>NW_027518714.1:8572500-8895000 GCF_043159265.1 Tasmannia lanceolata | reverse complement strand
CATTTATATCTAGGGTTGATACCCTTAGGGTGTCTACAATGACAGAATTACCGATAAGAAGGCAAAAGAAAGGAAGTGCAATTTTTATTTATTTATTTGTACTTTTTTTGGTTTGTGGGGGGGGGGGGGGATGGGCGTCTACTGGGGGTGGCCAAAATGGGGTGTCTACAGTTTCCCACCAGTTCAGTTCGATTCATTTTCGGATTAAAACTAAAAAACCGTCAGCCGAACCAATGGGATCGGTTCAGTAGAAGTCTTAGGCCCGGTTCGGTTCAGTTTATCGGTTTGGCCTGTTTTTTGTGCAGCCCTAATACCCAATCCGGGTTTTTAGTTTAATTGCATTTTGGCTGCAATTTGTGTGTCAACTTATAAAAATTTGATTATGGTGCAACTATAATGGATTTTTTTCCTTGGGAATTGGTTATAATCCTTCTTGACAGCAGTTCTGCTCTTTTAGGGGATGTTTGGATGCAGTGTTTTTTGGTTTTTGTTCTTTTTTTCCGTTTCTCTATGGAAAGTGATTGCTAGTGTTTTGGTAAACTCATTTTCCATGATTTTTCTCCAAAATTGATAATTGAAATTATCTTTCAAGGAAAAGTGCAAATCTACAGGCCTCTATAATTTTATTTATTATGGAATAATTTTTCATAGAAGATATTTTTTTCCATAATTTCATTTTGGGAAGTGATGTATTTGCCACCTTTTCTTCGGATGGCCATGCTTTCTAGTGTATTCATGAGTTATGACTGCTCTGTTTACTGTACAAGGGGCTAGCCAGGGAAAGAAAAGGGGGCGGATATATCAGTTACCTTTCATTTTATCTGGATCCACACATTCTTATGTTTTCTTGTCTTCGTCTAGTAAACTCATCTGGGTGAACAATATGAACAATATGAAGAAATATTATTATTTTTATTTCTTTCCAAATTTTCAGTGGAAATTTCGGCCCAAAAAATTAGACATTTTGTCTGTCTTTACCGAATTTCGTCCAAAATTTCGGTCTAGGAAATATATCAAAGAAACCCCATAAAAATATAAAATAAAAAACTAAGAGAAAATGGGAAAAATACCGTATTTCTTCATCATTTCATATTGGAAGGGATAGACACGTGGAACGATCTGGTGAGACAGATTCATGGGTTTTGATTGTTCTTTCATCATGAAGCTGATTATATCCTTCATGTTGCCGTACAACAATTTGTAGGGAGGGCCTTTGATCCCTTGCTCCTTCAAATACCTCTCCACCTTCATGGGTCTCCACCAAACCCAGTAAACTAATCTCCAAGTCAATGAAACTAGCAAAACACAAGAAATCAACAGAGAAATGGACAGAAAATAACCCATTTTTTCTTTTTCTTTTACAGTCTCTGCTCAGTGCTCTCTCCTAAGAAGAGAAAATCAGAACAGATCAGCCGACATAAATAGCCATGGGTCTGTCTCTTCAAGTGCCAATTGCAATGAAACAGCTCTTCCTTTTCATTAAACTACGGATAGGCCGTTCTACAGGTGAGTTCTAACTTCTAATATCATTCGCCCAAGTATCTTTCTCCTAGGTCCCACTGAACATCTCACGATCGTTCATCTTGTGGGCTGGGTCCCACTTTGAATGGATGATACTACTAATGGGGTATTTGTTGCATTTGTCTTTTATTCGGGAAAATTTCAATTTTTGGTGAAACTTTAAATCGCAATAATCAAACTCTAAATGGGAGGAGACATCAGGATCAGGTCCATTGAATCCGTCCCATGTGAAGTACATCAGCCCCACTCCAGGTAAAGTGGTGGACTCCACCCTATGCATAAGTTGTTAAGTTTGAGTGCAGTTGGTGGGACCCACCCTAATAAAATATCGATGTAAAACTGTTGGCCCCACTCTATGAAAGGATTTGGATGGAGATGGTGGGCCCACTAATGGGTGTAAAATGGTGGGCCCTACCATATCAAAACATGAGGTTTAAAATGGTGTGCCTGCCTCCACGCATGCTATGTGGGAAATGTTAAAAAAATCAATCATAGAAAAAATTCCAATAAAAAATTTCCATTGAAAAGTTTACCAACAAGAACTTTCATGAAAAGAACGAATGATAGAAAAGAAACACGCAATTTAGCGACATTTGCACATACAAGGTCAATCTATAACACATTGTATTTTGGATTGAATGTGGGATTGTTGTAATGATCAGAGGAAAATGCACTTCAGAGGCCTTGCTCAGAGGGGAAAAGACGTGAAAATCCATCTCTTTTCTCTGTCCACTACCAGTGAAAGCAAGTTACCCACTCCTTCAGC
This sequence comes from Tasmannia lanceolata, assembly GCF_043159265.1. NCBI lineage: Eukaryota > Viridiplantae > Streptophyta > Magnoliopsida > Canellales > Winteraceae > Tasmannia > Tasmannia lanceolata. The sequence continues at coordinate 8,892,713 of NW_027518714.1, read as the reverse complement.
CCACGGAGGAGGGCATTTGTTCTTAGATGTACACGATTCTGCAATTACCCCCCTGGCTTCCTTGTTACACCTTCTACCATAAATTGATTTTCCAATGATATTACCCCAAATCAGTATAGTAAGGAGTAAGGTATTGTTGCAGACCATCGGCAGATCAAAATTTTTCTGCTGTGTTCAATTAGTTTGGATTGGTTTTTTGAATTTAAATTCCTTATGAATAACATTTTATTCCTTTTACAAGGGGACTTTGCTCTTCTTTTTATTTTTGAGACAGCTAATCACATTGCAACTGAAAATTATAGATTACCAAGGATGAGTTGTCATCAAGTAACAAAAATTACTCTTAAGCATCAAACGGTAACAGTCTAAACTACCAAAGTTACTTCAACTAGTAGAAACTAGGCACTCCCAAGATTGCTTTTACAATGACACAGCTACAAACTCAATAAACAAAAAGCCATAGAAGGAATTGACAGACAATCAAAGACAAAGCAACACCCAATATAACTATTAGGGAAGGAACACAAGTGTTGGCTACACCCTTAACAAAGTTACCAATGCCCACAAATGGAAGTACAGCAACAACACAGCAGATGTGTTGGGTTCAACCCAAGGCTAGAATATCTACCTCATACAATGTCTACGAGCAAATTCCTTCCTCAAACTAAGATAATTGTATCTTCCTTCTGCACAAAGTTTTATGACATGAAGTTGGGTTACAACACATCCCAAATCGACATTGAATTCAACTCCGCTGAAGGATACACGTATGAAATAACACTGTTCATAATAATGATAAGTGATTCTGACAGTAATCAAGGATGTTGATGGAAAAGATGATCTCAAAGTTTTTTTAAGATAATCTGAACACCATGTTGGGGTTGAAGTGTTATGACAGTGTAAGGTGCATGAGCATATGTGGGCGACAGCTCAAACGAGAAGTGTTGTAGAATCATGGCCAAAGCGAGCTTAGCTTCTATCAGGGCAAAGCTCTGCCCAATACATATACGTGGGCCCCAACCAAAGGGGAAGAATGTAACTTGATTCTTCGTTGCATTTGAAACACCACCTGAGAATCTCTCTGGTTTGAAGTCATCCACATCGTCGCCCCATATTTCAGGATCATGATGAATAAAGAGCGTTGGCAGAGAGAATTCTACTTCAGGTGGGAAGTTGATTCCTCCGAGTATTATTCTCTTGTAAGTGCGCCGAATAAGTAAAGTCAAAGGCGGGTATAGTCGGAGAACCTCATACAGAATCATGGTTACCTGCAATAGAGATTTCAAGAATTTCAGACACCATATGGCTTCCTCTAGTGTTACAAATCATTGTGACATTGTATGCCGAAACATCTAATATGTTAATATGTCTAGATTCAATGGAAGAACTAAACAAGTAGGTGGTATTTAACAAATTAGGGTAAGGAAAGCAAATCCTTTCTCCTCTTAGTCTATGGGATTAAATTCATCAGACTGGGATTTGCAGCTATCAGTGTTAGTTAAAATATTGAAGAGAATGTACCAACCAATTACTCACAATCTTTAGGTGGCTTAAGCCATCAAAGTCTGGTTTGTTTTTCCCAAAGAGTTGTAAAACTTCTTCCCTTGCTTGTTGTTGCCAGGTTGGATGCATACTCAATGCAACCATTGTCCAAGCCAACAAAACAGAAGTCGTTTCCTGCCCAGCAAAGTAGAATAGCTTGCACTCCTCTATAACGTCTTCAGTCGTCATTCCACTATTCTTGGAGTTCCCATTTTCTTGAGAGTCGTTAAAGTTGGATTCCATCATAATTCCCAGTAAGTCATCATTATTGGCATCTCCTAATTTAATAGCCTTTTCTCTCTTCTTGATAATACCCGTTAACAGAGCTCGCACTTCTTTCTCAATTTCTTTTCTCCTAATGTTCTTCTTTGTGGGCAGAAACCTGTATGAATAGATAATGTTGGTTAAGTAATAGAATATGCAGTTTATGATAATTATCGTATGGATTTCTTACTTCACCCTTTCTACCTCTCTATTTTCCATTGATAATGGAATTAGAAGGGTTCCTCAGATTAGCCTAGAAGTTGAAGGCCCTATCTGCATTGACTTCATTTACCTTAACCATAGCATTTATTGCCTCTGCTACAATGCTGCTACCCCTACTGCTATTTCTAGTACTGTCAATGGGACCAGCCTTGGAACAGAAGTAACAGAGACAATTAATTCGGAAACATATTGTGTAAAATGAAGGTTTAGATTCAATCAATGCTGGGAATATTGGAGATGACATCGTACAGCTTCTAAAACTAAAGGCATCACTTGTCAACAATCATATATAGAGGATTTTAGCACTAAAATCCAATGATAGGACTGGAGGTTTTTCCTGTCATTACCTTCTGGAGTAGTTCAAAGAGATTCTATGGTACTTTAGTTTAGGATTCCTATTCGATGAAATTGTGTTATTGATGTGCTTTTCTTATGATTTATGAACATGAGTAAGACTGTAAGAGAGAGCAAGTAAAAGGAACAAACCTGAAGCCAGGGATGTATACGGACCGGGCTGCTTCAATCACAAGCTGAGCCTGTTCTGTTTGGAGTTGGAAAATCCGCCTTCCTTCTTTGTAGTTGCTACCAAATGCCGTCCGAGAGATCACATCTCCAGTTAAAGTCTGGAGTTCTGGCCACACATCTAATTCACAGGAACCTTGAGAACCAACCGATTGCTCCCATCTGCTAATTAATTCACAACAGCAAGTAGAGAATGCTGGTAGCATTCGCTGTAACAAACAAAAAACATAAAATTTAACCACAGGCGAAAACTAACAAGAACATGTGGTTTGTCATTAACCACAAAGTGTGGAACAAGTCGCTTGTTCTTCAAGTTTTATTTTTGTCATCACAAGTCTTGTTTGGTAGATGTTCCAGGGAATGTTTAATGTTATGAGATGGGAAATAACCTTCAATTTCTCTTGGTGGAAGGCTGGGTTTATGATCCTCCTGTGTTTGGCCCACTTCTCACCATCGTAGTTCACAAGCCCTGTTGCCAACAACTTTGTGACTGGGTTTGCTTTTACCTTCCCAAAGTGACCAAACTTGTTCGACAGAATTTCCCTTATCAGCTCTGGATCCATGAGGTTCACCCTGGCTGTTGTTCCCATCCAAGTAACAGACATTTTACCTGCACTTTACAGTCTAAGAATTTTAGTAATTGGACCGATGAAAGAAGAAGAGTTTTAGTACTTAGACTGATGAAAAACTCATTATATTAAAAGACACAGACTTCTAGTACAACTGCGATGGAAAGTAAGAAAGCCCAACACAATCAGACATGAGAACAAATCCTTTTCTTTGAAGTTCTGCTCACATAATAAGCAATAGAGAATGTTGAAAACCATTTCAAGTGGAACAGAACAGATAACATTGTCATATGGGCAAGACCTTAAAAATCAAAACCCATTTCAAAATCTAACTTGAGTGAACAGAATAAGCTATTACAGAATTAATCAACTATCCAACCTTTTTTTTTTTTTTTTTTTTTGAAATGGCAAAGATATATTATAAAATAAGGGGGGACCGAGATGGACCACACCCAAATGTACAGGGAAGGAAAAGGAAAGAAAATTACAATAAAGCAAAAAACAAAAATACAAAATATACTACGGAGGGAGAAAATCAAACTACTCCAACTCCATATGACCAACCTCACTTCTAGCCTACCCATCCGCCTCCCCATTAGCATTCCACTTCACATGATCAAAGGCAATAGACAAACTCAATATTAGATCCACAATTTCATCAAAAAGGATAAAAATCTCTAAGGAGGCAATGCCACTCTTTTCAACCAACGAATCACATTGAGTGAATCACCCTCCACAATTGTATTATCTAAGCACTCTCGATCTAATCTCATGATACCATGATATGCCGCCATCACTTTTGCCTCTGAAGCATCACATCTCCCCAAAAGGACCTGAATAGGCCCACACAGCCTCTCCACTGTCATTACGGAACAAACCGCCAACCCCAGCCGGACCCGGATTTCCAATACTCGAACCATCAAAATTCAATTTCCACTTCCTAAAAGTAGGAGCCTCCCAATGCTGAATAATCCGAGGTCGATTTTCCCTACTGAAGCAAACTACCCTCCATCCCTCCCATAGACCAAATGCCAAAACAAAGCGGAAGGATGGACGACATTTTACCCAAGATATCGATAGTGCAATAATTTTCATGTACAGACAATGAGGCGATTTGGCAATCCCTTCAAAAACTCTAGAATTTCTCTCTTTCCAAATCACCCACCAAGAAACTTCTATCCATCCAATTTAAAAAAGAAGGCAAAATAAAGCCTAATGGCTAGTTTGGATGTGCAATCTAAATAGGCCCGCCCATTTATTGAAGTACTTATTGACAAGGAAGCAGGATTCTTCTCTGGGAGCCTTCGATTCCCGCTTTCGATTCCCGCTCTGGCAACCTTTAGTAGGATTTTTTCCTGGGAGCCTTCGATTCCCGTTTTGATTCCCGCTTTCGATTCCCGCTCTGGCAACCTTGCTTCTTGATGCACTTTTTTTGGTAAGTTTTCTGGGAAAATTTTCAATGTTTTCGATGTAAAATGGGCATGAAACAATTTTTTTGCCCATTTTTTAACTTAAAAATAGGTATAAAACTTGTTTTACGCCTAAAGAAAGCAATCTATGCTCTACCGGTGATTCTTTTTCTTGGGAAAGAAATTTGCTTAAATCTTCATTAAGGAAAAAGCTGACCACAAAAATTTTCCATTCGACCAAACATGCCTTTTAGTGGCTGCTTGGATGTAGAGATTTTTTTTTTGTTTGTTTTTGCTTTTGTTTCTTGCAATTTCCAGGGAAAATTAATTTGCCAGCGTTTGGTAAATCATTTTCCAAGATTTATTTTTCTAAAATTGAAAATTTATATAATTTTTCAAGGAAAACTGCAAACCTACTGGGCCCTAGAAGTTTAGTTTCCATGGAATAATTTTTCAAAAAAGATATTATTTTCAAACAAGCTATCCGTGGATTTTTGTGTTCTGTTTTTATCTTACGCATGGCATGACGTGTCGTGGAACAAAGACATGTACCCACTTCATGATGTTCTACAAGATCCAAAAGTCTCAAATGCACATAAATTTCTCCATGTGGGACCCAAGGATAGACCCCCTTCGGCACAAACCAATTACTCATTTTCTTTATGAAAACATAGGGGTCTACTTGTCGTAAATTGCTTATATCCATGGTGTTGAAAACTTGGCATATTATGGTAGGCTCGTACTTACAGACCTCTCTTCTTAAGAGCTCTCATTTTTAATGTAGAGAGAAGGGGTGTATCTATCAAAGCAACAGGGTACAAATGACAGTTTCTGAAAGAAAATCAGAAAAGTGGAAATTGAGTAAGGAAATCATCAAATGTCTCTAAAACCATGGCTCCAAGCTATGTATTATAACGTTTGATTTATAAAATTAAATTCTACCCTCTAGGTTTGATTGGACGGTGATCAGATTCACACACAGAAAGCTTTCACTGTGGGTGTTTCACACCAAAATATTTCCCCAATTATAGCTAGCAAATTGGTTTTTTCTTCAATTCGTATGCTTGGTTAGAGTTGCTATCCTATGCTCACCAAAATAACATATTACAAGAACAAAAGTAGTGGACCAGATAGCAGATTCCAATAAAACCCCACAAATTGAAATTAGGAGTCTAAAAATGGACATGAGTCTAATGAAAGAAATCAAACAAACCCATAAAAAAAAAGTAAGAAAAATAGAAAGATTACCGTAGTTCTTCATCGTTTCATATTGGAAGGGAAAGACACGTGGAGCGATCTGGTGAAGCCAGGGATGTATACGGACCGGGCTGCTTCGATCACAAGCTGAGCCTGTTCTGTTTGGAGTTGGAAAATCCGCCTTCCTTCTTTGTAGTTGCTACCAAATGCCGTCCGAGAGATCACATCTCCAGTTAAAGTCTGGAGTTCTGGCCACACATCTAATTCACAGGAACCTTGAGAACCAACCGATTGCTCCCATCTGCTAATTAATTCACAACAGCAAGTGGAGAATGCTGGTAGCATCCGCTGTAACAAACAAATAACAAAAATTTAACCAAAGTGTGGAACAAGTCGCTTGTTCTTCAAGTTTTATTTTTGTCATCACAAGTCTTGTTTGGTAGATGTTCCAGGGAATGTTTAATGTTTTGATATGGGAAATAACCTTCAATTTCTCTTGGTGGAAGGCTGGGTTTATGATTCTCCTGTGTTTGGCCCACTTCTCACCATCGTAGTTCACAAGCCCTGTTGCCAACAACTTTGTGACTGGGTTTGCTTTTACCTTCCCAAAGTGACCAAACTTGTTCGACAAAATTTCCCTTATCAGCTCTGGATCCATGAGGTTCACCCTGGCTGTTGTTCCCATCCAAGTAACAGACATTTTACCTGCACTTTACAGTCTAAGAATTTTAGTAATTGGACCGATGAAAGAAGAAGAGTTTTACTACTTAAACTGATGAAAAACTCATTATATTAAAAGACAGAGACTTCTAGTACAACTGCGATGGAAAGTAAGAAAGCCCAACACAATCAGACATCAGAACAAATACTTTTCTTTGAAGTTCTGCTCACATAATATGCAATAGAGAATGTTGAAAACCATTTCAAGTGGAACAGAACAGATAACATTGTCATATGGGCAAGACCTTAAAAATCAAAACCCATTTCAAAATCTAACTTGAGTGAACAGAATAAGCTATTACAGAATTAGTCAACTATCCAACCTTTTTTTTTTTTTTTTGAAATGGCAAAGATATATTATAAAATAAGGGGGACCGAGATGGACCACACCCAAATGTACAAGGAAGGAAAAGGAAAGAAAAATACAATAAAGCAAAAAACAAAAATACAAAATATACTATGGAGGGAGAAAATCAAACTACTCCAACTCCATATGACCAACCCCACTTCTAGCTAACGCATCCGCCTCCCTATTAGCATTCCTCTTCACGTGATCAAAGGCAATAGACAAACTCGATATTAGATCCTCAATTTCATCAAAAAGGATAAAAATCTCCAAGGAGGCAATGCCACTCTTTTCAACCAACGAATCACATTGAGTGAATCACCCTCCACAATGGTATTATCTAAGCACTCTCGATCTAATCTCATGATACCATGATATTCCGCCATCACTTTTGCCTCCGAAGCATCACATCTCCCCAAAAGAACCTGAATAGGCCCACACAACCTCTCCACTGTCATTACGGAACAAACCGCCAACCCCAGCCGTATCCGGATTTCCAATACTCGAACCATCAAAATTCAATTTCCACTTCCTAAAAGTAGGAGCCTCCCAATGCTGAATAATCCGAGGTCGATTTTCCCTACTGAAGCAAACTACCCTCCATCCCTCCCATAGACCAAATGCCGATACAAAGCGGAAGGATGGAAGACATTTTACCCAAGATATCGATAGTGCAATAATTTTCATGTACAAACAATGAGGCGATTTGGCAATCCCTTCAAACACTCTAGAATTTCTTTCTTTCCAAATCACCCACCAAGAAACTTCTATCCATCCAATTTAAAAAAGAAGGCAAAATAAAGCCTAATGGCTAGTTTGGACGTGCAATCTAAATAGGCCCGCCCATTTATTGAAGTACTTGTTGATGCACTTTTTTAGGTAAGTTTTCTAGGAAAATTTTCAATGTTTTCCATGTAAAATGGGCATAAAACAATTTTTTTGCCCATTTTTTCACTTAAAAATAGGTATAAAGCTTGTTTTACGCCTAAAGAAAGCAATCTATGCTCTACCAGTGATTCTTTTTCTTGGGAAAGAAATTTGCTTAAATAAATCTTCGTTAAGGAAAATGCTGACCACAAAAATTTTCCATATGACCAAACATGCCTTTTAGTGGCTGCTTGGATGTAGGGATTTTTTTATTTTTGCTTTTGCTTTTGTTTCTTGCAATTTCCATGGAAAATTAATTTGTCAGCGTTTGGTAAATCATTTTCCAAGATTTTTTTTTCTAAAATTGAAAATTTATATAATTTTTCAAGGAAAACTGCAAACCTACCTACTGGGCCCTAGAAGTTTAGTTTCCATGGAATAATTTTTCAAAAAAAGATATTATTTTCAATAATTTCATTTTGGAAAGTGATCGATAGATTTGCCCCTTTTCTTCCCCCGTTTCCCGGTCTACCCCACTCTGCTAGTGTGGGGTAGAGTAGGAAAATAATGCAAACCAATACATCATTCATTTATGACAAGAAGCGTTACATCACTCATTTTAGGAAAATAGGAAAATATGTCAGTTCCCTTTCATTTTATCTAGATCCACACTTCCTTTTGGATTGTGTAGCAAAGAAGCAGTACATCATTCATTTTAGGAAAATGATTATGGTTGCACCGTGTTTTCCAGTTTTCCACACCTTTTGGGCGTGTTGGGCAAGTAGGGTTGGAACTTAGGTCGGGTTGAGGCCAACCCGAAACTACCAGATTTTCAACCCGACGAGGTTCAACCCGACCCAACCTGAGGAACCCTTTTTTACAACCTGAACCCAACCCTGTATGAGCTTTTAAGCTTACAAAAATAAAATTGATAAAAAATATCGGGTTTCACTTGGGTCGGGTTGCCCAAGCCCTCAACCCGAACCCAACTCAAACTCAAACCCGGGTTGGGAAAACTCAACCTGAACCTGACCCCGACCCGAACTCAACCCAACCCTACCTTCTTTTCTTTTCTTTTTTTACGGGTTAAACACGACCCGAGTTGCACCCCTAGGCTTCTCATTCTCTCCTACAAAAGAATGGCTGGAACGGATTGATGAGAATCTGCTGAAGCTACTCGGACTCGCTCTGCAAAATGTCTTTTTTTTTATGGCAGATAGGGTGGAGGTGGGCTTGACTGGTGGGTCATGTTTGTCGTACAAGCTTTTTTGGATTTTTCCGTTTCTCTCCACTTGAAAAGCGGAAAAAGACTATTTTAATAATGGGTGCGGAACCAAGGTTTTAAATTTCGGTACCTATTTTGGACCCCACTGAAATCCGAAATTTCGGTCCTAAAATTGGTATTAAGCTTCAAAATTTGGTATTTCGCAAAATATCAAATTTCGGTCAATTTCGGTTTCGGTCACCACTGAAATCCGGATTTCGGTCGAAATTTAAAACCATGTGCGGAACACGCCCACCTTTGCTTACTAAAGGTGGAGACAAAGTTAATAAAAAATTTGAGTTATGAGCACGCGATTTGAGTATTCAATCACGTAACCTCAACAGCGACAAGCATTGTACCCACTTCATGATGTTCTACAAGATCCAAAAGTCTGAAATGCACATAAATTTCTCCATGTGGGACCCAAGGATAGACCCCCTTCGCCACAATCCAATTACTCATTTTCTTTATGAAAACATAGGGGTCTACTTGTCGTAAATTGCTTATATCCATGGTGTTGAAAACTTGGCATATTATGGTAGCCTCTCTTCTTAAGAGCTCTCATTTTTAATGTAGAGAGAAGGGGTGTATCTATCAAAGCAACAGGGTACAAATGACAGTTTCTGAAAGAAAATCAGAAAAGTGAAAATTGAGTAAGGAAATCATCAAATGTCTCTAAAACCATGGCTCCAAGCTATGTATTATAACGTTTGATTTATAAATTAAATTCTACCCTCTAGGTTTGATTTGACGGTGATCAGATTCACACACAGAAAGCTTTCACTGTGGGAGTTTCACACCAAAATATTTCCCCAATTATAGCTAGCAAATTGGTTTTTTCTTCAATTCGTATGCTTGATTAGAGTTGCTATCCTATGCTCACCAAAATAACATATTACAAGAACAAAAGTAGTGGACCAGATAGCAGATTCCAATAAAACCCCACAAATTGAAATTAGGAGTCTAAAAATGGACATGAGTCTAATGAAAGAAATCAAACAAACCCATAAAAAAAAACTAAGAAAAATAGAAAGATTACCGTAGTTCTTCATCGTTTCATATTGGAAGGGAAAGACACGTGGAGCGATCTGGTGAGACAGATTCATAGGTTTTGATTGTTCTTTCATCATAGTGCTGAGGATATCCTTCATGTTGCCGTACAACAATTTGTACGGAGGGCCTTCGATCCCGTGTTCCTTCAAATACCTCCCCAGCTTCATGGGTTTCCACCAAATCGAGTAAACTAATCTCGAGATCCATGAAACCAGCAAAACACAAGAAATCAACAGAGAAATGAACAGAAAATCACCCATCTTTTCTTAAGAAGAGAAAGCTCCCCAACGGACACCCGAATTAAATAACCATGAGTTGGTCTCTGTGTTTAAGCATCGACTGCAATGAAAACAGCTCTCCATTTTCGCTAAATGACGGACATGCCCTTTCTAGAAATTAGTACAATTCGCCTAATCTTTCTCTGCCTTTTCCTAACACTGAACGTCTCACAATTGTTCATCTCGTCGGCTGGGTCCCACTTTGAACGGGAAAAGGTATTGGTAGCATTCTCTTTTATGACATATTTTTTCTCTTTATAGGTTGTTTGACATTTATTCGGGACGTCGAGGTGCAGTGTAAGATGCCAATGAGGGCCCCTCAATCCTTCCCATAATCTCTTTATAGGCACATGTGAAATTTTTGTCCACGATGTTTTAGTAAAATTTTGGTCCAATCTCATGTTTTGTTGCCTTTTAGCACTAGAATTCTTTAATCCCACTAGTGTAAAGATTGCTTGTGTGATGAATTTTTTTAATCCCACTCTTATAATGCTTGCCTTTTCATCCCATCCCAAAATAATCTCGGGAACCGAAAATAAGCTTGAGAAGAATTTTTTTCTTCCCAACAGTTCAAGTAACCAAACAAAAGTTTTTTTTCCCACCATAGTCCGGTCAACCACACATGGAATTTTTATTTTACCGGGATACTTCTAGGACTTTCTTTTTCCACCAATCTCCTTGGATTTTTTTTCTCCCATATAAATCCCTGGAACCAAAAAAAAACCCGGCAACCAAACAGAGGTGTATAGATCGGAGGGTTGGGACTATCATCCTATATAAATGTCAAGTATAGATCGGAGGGTTGGGACCATCATCCTATATAAATGATTTTTTAGGCACAACCTATTTATGTTGTGGCCTATCACATGGACGGTTTGGATCATCCTATAGTGTGGTTCATAAAGTTCTTTTTGAAAATACGAGCTATACGGGCTTACCCCACATAAAATCTCTGTTTTACATATGACATATCTGTATTATTTTCAAAGCTCGCTTCCCCATTGGAAGAGACCTGTACGACCGAGATTCAAATCATTGATTTTTGTCTTTGTTAACCTTTATAGATGAGGCAGCCATGTGATGGGGACTAGGATCACGTAGTCGTTTTATGTGGATCTACCAAATCAACGGCCTGGATCATATGAGTGCTACTTTGTGACTCAAATTTGATCATTAAGATCATATCTTAACCATCATCCTTTGTAAGCTCATAAATTTTAGGCTCAATTTTGATCACATCTAAACAATCATCCTTGAGAGCTGCAAGGATGATGTGAACCAGGGCTTGATTCGGCAACAACTATACAATAAGACAAAAGAAAAAGGCTACTGATATCTTCATTACCATGTTTTTTTATAATGGGGTGACTCACTTTATTTTACACTACCCTGAGAGCTTTAGCGGAATTGTAATAGCCTTTGACAGCTGCTTAAACAATGTAAAACAAGGTTAATTAGCCCCGTTACTAAAGGAAAATGTTATCAGCACTACTGTATTTTGATGAGGGCACTCCTTAATTTATTAAAAGTACGGAATGGCCCGCACCATAGGATGATCCAAACATCCTTTAGATGGACTACAACCTAAATAGGTTGTGCCCCATAAAGCGTTTCCATAGGTTGATCCTAACCCTCCGATCTACAGAGGGTTAAGATCAACCTATGAAATGATTTATGGGGCACAACATATTTAGGCTGTGGCTCATCTAATGGACGGTTTGGATCATCCTATTGTGCGGGTCATACCGTACTTTTAATAAATTGAGGAGTGCCCTTATCAAAATACAGTAGTGCTGATAACACTTCCCTTACTAAAATAGAGCCGTGCAAATATCAGCGGCTACAAAGCTGAGATAAAAGTTGGGGTTGAAGCAGCGTTTGTGAAAATGACCAAAATACCCCTGTTCCAACGAGAGTCTGTCCGGGGAACAGTGCTGTTTGGCTGTTTGCTTGATATCCAAGGGTATCCTGGGTGTTTCGAATCATAGTGTTTAATTCGTATACGTATCTCCGTTTTGGAAGATCGGTTTCAAATCATCGTGAAAACAGCACTCGAACACACGTCATGGCTGAAGTCACGCAGTTTGGAACTTGTAGCCTGTAATCCTCAGAACAGAAGTCTTTCTATATTGGATCAATTACTGTTGCATGCTGGACAGTTGAAAAAATGACGAGAAAATGTTGAGTTTTGAAAAAACACTAAGAAATGCTACTTTATTAAAAAAAAACTTTTTAGGACGAAAATACCCCTCAACTTACTTTTATCTCTCTTCTTGGTTTTACCTTTTACTCTTTTACTTGCAGGTTTGACTCCGACGCATTTGTGTGAAACAGCCTTATTTTCCGGCGATAGAAGCCTTCTTCTCCGGCGAAAAAACGTCATTTCTCCGGCGAAACCTACTCTTTTCTCCGGCAATACGTAACATGGTAAGCCTGAAATCTCATTCTCCCTCTCTCTCTATACTTCTATTTCTTTTTTCAAAACTCCATCTAACATCATCTCCTTCTCTCTCTCTCTCTCTCTCTCTCTCTCTCTCTCTCTCTCTCATTTTTTTAGGGTATTGAAAGGTTTTTTTTGCTTGAAATGCACAAAATTGGACCCATCAACCTTCTGCCTAGTCAAATCTTTCTCAAAAAGGGTTTCGAGATCTCCCCCTGTTTTTTTCAATGCAAAAACAGGTACTCGAAGCGAAAACAGGATATTCGAAGCCAAAATTTACTTGGTCGCAGCCAAAAATCACTTGGTCGAAGTGAAAAATGTGTTTCCTGTAACATTCGCCGTTGTGTTTTTCGCTTCGATTAAATTTTTTTAGGCTTTGAATAACTGGTTTTTTTGCTTCGACTAACATGTTTTTTGCTGCGACTAAAACTTTTGAATTCCAGTAACATTTGGAACTTTTTTGTTGGCTTCGACTATCACGTTTTGGGCTTCGACAAACTTCTTTTTTCGCTTTGACTAACACGTTTTGGCTTCGACTAAATTTTTTTTATCTTCGAATTCCTTTTTTGGCTTCAACTAACTTTTTATTTGCTTCAAGTAACTTTTTTTGCCTTTGAGTAATTTGTTTTTTGGCATCGACTAGTTTTTTGGCTTAAGGAAATTTTTTTTTTGCCTTTCACTATAATTTTTTTTGGCTTCGACTATCATTTTTAGCTTTGAGTAACTTTTTTTTGGCTTCAACTAGTATTTTTTGGGCTTCAACTATCATTTCTGCCTTCAAATAACCTATCGATTTTCTGGCTTTCAGCTATCGATTTTGGATCCGAGTTACATTTTTTTAGCTTCAAGTAACCTATTTTTTGGCCAAACAGTATAAGAGGTGGGTTTCTCCCCAAACCCACATAATCAAAAGCCACAAATACACTGATATTAATTTCCTTTTGTAGAAGCAAAAGGACCTCAGCATGAGAAACCTAATAAAAGAAAGTGCCAAATGTCTAGATGAATGAGAAGATTATAAACCCTAAAGACTTACAAAGATAATGAGATTTTGGATATTTGGAGGAGGAAAAAGAAAATGAGAAAGGGGCATCTCTAGAGAACTCTTTCTACCCTCTCAAGACAAATGGGCATATGCCGGAGAAATGACGATGTTTCGCCGGAGAAGAAGGCTTCTATCGCCGGAAAATGAGGTCGTTTCACACAAATGCATCGGAGTAAAACCTGCAAGTAAAAGAGTAAAAGGTAAAACCAAGAAGAGAAAGATAAAAGTAAGTTGAGGGGTATTTTCGTCCTAAAAAGTCTTTTTTTAATAAAGTAGCATTTCTTAGTGTTTTTTCAAAACTCAACATTTTCTCATCATTTTTTCAACTCTCCAGCATGTAACAGTAATTGATCCTTCTATATTTCTGTTTGTCCTTCACATAGAAGATAGGTCCACAGAGATGTTGCCACCCATTTGGAACTTGATTATTGCAATTTGTAACTTAAACCACTGCTGTTCAGGATGGGTCCCATACCAAGTTGGGTCCCACATAGTCACATATCCATATAGGACACTACTAGGACAGTAACATTGTCCAAGGCCTCAACACTAATCCAACCTCAGGTTGTTTTTCCCAATCCTAACCCAAGAGGAGGCTGTCCCTAGTAAACAAAAGGGTCGAATATATCGCTTCCCTTTAAAAACCACCGTTTGGTTATTTTATCTCGTGTCTCGGGTGTCAGTGGTGGAGCTTTTCTCTGCTTGGGGAGTGAGTCGAGTGACCACAGAGCCGAGACTGTAAAAGAAAATGGGTGATTTGCTCTCAATTGCTCTCTGGATTTCTTGTGTTTTGCTGGTTTTATGGATTTCAAGATTAGTGTATTCGATTTGGTGGATACCCATGAAGCTGGAGAGGTATTTGAAGGAGCAAGGGATCAAAGGCCCTCCCTATAAATTGTTGTACGGAAGCCTCAAGGATAACATCAACTTGGTCAAGAAAGAATCATCAAAACCTATGAATCTTTCTCACCAGATTGTTCCACGTGTCGCTCCTTTCCTATATGAAACGGTGAAGAACTACGGTAATCTTTCATTCTTGTTCTACTTTGTTTATTTTTTTGAAAAAGTTTGTTTCCATTTTAAAACTTATTTTCAGTTTGTGGGTTTTCTTGATTAAAAAATTGTTTCCTTGGATTTTATATTCAAAGGTTCTTGTCCGATATTCACCAATTTTGCTTTCATTTTATGTTTTTAGTTTATCTAGTTTTGGTTTGTAATATCTGATTCGTTTGGAATCGGGCTCCAAAGTGAAATGTCGACCCTCCTGGTCCCCCCCGCCGCCGGGGTCTCTGAAGCTTAATTTTGACGGTTCCTCTATAGGTAACCCCGGATCGGCTGGAGTAGGGGGGTTATGTCGGAATCACAAAGGGGAAGTCATTTGGGCCTATTCGGGGCCTATTGGATTTGCCGACTCGTCTGAGGCGGAGGTTAGAGCCGTTCACAGTGGGATCCTCTCCTTGCCTCGCTTGGAGTGCGACAGTCTGATAGTCGAAGGCGATTCCGTAAATGTTATTCGCTGGCTTTCGGGAGTCGCTTCTCCCCCTTGGCGATTTGTGCCTTTCTTTGAGGAGATAGAGGATAGAGGAAAGGGTTACTCCATGGTCTTTCAGCATGTCCGGAGATCGGCCAATGTGGCAGCCGACTCTCTGGCTAAGAGTGGAGTTTCTCGGGCCGAATTGGAGTGTTTTGACTATCTCCCCCCCTTGACTTATTGTCTTGCTATTTTCTTTGCTCATTGTTCCGCAAGGACCATCTCGGTTCTGCTTACTCATACATATAAATATATATTCTGTTGCCTTCTTCAAAAAAAAAAATATCTGATTCGTTTGGGTGCAATTTGTCGTAAACTTGCAATCTAGTTACATTAGAATCCAATTTTTGTAACTGGGGATGTAATCTAATTGGATTATGGGTGCAATTCATGTCAACTTTTATTGCAAGTTTACTGAGAAATTGCACCTGAAATCCGATTAGATTGCAGACCCAATTTTGATTTTTAATGAGTCCCACATGACAATATTATCTTTTCTGTTCTGCTTCAAATGATTTTCAACATCTTCTCTTGGAACATTCTATTGCATATTATGTAAGCAGGGCTTCTAATAAAAGATTTCTTAGTTTCCATAGCTGTTGCAGTAGAAAGTTTTGTCTTGGGCTTTTTTAGTTTCCATAGCTGTTGCACTAGAAAATCTTGTCTTTTCCTTTGAGTTTTTTCCTTAGTCCTTGTAATTACTAAAATTCTTAGGCTGTAAAACGCAGGTAAACTATCTGTAATTTGGATTGGAACAACTCCCAGGGTGAACATCATGGATCCAGAGCTGATGAGGGAAATTCTCTCGAACAAGTTTGGTCACTTTGCAAAGCCAAAATCAAACCCGCTCACTAGGTTGTTGGCAACAGGGCTCGCAAACTATGACGGTGAGAAGTGGGCCAAACACAGGAGGATCATTAACCCAGCCTTCCACCTAGAGAAATTGAAGGTTACTTCCCATTTGATAACACTGAACATTTGTGCTTTTATTTAGAACATCAACCAAACAACACCTGTTTCTTTCATGAAAAAGACATTCAAAAACTGAAATGTGATGCCATGGAAAAAGAAATGAACATATTAAAGAAGTACCATGATCTATATTTCAACAAATACAACTGGTTAGTTTTTTGGTGATACCTGGTATAGTTAAATTTTCTCTTTTGTGTTTGTTACAGAGGATGCTACCAGCTTTCTGTACTAGTTGTAGTGAAATGATTAGCGGATGGGAGCGCTTGGTTGGTTCTCAAGACTCATGTGAATTAGACGTGTGGCCTGAACTTCAGACTTTAACTGGAGATGTGATTTCTCGGACCGCATTTGGGAGCAACTACAAAGAAGGGAGGCGGATATTCCAACTCCAAACAGAACAGGCCGAGCTTCTGATCCTAGCTGTTCAGTCCATATACTTGCCAGGCTTCAGGTTTGTTTTTTTTTTTTACTTTCTTTCTCTCACTCATGTTCGTCAGCAATAAGAAAAGCATATCAATAATGCAAATTCATGGAATAGAATTCCTACACTAAAGTACCATTGAATCTCTTTAAACCACTCTATAGGCAGGAAAAACTTCCACTCCTATCTTTGGATTTTAATGCTGAATGGTAGAAATTTTGTGAATTGTCAAAGTTCTGATTCAAAACTTTCTTTGTTATTAATATTTTGACACCCCTACAATTTGTTGTTTGAAACAAAATTTGATTTGTCTTAAGGACGGCGTATACATATGTACTGTAATCTTACTATCGGCCATATATTTCTTGCTTTTGTGTTTATCTTATTGTGGACTTATAAAAAAATGATTCTGAATTTTTTTTGTGTTTCATTTATGAAATAGAATCAATCTAACCCCTATTCTGGTTAACACTAAGGCCCTGTTTGGATGTCAGGATTTTCTTGAAAAGTATGGAAAGGAAAAACTTCTTTCCAGAATTTCCTGCTTTTCTGCTGTTGGATTAGGTAGAGAAAAATAATAACTTAAACCACTGCCGTTCAAGTTTTATTTAGAAGTACCTTTAATTTATGATGATATCCCTCAAAATAAGCCATAACCATATCACTTCCCTCTGAATCATGGAAAGGAAAAAAAAAAAAAAAATTCTTCCAGAAAAATTCTTTCTATAATCTGAACAGGGCCTGAATATCTAGCCTTCTTAGTTTACTATTTAAGTTCCAATACTGGAGCATTTCTGTACCCTAAAATTCTAATGATGTAATTCCTTATATAGCACATTTATGTAGTTTCATTACTGGAGCACTTTGCTCCTGCTGTTATATCCATTGTCCTAAATAGTGGAGATGCAACCCAATTTTCCTCTTGGTTGCCCCCCTGCTGCAAAATGAAGCTTTCACACAAGTGAGTGTGCAAGTTACCTAGCTTAGTTTTGGTTTTAACCTAGCTTAGTGTTAGTTTTAAAGACTCTTCGATGTCATCTCCAATATTCACAGGATCTATTGAATCTAACCCTTCCTTTTACCCTATAACTTTTCATATCAGGATTCTATCAACCATAATATAATTTTCTGATTATATTATATCTTTACCTAAAATTGGTAAAATAATGATGATCTTCAGCGAAGTTACAAATAGTAATCATATGCCCAATATGATATTTGGTACTTGAGCACCATTGACAATACTAGAAAAGATAAGTAGTAGTAGTAATTTAACAGTGGCAATATATGGTGTGGTTAAGGTAGATGAAGACGATGTAGTTAGGGACTTAAACGTCTAGGCTATGCTGAGTAACCCTTCTAATTCCATAATTATCATAAACTGTATATTCTATTACTTCACTAACATTATCTATTGATACAGGTTTTTGCCCACAAAGAGGAACAATAGGAGAAATGAAATTGACAGAGAAGTGAGAGCTCTGTTGACGGGTATGATCAAGAAAAGAGAAAAGGCCATTAAATTAGGAGATGTCAATAACGATGACTTATTGGGTTTGCTAATGGAATCCAACTTTAAAGAGTTTCAGGAAAATGGGAACTCTAAGAGCATTGGAATGACGATTGAAGACGTGATACAGGAGTGTAAGCTATTCTACTTTGCTGGGCAAGAAACGACATCCGTTTTGTTGGTTTGGACAATGGTCGTGTTGAGTATGCATCCATCTTGGCAACAACATGCAAGGGAAGAGGTTTTACAAGTCTTTGGGAATAACAAACCAGATTTTGATGGCTTAAACCACCTAAAGACTGTGAGTAATTGCTTGGTACATTCTCTTCAATATATTAACTTGTGCGGAGGCATAGGTAGATGCAATCCCAGTCTCTTGAATTTAATCCCACAGACTAAAGGGAGAAATGGTTTGTTTACCTAAGCCAAATTTGTTGGAAGCCATCTACTTGTTCAGTTCTTCGATTCAATATAAACATATTAGATATTTTAATATGCAATGTCACAATGATTTTTAACACCACATGGTGTCTGAAATTCTTGAAATATCTAATGCAGGTAACCATGATTCTATATGAGGTTCTCCGATTATACCCGCCGGTGGCTTCACTTGTTAGGCGCACATACAAGAGAATGAGACTTGGAGGAATCGACCTCCCACCTGAAGTACAACTCTCTCTTCCAACGCTCCTTATTCATCATGATCCTGAATTATGGGGCGATGATGTGGATGAATTCAAACCAGAGAGATTCTCAGGTGGCGTTTCAAAGGCATCAAAGAATCAAGCTGCATTCTTCCCCTTTGGTTGGGGCCCGCGTATATGTATTGGGCAGAGCTTTGCCTTGATAGAAGCTAAGCTAACTTTGGCCATGATTCTACAAAAGTTCTCGTTTAAGCTATCGCCCACCTATGCTCATGCACCTTACTCTCGTATAACCATTCAACCCCAACATGGTGCTCAGATTATCTTACAAAAACTCTGAGATAATCTTTTCCATCACCGAACTCCCATTGTAAAGCTGCTTAATTTCGTACGAGTATCGTTCAGCTGAATTGAATCCAATGTGTATTTTCTATGCGCTACAACCCACCTTCATGACATAAAAATTTCCGTTCATCTGAGTGAGGGCAAATACTAGGACGTAACGTATTTCGAGGTAAAGCATTTTGGCTTAATCTACTTACCCTTATTAGTTTACCCTTGAATAACTTCTGGTGTTCCAATGTGCAGTGAAAACTTAAGACGTATTTGATTTTCAATGTTCCAATTACTATATATGGTAGGTGGTAAATGCGTAACTTTTCTAAACCATCAATTTTACACCTATTAAATCAAAGGTCTAGAATCATTATCTCAAGAATTTTTTTCGTACCCCAAGTTGCCTATGATAGACAACACTTGATAAGAGAGCAAGTACTTTTGCTTTTAGCTTTCGAAAATAAACTAGGAAGCAACATGAACGGCATAAAGTAGAACACATTAGGCTGAACAATCAGCTAAAACTTCAGGTAGATGTTACATGGACAGCAGAGTCCATAGTATAAGACATGGGATGCACAATTTCTCCAATACTGCTAAAGTAAAACCAAGCTACAAGGGCGCTCCCATTGGTCCATCACTCCATCCTAAGAAAGTGCACTTACGGTGGCATGGGAAAAAATAAATGAAAATGGCCTTAACAAACATAACATTAAATAAACCATAAATGCATTTGGTTGGAAAGGACCAATGGGAGCAGCCCCTGTAGCTGGTTTTTGCGAGGGCGCCCTTCATTCTATCATTCCTCTAGATTTCTCTATACCTAGTTTATGGATTATTGGAAAAGGGTACTTTGGTAATTTTATAAGATGGGTATTTTCAATTTGAAATATACATTGTTAAAGAGATTAAATAACACCATCAACAACTTAAGCTTTTGAAGTCACTGGTTGTTTCACATTGTAACGGAGCAAAAAGGCCTGATTTCAAACCTCCTTGATAGTAAAAATCCACATGCAATGGCCAAACCCACAAGAGGGGCCACGTGTATGTTAGGACCTGCGTGAGGGGGAGTGTTAAAGTATAAAAGATTAAGTAACACCTTCTCCAACAGCTTACGCTTTTGGAGTTACTGGTTGTTTCACATACATGTTTTGGTAATTTTCAAAAGGTAAGGGTATTTTGGCTATTTTATATAAGGTCATGATATTTTGGCTATTTTTCTATGAGATAAGGGCATTTTAGCCATTTCTCATGAGATGAGGATATTTTCGTCATTTTCTTTGAGATTGGGGTATTTTAGCTATTTTCTAAGAAAATAAATTATGTAGTCATTTTATATGAAATATGGATATTTTTGTTATTTTCGATGAATCCATCGGTAAATATGGGTCTTTTGAGCATTTTTTACGAGATTGGGTTATTTTGGTCATTCTCAAAAAATAATTAAATAATTCAAATAGTCCTGATATGTTGGATCAAACATCAAGGGTGGTACTTTTGAACATGGTTTTAAATTTCGGCCGAAATCCCGACATTTGGAATTTCGCGAAATACCAAATTTCGCGAAATTGGTATTTCAGTTTTGGTGGGGACCGAAATTTAGAGAAAATGTCTTTTAAAAAAGAAAAGAAAAGAAAGAAATGTTACAAAATTTCGGATATCAGTGGGGTCCGAAATCGGTACCTATAAATTCTCATGTTGTATATTCTAACAATAGAAATCACTTCACTTCGAGGGTAAAACACTTCAAAGAGACTACTTTCTTGGAAGTACCCCTTTGAGGTTCACGGAGAGTCACATAATTGATGTTTTGTCTTTGTTAAACCTTATGGATGAGGCAACCTGTAAGGGGAACAATGATCATGTAAGTCGTTTCATGCGGGATCTACCGAATCAACGGCTTGGATCACATGGGTGCCAGTTGTGACTCAAATTTGGCCATCAAGATCATATCTTAACAATCATCATCCTTTGTAAACTCGTAAATTTTAAGCTCAATTTTGATCACATCTTAACAAATCATCCTTGAGAGCTAGACCCGGCAAGAATTGACCCGGACCTGCGGGTCAATCCGGCTTGCCCATAATTTCCGGGTCCGGGTCAACATTTTGTGACCCATTTCTAAGTTGACCGGTGGGTCAAACCGGCCCGTCAAAACTGGGTGGGTCCGGGTGGACCCGCGGGCGCCTGTAGAAGTGAAACAAATTAGTTTTTCCGTAATTGTCATATTTTCATACCTATTCTTTGTAGTTTTTTTTCGTAATTGTCATATTTCTATACCTATTCTTTGTATTTTTTCCGTAATTGTCATATAAAAGTACCATTTTCAGTACTTTTTTCCCTAATTTTCTACTTTACAACACTTTTTCCGTAAGTTTCCTCCATAACTTTAGTATATGATTATTATTGGAGAAAAGTACGGAATGCGAGTTGATGTTTAGTGAAATTACGGATTGCGGGCAGTTTTAAAACAAGAACAAAAAACAGGCTAATATTCAAAATCGGGTTGGAAAAAGACCCTGATACCCTTCTCACATCAACAGAAACGTCATTCAGCCTCATTTTTCATTACTGGCGTGTTTCACGAGGTTCTTTTGGTTTGTCTGGTATTTGAACTGATAGAAGTCACAGAACCTTAGGTTCGTTTCTATCTTGGCCGTCGAAAATACCTAGAGACGGATGGATGCTTGACACGTGTTGAAAAACTTTTTGGAATGCTAGAGACTCTATACATAGTCAGTTTGGTTTGGATTGAAATCTTTCTGTGAACGGACTCTGGGTTCCTTTAAATCTTGGTCGTCGCCAATATGAACAGACGGTCGGATCCACAACATATGGACATCAATATGAAACGGTGGCGTCTTCTAATAATACCCCCTTCTGTAACTATTATTCCCCTCTCTGTAACTATTATCTCCATCGGCATACCCATTATTTCAGCCGGCGTACCCATTATTCCTATTCCCGTCTCTGTAAACATTATTTCCATCGGCGTATCCATTATTTCCGCCGGCGTACCTATTATTCCCCTCTCTGTAACCATTATTTCGTTTCCGCCGTCGTACCCATTATTCCTATTCCCCTCTCTGTAACCATTATTTCCATCAGCGTACTTATTATTTCCGTCGGCGTACTCATTATTCCCCTCTCTGTAACTATTATTTCCATCGGCGTACCCATTATTTCGCTTTCTGTAACTATTATTTCCATCGGCGTACCCATTATTTTCTGCAGGTGTACCCATTATTTCTATCTTGGCCGTCGGAAATACCTAGAGACGGATGGATGCCTGACACATGTTGAAAAGATAAGTGAGAAAAGATAACGTCTACCGTTTAAGCCAAATGATAACTGAGAAAAGATAACGTTTACTGTTTTAAGCCAAAAGATATGTGAGAAAAGATAACGTCAGTGTTCCAAAAAGTACAATAGCACCGGGGTTCCAAAAAGTTTTCCAACCTGTCAAGATCCATCCGTCTCTAGTTATTTCCGACGGCCAAGATAGAAACGAACCCAAGGTTCTTTCGGTTCAAATACACATCTAAATGAACCAGAAGAAGCCTCGTGAATCGGGCCAATTTAAGAGGCAATAATGAAAAAGGAGGACTCTGTCGATGTCAGAAGGGTATCAGGGTCTTTTGACCACTCGATTTTGAAGTTTAGCCCGTTTTTTGTTCTTGTTTTAAAAGGTGCCTGCAATCCGTAATTTCACTAAACATCGGCTTCCATTACGTACTTTTCTCTTATTATTGCTAGCTTCTTTCGGTACTTATTATTGCTAGCCACCTTTCTAGAAATAGTATTTCCGTGCAGTTTTCACAAGGTCTAATAAGACAAATCTCTTAACACATACAATTGCAAAGGATGGGCGAGAAGTACCCTTTGGAGAAGGTGGCTAGCAAATTACCTATAAAAATCTTGAAAAAACAAAAATTCATTAAAAAAACCGGGTGACCCGGGTTGACCCGACCCGTACGGGCAGGGTGCGGGTCCAAGCTTAGTGACCCGTAAAATTTACGGGTTAGCCCGGTCCGCCGGTTTGCCAGGTCTATTGAGAGCTGCTAGGAAGAAAGGTTGTAATTAGGGGCGGAGCAAGGAATCTACCCGAGGGGGGCAAACAACTCATCAAATTTGTGCACCTCAAATACAGTTCCCATGTAGGTACTTAGGCTCCGTTTCTTTCGACGTAAAATGGGTGCAAAAACAAATTCTACGCTCATTTTTACACTAAAATAACCATAAAATTAGTTTTATGCCCATTTTACGTCGAAAGAAACATAGCCTTGAGAATAGTTCAACACAATCTTAACTTTCAAAATTGCTCAAGGAGTAGAAAAATTTCAAGGCTCAAATGGTATTATATGATCCACCACAATCACAAAGATCCGCGTTTAAAATTTTAGAAAAAAAAAAGGATCCCAAACCCACATTGAAAATCAACTTTATGTGATGTTTTCATACAAGACAAAAGTGGAGTGCTGTTATCAAAATCAACACACCATTAAGAAGATTTTTATTTACATGGGTGCTGTTATAAAAACAGCATAGGTGTTTTTAAAGCTTTTAAAAACTTCCCTTTTTTAAAACCCATGACCATGAGTTGCATAGGTTCAATTTTGAGTCTCTAAGGGTGTAAACGAGCCGAGCCGAGCCGAGCTTGGCCAGGCTCGGCTCGGCTCGTTAAGCTCAAAAGCTCGGCTCGGGCTCGAACCAGGCTTGGGCTCGGCTCGGCTCGGCTCGGCTCGGTCAGGCTCGGGAGCCGTACCGAGCTCGGGTTATATTATGTTCACACCCCTCATCTTCCCTGGACAGCCCTATTAGTGTAATTTGACTACTTTTTATATACTATGGGGGGTGGTCCTAGTAACAAATGGAGTTCCAAAAATGAAGTGACATATTTTGCCCCCCCCTTTCACTCCCTGGACAACCCTTTTAATGCATAAATTAATATATAATATATATATTTAAATATATTAAATTCTTAACGAGCCTTAACGAGCCGAGCCTGGCCTAAATTGGGCTCGCTTCGTTAAGCTTAACGAGCCTGGAGAGCTGGCTCAGCTCGGCTCGTTAAGGATTCGAGCCGAGCTCGAGCGAGCCTCCGAGCCCGAGCCAAAATTGACACCCTTAATTTTGACAGAATAATAAGGTGTCATTATCAAAAGCTAAGTGTGTTGAATTTAGCAAAAGTGGAGTGCTGTTATCAAAATTAGCACACCAATAATAAACCTTTTATCTACATTGATGCTGTAATAAAAACTCATAAAAATAGAATAGGTGTTTTAAAAACCAATGAGTGAGCATGGTTTCAATTTTGACCGGATAACGATGCGATAAAGCAGTCGCGCAGAGGCTAGTTCCACAAATGCCCTTCGGAAACCGACCTTTGCCCCCTTCTAAAGACTAAAGTAATTGAAAAGTTACTGGGTGTAAAGGGCATTTTTGGCAATTTTCAAACGTCTAGAATTTTTTCTCAGATTTTTCAGAGGGGGCAATTGCTCCCCTTCGCCCCGCGTTTGGCTCCGTCTGTGGTTGTAATCCGAAGAAGTCTTCATCACACGTGATGGCTGAAGTCATGCACTTTGAGACTTGTAGCCCCTTGGCTAAAGTCATCCTGGTTCTTATTTATCTGTTCGTGGTGGAGCTTTTCTCTACTTCGGAACTGAACACTGAGCAGATAGAAAAATGGGTGATTTTGTCTCCATATATCTGTTGATTTCTTGTGTTTTGCTGTTTTTATGGATTTCAAGATTAGTATACTCGATTTGGTGGAGACCCATGAAGCTGGAGAGGTATTTGAAGAAGCAAGGGATCAAAGGCCCTCCCTATAAATTGTTGTACGGCAACCTCAAGGAGAACATCAGCTTGGTCAAGAAAGAATCATCAAAACCTATGAATCTGTCTCGCCAGATTGTTCCACGTGTTGCTCCATTCCTATATGAAACCATGAAGAACTACGGTACTCTTTCTATTTTTTTCTTAGTTTTTTATTTTGTATTTTTTGGGGTTTGTTTCATTTCTTTTATTATTGTTCTGCTTTATTATTATTTTTTTTTTTGTTGAAAAAGTTTGTGTAGACACCCCATTTTGACCTGACCCCAATATTCCCAAAAAAATAAAAAAATAAAAAAAATCCCTAAATCGATCCCGAAATCGAATTCGAAATTCCCCAAACTCAATTTATAGGCGCCTTGAAAATCGATTTCCGAAATTTCTAGAACTTGAGGTCCAATTGCAGAAGAGCCTGAAAAATCCGAAAATGCCCGCTTGAAAATCATTTCTGGAAATATTCTGAAAGCCTGAGCGATCCCAAAGCCCCATTGATATCCTCCGTTCAATCGCCCCCACCTTCCCTTTCCATTTTTCCGGAATTTACAAAGAATTGCCCAATGTATATCGGCACAGTCGTATTTTGATATTTACACTAACTCACCTGGTATTAGTGTTTAAAGAGCTATTAAAGGATTGTTACATTTCCCAAGGTAGCTCTCGCAAGCTAATCAAAGAAGAAAAGACAGATGAGTTGGTGCGCTTGTCAAAAATGGTTGTGCTGATAGCATTCTAAGAGGAAAAGAGAGAATGTATTCTCACCCCTTCTTTTACCGGGACCACCCTTATGGTGTGTTAAATACGCTAAAGGAGTCTGTCTAGGAAGAAAATGAAGGAGGTGGTTATATCATATTTCTTGTCTTTCATAGGGATCCCTTTTCTTAACTGGACCACCTTCCTAGGCATAGAAAAGTAGTCGTGAATGTACTAGAAGGGGCTGTCCTAGAAAGAATGAGGGGGTGGCAAAATGGGCCACCTCTCCACAAAAGGGATCGAGTTAGGGCTTTCAAAAGGGGGGGGATTCTTCTTGATTTTGAGGGGGAGGAGGGCAGCAGCAGCAGCAGCAGCAAGGAGAGAGAGGTGAGAAAGAGAGCGAGGCCGATCGTCTTCCATCTCCACCCCCAAGCCATCGCACCTATCATTCTCCTCCATTTTCAGCCACCATCCCACCTTCATTTCCAGATCCCACCATCTTTATTTTTATTTTTTCCGTTCGCCATTAAATCCGGCAAGCTCAAGACCATCGCCATCACCATCAAGAACCATCTTTTGGTGAGCTTAGAGAGAAATAGAGTTTTCTCCTCCGGCAACCCAACCGGATTCCGGCCACCACCTCCGACAAGGCGGCTCCCCGGCGGCCATCACCACCAAACCCACTACCCACCTCCACTTCACAGCCAACTCCCACCTCCCTCACCTCTCCAACCACCGCACTTCCCTCACCTTTGCAAACCCAAGCCCAAACCCATATACAAACCCACTTCGGTCGGAGCTCCACCACCCTCCAACCTCCGGCCAACCTCCAATCCGGCCACCACCTCCAATCTCTCAACCCTTCTTCTTCATTCTCCCCAAAACCCAAACCCCTTTCCACCAAAACCCACATCTCCACCATCAGCCACCCTCAGCCTCCCCTCTAAACCCTTCTAAAAAAGAAAAAAAGAAAAGAAAAGCAGTAGAGAGAGAGAGAGAGGACTCCGGTCGTCTTCTCCGGAGGCTCCATCGGAAGTCCAATCATCCTCGTCTTCTCCGGGCACTCCCCCTCGCCGCCGGCCAGCCATCGACCCAACCCTCATCACCACCATCTTCTGCTTCCTTTACCCTTCATCAACCTCCACCATCGACCTCCACCCGAGCCACTATCTCCCAAACCGCCACCACCAGCTACGGTCACAACTCCGGCCGGCCACCGCACCTCTACCATCCCTCCTCCTCCCTCCACCACCACTATCCCCATTTTCGAAAAAAAAAGGAAAAACAGAGAGAGAGAGAGAGAGAAACAGAGGATTCAGAGAGAGAGAGAGAGAGAGAGAGAGAGAGAGAGAAAATGGAGAAAATTCCTCTTCTTACTCCATACAAGATGGGAAAATTCGAACTTTCTCACAGAGTACTGTTGGCACCGTTGACAAGGGAGAGATCATACGGGAATGTGCCTCAACCACATGCCACCTTGTATTATTCTCAGCGCACCACCAAAGGGGGTCTTTTAATTGCAGAAGCCACAGGAGTTTCTGATACTGCCCAAGGGTACCCAGAGACGCCTGGTATTTGGACGAAAGAGCGGGTTGAAGGTTGGAAGCCTATTGTTAATGCCCTTCATGAGAAGGGAGGCATCTTCTTTTGCCAGATTTGGCACGATGGGAGAGTCTCTAATTCTAGCTATCAGCCTAATGGGCAAGCTCCTGTCTCCTCGACTGACACACCGTTGACACCCCAACCTCGAACCAGTGGAGAGGAAGCAACGTTCTCGCCCCCAAGACGGTTAAGGACGGATGAAATCCCTCAAATCATTGATGATTTTAGACTCGCTGCAAGAAATGCGATAGAAGCTGCTTCTCTTCCGGCATTTTCGGTACCGGCACCGATACTCCAATGAGCGTTTGGTGACACCGATACTCCAATGGGCGTTTGGTGACTGCGATTTCATCCAGCACAGGTATGTGGAATTGCTATGTGTTAAGGGATTTCATGGTTAGGGATACCCCTTATTATTTTCCATCATTCTCTTGAGAATATTATCAGTATAACTATGTTGGGTTAGTGTATCATCTCAGCCGGTCTTCAATATTTAGTTGCATGTTATGGGCTTGCAAATCTGCAACCTCTTTGTTTCCCTGGGATACTATTTGTGTTTCAAGATTCCATCGATTTCAGGAACACCCTCGTCGGGTTCAGGCGATGACGGACGGCAACCTCTCGAGCCAAAACCCCTTTCGATCAAAAGGGATAAAAATACATAAAAATCAAATAACAAAAATCCAAAAAACATAAAAAAAAAACACTCAAAGCGTATTTCGAAAAGCATTCGAACTACGTTGGCTTGATCCCTTTCTACAGGGTACGTAGGCAGCTTGGGATCGTCATCCCAAGTTCAGTCAAACATTTTCAATAAAATCGTTCAAACTTTTCAATAAAATCCTTTAAACCCTTCAAAAAATCATTTCAGCATCTGAAAATATCTTTCAAGCTTTTCTCAAAAATACAAAAAACCAAAATGGGCAAGGATGGTGATTGCCAGGTCACTCGGAGCCTTCATTTCATTTCATTTCCGATTTCGATCGTGGTTTTTCGGTTTTATCGGTTTTCCGACGTTTTATCAGGTTTTGGGATGGGCGACGACGTAGCGTGGCCCCTTTACAGGGATTGTCCTCGCTGAGCCCAACGATAGGCTATGACAATCGCGAGACTTGCCCGATCTTTAGCGGATCAGGATCATTGAGCTCGATTCCTTTAGAATCGCTCCCTGAGTCTATCGTATGTCCCATTTTATTTTCCCTGGCATTTTGGGTTTGCGCACACCGCCTATTTTCTAATCCCTTTCTTTCCTTGCATCTTTTAGTTTATCGTGTGTTTGTATTTGGTTCCTTGTGTGTTTATTTTCAGCTTGCTTATTCCTTGTGCGTTTAGTTTCACATGCTTAGCCGTAGATATTTACTGCTTTTCTGCTTATGATATCTGCCATTACTTGCTTAGCTGTAGCTGTGCATGCGAATGTTATTGCTTTCCTAGATTTGATGGGTTAGGAGTAGATGCAGTGAGTTAGGATTTGGATGTTTATTTTCTTTTGCCCATCCCCGGGTCATGTATGCTTAGATAGACGTTTCTTCGGGGATACTCGTTCCCATTTCACATGATTTTAGCCCAAAACTCTTCAAAATTAATTAAAAATGGCATAAGAGACCGGGTGCTTGCACTTGGGCGAATTGGGGGCACTTAACACCTTCCTCATTCGTCATCAGGCACGGACTTTTGTATCTCTGGTTATCCGTTGCAACAGAGTATTTCATGGGATCCAGGGCCTACTTCCCTGGATGGCGACTCTTCTTTGTTATAGGTACATCTTGGTTCCGGGCTAGTCCTTGAATCGAGAGGTATCTCATTTGTATCGCCACCCATGCTGTGAGTGGCATCATTTCGAGAGTTCCTTGGTAGAGCTCTCCTTCACATTGTCGAGATCTTGGAGGATCGGCGCGGGATCTCGTGTCCCTCGCCCATTCGTCCTCGGGATCGGGGTCCACAGTTTGTTTCCATTTTAAAACATATTTCAGTTTGTGGGTTTTCTTGATTAAAAAAAATTTGTTTCATTGTATAAGTTGTTCGTGGGATTGGCTATTCTGTTGCTTGGATGATTTTAGATTCTTGTCCGATATTCACCAATTTTACTTTTATTTTATGTTTTTGATTTATCTAGTTTTGGTTTGTAAATATCTAATTGGTTTGGGTGCAATTTGTTCGTAAACATGTAATCTAGTTACACCAGAATCCAATTTTTGTAACTGGGTATGTAATTTAATTGGATTATGGGTGCAATTCATGTCAACTTTTATTGCAAGTTTACTGACAAATTGCACCTGAAATCTGATTAGATTGCAGATCCAATCTGGGTGTGCAATCTGGTAAAAGTTTACACAAATTGCACTAGCCAGCTAATTAGATTGCACATCCAAACTAGCCCTTTAGGCTTTGTTTTACTTTTTTGAAATTGGATGGATTGAAGTTTTGCACCAGAAAGTCTTGTCTTGGGCCTCTTTAGTTTCCATAGCTGTTGCACTAGAAAATCTTGTCTTTTTCTTTATTGAGTTTTTCATCAGTGTTTGTAAGTACTAAAATTGCTGTAAAACGCAGGTAAAATATCAGTTATTTGGAATGGAACAACTCCCAGTGTGAACATCATGGATCCAGATCTGATAAGGGAAATTCTGTCGAACAAGTTTGGTCACTTTGAGAAGCCAAAATCAAACCCGCTCTCGAGGTTATTGGCAACTGGGGTCGCAACCTATGATGGTGAGAAGTGGGCCAAACACAGGAGGATCATTAACCCAGCCTTCCACCTAGAGAAATTGAAGGTTACTTCCCATTTGATTACACTAAACATTTGCGCTTTTTTTAGAACATCAACCAAACATTTGGTGGTACCTGATATAGTTAAATTTTCTCTTTTGTGTTTGTTACAGAGGATGCTACCAGCATTCTCTACTAGCTGTAGTGAATTGATTAGCAGATGGGAGGAATTGGTGGGTTCTCTAGGTCCTGTGAATTAGACGTGTGGCCTGAACTTCGGACTTTAACTGGAGATGTGATCTCTCGGACAGCATTTGGTAGCAACTACAAAGAAGGGATGAGGATATTCCAACTTCAAACAGAACAAGCTGAGCTTCTGATCGTAAGAGTTTTGTTGCTATGTTGGGTAACGGTAATGCCAGTACTTCTTCAGATTGGTGGTTAGATACAGGAGCCACTTGTCATGTTTGCAACTCTAAAAAAACTACTAGTTGATGTTGTTGCCGCGAAAGAGACCGTTACAGTGGCCAGTGGAGCCGAGGTAGAGGTGCCTCACGCCGGTACTGCGAACTTGGTCCTTTCTTCAGGACAAATGCTAACTTTAAAAATTGTTAAAGTAGTTCTTGCTCTTCAAAAGAATTTAATTTCTATTAGTCTTTTAGACTATATTTTTTAGACTATGCTGGAATATGTACTTCATTTATGTGTGGTAGAGTAACTTTGATTGTTAACTCATACTATTTTGATTGTGCATATTTGATAGATGGTATGTTTGATTTGAGTTTAGATAATGAGACTGTTAGTTAGGTTAGTTCACCGCTAATTGCTCCTAAGTTGTTACACAACCGATTGGGACATGTGCACTATCAGAAAATGGTCTAACTTACTAATACTCATAAGATACCATTATATATGTCAATTACATTTGACAAGTGTGAGAGTTAGGGGTGATAGAGAAGGAGAAGATACACATTGACAGAGTTCAAGAAATTCTGTGCCTCTCAGGGCGTAATCCTTGAAACTACTGCTCCTCTCTCGCCTCAATCAATTGGCATAGCTAAGTGTAAGAACAGGACGTTAACTTCAATGTTAAACTCCATGTTAATGTTAGTTGGCATGCCTAGTTGCATTTGGGGAGAGACAGCTTTGACTGCAAATCACATCCTAAATCTCTATATGCTCCTCCATGTGATAGAGTACCCAAGAATTTTGTGAGGACTTTGTGACCTACCAATTGGAGAATGATCCATCATCCTATCAGGACGTGATGAGATCTAGGGACTCTATGTTGTGGGCAGAAGCCATTCATGATGAAATGAGATCTCTGTTAGAAAATCTAACTTGGCAGCTAGTCGATTTGCCAAAATGGGCTAAGACTACGGGCTGCAAGTAGATATTTGTATGTGATTATACAAAGTTTGTTATGGTCTTAATCAAGCACCTAAATTGTAACATCAGAAATTTGGCAAAGTAGTAAAGAGCTTTGAGTTTCTGACATATAACTTGGATAAATGCCTTTACTATCATTTTGTGTCGAATAAGGTCGTGATTATTTGTTTGTATGTAGATGTTGATTCTTCTTTCCAATCTCTCTCGGTGATGAGAAATGTGAAACTACCCTTGGGTAAAGACTTCGACATGAAAAGACCTGTGTGTTGTTAACATCATTCTTGGTATGAAAGTAAGTTTTTTGAAAGGCAGGGAATCACCCTTGGCCTCGCCCATTATATGAAAAACTACTTTCCTTTTTGAGGATGCAGTGAGTGCAAACCGATTGAGACACCATTTTGATTATACCAAGAAGCTGATCTCTAAGGAAGAGACAGTGTGAGCCAGTTAGATTATTCTAAACTGATTGGTCGTCTCATGTTTGTGTTGCACTAGGCCAGACATAGCCTTTATAGTTGGCATGCTGAGTCATTTTACTAGCACTCCTGGCCATGAGCATAAAAATGCCCTTATGAGGCTGATGAGATACCTTTCGTGTAAGGGTGTCAATTTTAGCTCGGGCTCGGAGGCTCGCTCGAGCTCGGCTCGAATCCTTAACGAGCCGAGCTGAGCCGGCTCTTCAGGCTCGTTAAGCTTAACGAGCCGAGCTCAATTTAGGCCAGGCTCGGCTCGGCTCATTAAGGCTCGTTAAGAATTTAATATATTTAAATATATATATATATATTATATATTAATTTATGCATTAAAAGGATTGTCCAGGGAATGAAAGGGGGGGCAAAATATGTCACTTCATTTTTGGAACCCCATTTGTTACTAGGACCACCCCCCATAGTGTAAAAAAAGTAGTCAAATTACACTAATAGGGCTGTCCAAGGAAGATGAGGGGTGTGAACATAATATAACCCGAGCTCGGTAAGGCTCGCGAGCCGCTCGTGAGCCTGACCGAGCCGAGCTGAGCTTTTGAGCTTAACGAGCCGAGCCGAGCCTGGCCAAGCTCGGCTCATTTACACCCCTACTTTCGTGTACTCAAGAGTATGATCTGAACTATGGTGGCCATCCACTTATTGTGGAAGTTTATTCTGATGTATCATGGGGCTCAGAATCAGATGACAGCAAATTTATTGTTGTTGTGTGGAAGTCGAATTGGAACTTTATGCCCTAACTTCAGCTATAGATGAAAGCTAAGGGATACAGAATCTGATTATGGTTATGGCATTCCACTAACTCGATTAAAGATTAGTTCTTTAGTGGGTTAAGGATTAGTTCCTTATGTGTGTTATGTGATAATCAAGCTACAACAATGGTTGTGAAGAACTCACTCTTTAATGGTAAGATGAGACATCTTAGGCTGCAACAGGCCATATGCTGAATTATCTCAAGAACACTGGATTATCACTTTGATTGATACGGAATCGAAGGATAATAGGCCGAAGCTCTCACAACAGGGACTGACCAAAGATCGAATATTCAAAATTGTGGGGGAGATGGGGTTAAAGACCGTGTAGACATGTTTTAACCTACATCCATGTTATTTTGAATTTTTCGAATCTCCCTCTGTTTTGGCTAAGATAGGCACTTAATATGTTTCGATGATGTTTACAGTTGTTGTATGTCATTCCACATTTGATGACATGTCCTTTTTTGGGAAAGGTTGTACATTCCAAACTTGATGATACAGCTTAACTCAAATATGGATAAGCTGACTGTAACATTCCAAAAAAGAAACATGAAATGGTTCTTTGCAAAAGAAACTATTTGGTTTTGTTCTTTATTGAAACTTGACAATTAGGAATGGTTATTTGCAAAAGAAGCTGTTTAGGTCTTGTTCTTTATTGAAACTTGACAATGATGCTTATGGTGAGAGTGATACTGATACTTTTTCAGTCATTTTGGAATTGTACTAAGTTCTTCTTCAGGTAGAATTAGATACTTTCGTGAATTATGGAATTGTACTAAGTTCTTCTTCAGGTAGAACTAGATACTTTAGTGTTTTACACAAATGATTGGATTCATTTTTATGAAATCCATATTTGGTAATTCACAAGGATTGGCAAAAAATGAGGAGCTTGTCTTGATTTGGACTTTAATGAAGATGACTTACTTAAATCTTCTAAAGTCATAAAGACTATGCTTTTATTTCAGTATGTATAGAGTTCACTTTTTTGTGGAACTTTATTTTAGATCTCGATGAGAATCATACCCCATGAATGAATTCCTCTAAGATCAGTGGGGTTCACTTATATGTGAAATTACCTTTTGGTTGAGTTTAGCTTGTTGTATATCTAAAACTCTTGGTTTGTCATAAAAGGATTCGTATTTTCAGTTGAATTATAGATCTTTTATGATATAGACCATATGGTGATGTGGATGATTCAATATTTTGTTGTGAACATTACACTATCTATCTATTGGATTGTGCTATATGTAGAACATAGGAGGAGATTGTTGGGTATATAATATAACCCATGTATGTTCTAATATAAGCCCAATAAGATAATGGACCGGTGTAGTGGGCCTATTTGGGCTAGAGCCCACTAACCTATTAAAACCCTAGTGTATCTAATATATATAGGGGCTGGAGGCAACAAACTTGGTATTCCAAATTAGATACCTTGGGTGTAATGCTTCAAGCAACCTCTTACTTGACCTAATTACTCTAACATTTGCCCTTCTACAGGTGAGTTCTAATATCATTCGCCCAAGTATCCTTCGCCTAGGTCCCACTGAACATCTCACGATTGTTCATCTTGTGGGCTGGGTCCTACTTTTAATGAATGATGCTACTAATGGAAAGGTATTCGTAGCATTTCTGTCTTTTATTCGGGAACTTTTCATTTTTTTGGTGAAACTTACAAATCTCAATAATCAACAGATCAAAATTTTTATGCTGTGTTCAAATTAGTTTGGATTGGTTTTTTGAATTTAAATTCCTTATGAATAACATTTTATTCCTTTTACAAGGGGACTTTGCTGTTCTTTTTAGTCTGGATTGCAACTGAAAATTTTGAGATTAGTAAGGATGAGTTGTGATCAAGTAACAGAAATTACACTTAAGCATGAAACGGAACAAAAAACTCCACTGTAGTTAGCACATTGCTGTTAATAATGCCCTTGGTTTTGTAGATATGGATTGATCACTTTACGCATCTGAAATTTCCATGATGATAGTTACCAACTTTTATGGCCCCACTTTCACCCCTCGTAAAAATCAGCAAGTAGTACTCTAGCTTTTCGCCCACTGTCAAGCAACATAAATCTTACGGAAAAATACACTCTGGTTACTGACACATTCAACTTAACCCTTAATGTTTCAAAAGTTACAACTAGACCCCCTGTGGTTTCAATTTGTATAAGGTAGGCCCCCTCAGTTGACAATTCATCCACAGATTGAAGGATTAGGATGATCCAATGGAGCTGATTTTTTGGGCACACCCTATCTATGTCAGGGCCCATCAAATGAACGCTTTGGATCATCTAAACATTGTGGGCACATACCCAAATCCAAACACTACCAAAAACACTGTGGGCCCACATTGTTTGGATGATCCAAAGCATTCATTTGATGGGCCCTGACATAGATAGGGTGTGCCTAAAAAATCAGCTCCATCCAGATCATCCTAACCCTTCAATCTGTGGATGAACCGTCAACTCAACTGAGGGGGTCTACCTTACACAAATTGAAACAACAGGGGGTCTAAGTGTATTTTTCCCTAAATATTATTGTGTTCTGTATCTTTGCTTTATTGTCTTTATTACATATAGTTTGATTGTGATTTGTGTTTGCAACACCCATGCATAACAGTCTAAGCTACCAAAGTTACTTCAACTAGTAGAAACCAGGCACTTTAAAGATAGCTTTTACAATGATAGAGCTATAAACTCAATAAACAAAAAGCCATAGAATGAATTGACAGACAATCAAAGACAAAGCAACACCCAACATAGCTATTATGGAAGGAGAACAAGTGCTGGCTACACCCTTAAAAAAGTTACCAATGCCCACAAATGGTCCAAATGGAAGTATAGCAACAACAAAGCAGATGTGTTGGGTTCTTCCTAAGGCTAGAATATCTACATCGTACAATGTCTATGAGCAAATTCCTTCCTCAAACTAAGATAATTGTATCTTCCTTCTGCACAAAGTTTTATGACATGAAGTTGGGTTACAACACATCCCAAATAGACATTGAATTCAACTCTGCTGAAGGATACCTGTATGAAATTAAACTGCTTTATAAGGGAGTTTCTTGGATCGGTAGAGTTTAACACTGTTCATAATAATGATAAGCGATTCAGACAGTAATCAAGGATGTTGATGGAAAAGATGATCTCAGAGTTTTTGTAAGATAATCTGAACACCATGTTGGGGTTGAAGGGTTATGAGAGTGTAAGGTGCATGAGCATAGGTGGGCGAAAGCTCAAATGAGAAGTGCTGTAGAATCATGGCCAAAGCGAGCTTAGCTTCTATCAGTGCAAAGCTCTGCCCAATACATATATGTGGGCCCCAACTGAAGGGGAAGAATGAAACTTGATTCTTTGTCGCATTTGAAACACCACCTGAGAATCTCTCTGGTTTGAACTCATCCACATCGTCACCCCATATTTCAGGATCATGATGAGTAAAGAGTATTGGCAGAGAGAGTTGTACATCAGGTGGGAAGTCGATTCCTCCGAGTGTCATTCTTTTGTAAGTGCGCCGAATAATTGAAGTCACAGGCGGGTATAGTCGGAGAACCTCATACAATATCATGGTTACCTGCAATTGAGATTTCAAGAATTTCATACAGATATGGCTTCCTTTACTAATCATTGTGAAATTGCATGCTAAAACATCTAATATGGTAATATGTTTAGATTCAATGAAAGAAATAAGCAAGTAGGTGGCTTTTAACAAATTTGGGTTGGGAAAACAAATCATTTCTCCTATTAATCAAGGTGTTTAAATTCATGAGATTGGGATTTGCAGCCACTAGTTTTCATAATAGGTTACTTATGCCTCTGCACAAGATGTTAATATATTGAAGAGAATGTACCAAGCAATTACTCACAATCTTTAGGTGGTTTAAGCCATCAAAGTCTGGTTTGTTTTTCCCGAAGACTTGTAAAATCTCTTCCCTTGCTTCTTGTTGCCAGGTTGGATGCATACTCAACACAACCATTGTCCAAGCCAACAAAACGGACGTTGTTTCCTGACCAGCAAAGTAGAATAGCTTGCACTCCTGTATCACGTCTTCAGTCGTCAATCCACTGGTCTTGGTGTTCCCATTTTCCTGACAGTCTTTTAAGTTGGATTCCATCAGAATTCCCAGCAAGTCATCATAATCGGCTTCTCCTAATTTAAGAGCCTTTTCTCTCTTTTTGATAATGCCCGTCAACAGAGCTCGCACTTCTCTGTCAATTTCCTTTCTCCTATTGTTCTTCTTTGTGGGCAGAAACCTGTATCAATAGTAATGTTGCTTGAGTAATAAAACATGCAGTTTATGATAATTATCATATGGATTTCTTCCTTTCTGTTTCCCCTTGCTATGGAATTGGAAGGGTTGCTCAGCGTAGTCTAGAAGTTGAAGGCAGAATTTCTATTAAATATGACAGAAAAAGGGGGACCCTGTGGACCGAGCTGGTCAACACTCATACAACACTTGAATCCAATGGTTAATAATAGAACTGGAAGTTTTTCCTGTCATTAACCTATGCAGTAGTTCAAAGAGATTCTATGGTACTTTAGTGTAGGATTCCTATTCCACTAAATTGCGTTATTGATATGCTGTTCTTATTGTTAATGAAGATCAGTAAGAGAAAGCAAGTAAAAAGAAAAACAAACCTGAAGCCAGGGATGTATACGGACCGAGCAGCTTCGATCAGAAGCTTAGCTTGTTCTGTTTGGAGTTGGAATATCCGCCTTCCTTCTTCGTAGTTGCTACCAAATGCCGTCCGAGATATCACATCTCCTGTTAAAGTTTGGAGTTCAGGCCACACGTCTAATTCAGAGGATCCTTGGGAAACTACCGATTGCTCCCATCTGCTAATCAATTCACTACAGCAAGTAGAGAATGCTGGTAGCATCCGCTGTATCAAACACAAAGATAAAATTTAATTGTAGGAGATAATGCAGGTGAAAACTAACAGGAATGTGTGATCTGTTATTAACCACAAATCATGGAAACAGTCATTTTTTACTGTTATGAAATGGGAAATAACCTTCAATTTCTCTTGGTGAAATGCTGGGTTTATGATCCTCCTGTGTTTGGCCCACTTCTCACCCTCGTAGGTCACAAGTCCTGTTGCCAGCAACTCTGTGAGTGGGTTTGTTTTTAGCTTCGCATAGTGACCAAACTTGTTTGACAGAATTTCCCTTATCAGCTCTGGATCCATGATGTTCACCCTGGGATTTATTCCAAACCAAGCAAGAGACATTTTGCCTGTTGTTTACAGTAGGAGTTTTAGTAGTTGGACTTATGAAAAACTCATTATATTAAAAGACAAAGATTTCTAGTGCAACTGCGATGGAAACTAAGAAAGCCCAACACAATCAAACGTCAAAACAAATCCTTTCTTTTAAGTCCTGCTCACATAATATGCAATAGAGAATGTTGAAAACCATTTCTAGTAGAACAGAACTGATGGCATTATCATCTGGGCAAGTCCTTAAAAATCAAAACCCATTTCAAAATCTACTTGAGTGAACAGAAAAACCTATTACAAAAGTAACCCGGTAGAACAGAACAGATATCATTATCATCTGGGCAAGACCTTAAAAATCAAAACCAACTTCAAAATCTATATCGAGTGAACAGAAAAACCTATTACATCCAACTTCAATCAATCCAATTTTAAAAACAAGGCAAAACAAAGACTAATGGTTAGTTTGCATGTGCAATCTAATAGAATGGTTGGTATAATTTCTGTAAACTTGTACCAGATTGCACACCTGGGTTAGGTCTGCAATCTAATCAGATTTCAAGTGCAATTTGCTTGTAAAGTTGCAATAACTTAACATGAATTGCACCCTCAATCCCATCAGATTGCATACCCAGTCGATGCAACTATATTGCAATTTTTTCCTTGGAAATCGGTTATGTTCAGTTCCCTTTCATTTTATCCAGATCCACACATTCTTACGTAATAGACTAATCTGGGTGAACAATATGAAGAAACGTTTTTTAAGGATTGTCCCAAACGGCCATCCTCTTATTGGATTGTGTAACAAATTACATCTCTTATTTTAGGAAAATAAATTTTTTTTTTTTTACCCATAAAAAAATTGTGGGTGTTTCACACCAAATTATTTCCCCAATTATAGCAGACTGGGTTTTCTTCCCATGGCTAGAGTTGCTATCCTGTTTCTATGTTCACGAAAAAAAGATATTACAAGAACAAAATTGGTGGAATTTCATTATGAAATTATGAAGCAGGATAGCAGATTCCAGGAAAAGCCCACAAATTGAAATTAGTCTAAAAATGTAAATAATTTTTTTATCAAGAGAAATAAGGCAGGACACGAATGAAAAAAAAAAAAAAAATCAAAGAAACCCCATAAAAATATAAAATAAAAAACCAAGAGAAAATGGAGAAAATACCGTATTTCTTTATCGTTTCATAGTCGAAGGGATGGACACGTGGAGCTATTTGGTGAGACAGATTCATAGGTTTTGATTGTTCTTTCATCAGACTGCTGAAGATATCCTTCATGTTGCCGTACAACAATTTGTAGGGAGGGCCTCTGATCCCTTGCTCCTTCAAATACCTCTCCAGCTTCATGGGTTTCCACCAAATCCAGTAAACTAATCTCCAAGTCCATGAAACTAGCAAAACACAAGAAATCAACAGAGAAATGGACAGAATATAACCCATTTTTTTTTCTTTTACACTCTCTGCTCAGTGCTTGCTCCTAAGAAGAAAGAATCAGAAAATCTCAGCCTACATAAATAACCATGGGTTGACTCTAAGTGCCAATTGCAATGAAACAGCTCATCCTTTTCATTAACTACGGATAGGCCCTTCTCCTGGTGAGTTCTAATATCATTGGCCCAAGTATCCGACTCATAGGTCCCACCTGTTGGAACAAAATTAAATAGAAACAAAATAAAGAATTTGAGGCATGATTTATCACTATATTAAAGCGTCATGTCTATAATTTACACTATGTTACACATCTCACGATCGTTCATCTTGTGGGCTGGGTCCCACTTTGAATGGATGATACTACTAATGGAAAGGTATTCGTGGCATTGGTCTTACATTCAACTCCAGATGGGAGGAGACATCAGGTCGGTCGAATTCGTCCCATGTGAAATACATCAGCGTCATAGATACACTGCAGCTGGCTATCCATGTAAAAAAGGGGGGCGGATAGGTGTAAAATAGCTGGGCCCCCTTTTACATTGCTTGG
Source organism: Tasmannia lanceolata (assembly GCF_043159265.1). NCBI lineage: Eukaryota > Viridiplantae > Streptophyta > Magnoliopsida > Canellales > Winteraceae > Tasmannia > Tasmannia lanceolata. Next base: position 8,852,890 of record NW_027518714.1, on the reverse strand, counting down.
GTGGAGATCATGGAACCCAGTCATCAAAAGATGAGGTAAAATGGTAGACCCACCCAATGCTTAAGTTTGAGTGGAGTTGGTGGGACCCGCCCTATCAAAAAATTATGTAAAACTGTTGGCTCCATTCTATGAAAGGATTTGGATGGAGATGGTGGGCCCACTCATGGGTGTAAAATGGTGGGCCCTACCATATCAAAACATGAGATTAAAAATGGTGTGCCTGCCTCCACCCATGCTATGCGTGAGATGTTAAAAAAAATCAATCTTAGAAAAAATTCCAATAAAAAATTTCCAAATAAAGTCAAGCAACAAAAACTTTCATGAAAAGAACGAATGATGGAAAAGAAACACGCTTCGTATATACTAGCATTCGTGGCATGAGTGTAAAATAATTGGCCCCACTATCAAAACATGAGTTGTAAAATGGTGGGCCCCACCATGTGTGGCTTGGTGGCAGATAGTGAGAGCCACCCCATCAAAGCATGAGGTGAAATGGTGAGCCCCACCCTATCAAACCATAGTGTAAAATATTGAGACTACTCTATTCAAGGATTTGGATGGAGCTGGTGGGAACCACGCTATACACGGTGTAAAATGTTAGGCCCCACGCTATGCATAGTTTTGTGTAGAAATCGTAGGCACCCTAAGTCTCTGTTCACTTGTTTTCCCGAAAAAGAAAAAGAAAAGGTTTCTCGGGAATCTGACGTGGTATTAGGAAAAGAAATCCAAGAAAATTGTGCAGGAAAAGGTTTCCCATGCTTGTTCGCTTGCGCAGGAATTGTACAGGAAAAGGTATCTCGAGGGGGTCATGTTATGGTGTATTCTACAGAGATTTTGTGTTTCCAGTTACAGGATAGATTTGTGAGGGATTCTAAACTCATAAAAGCCCTCGTAGAAAAGGGCTACAAGGGTTGCACCATTAGATCCACATCATCCTGAGTGCAGGTACGTAGTACATGACTGATAATAATGCCATTCGTTTTGATCCTTGTGTAGGCAAAACTACAAGAGTGGCACCATTGGATCCACATCATCCTGAGTGCAGGTACGTAGTACATGACTGATAATAATGCCATTCGTTTTGATCCTTGTGTAGGCAAAACATCCAACTCTGATTTGGCCAAGTCATAAAGCTAGTCAAGTCGGAAACCTAAGCTACGTCCAACATTATGAAAACGTCTACTATGATTAGTACGGGCAGCCATTCAGGTTACAAGGGCCTTACTAATAAGGACCCTTCCTATTAAATGTTTGGGTTGGTACTAATTGGGTTGGTGAAGTTGGATTACTTTACAAAGATGTGAAATTACCTTGATGATGGTTACCAACTTTTATGGCCCTACTTTCCACCCCTAGTGAAAACCAGCAAGTAGCACTCTAGTTTGTCAAGCCACATAAATCTGGTTGTTTTTTTTTCCTTTATTTTCTTTACTACTTCTAGTTTGATTGGGATTTGTGTTTGCAACAACCGTGCATAAGAGTCTCAGCTACGAAAGCTACGCCAACTAGTAGAAACCAGCCACTTCTAAGATGACCTTGACAATGATAGATCAACAAATTAAATAAACAAAAGGCCGTCGAAGAAATTGACAGACCATCAAAGACAAAGCAACATACAATATAGCTAATATGGAAGGAACACAAGTACATTCCGTCGAATATAGCCAACGCCCAACGAGAAACTAGTGCTGGCTACACCCTTAAACAGTTACCAACACCCACAAATAGAAGTCTAGCCACAACACAGGAGATGTGTTGCGTTCAACCTAAGCAAATTCCTTACTCAAACTAGAGAATTGTATCTTCCTTCTGCGCAAGGTTTTATTACGTGAAGTTGGGTTATAGAACATCCCAAATACACATTCAACTCAGCTGAAGGATACTCCTATGAAATTAAACCACTTTACAAGGGAGTTCCTTGTATCTATAGAATTCAGATTTTTTGTAACATAACCTGAACACCATGATGGGGTTGAAGGGTTAAGACAGTGTAAGGTGCATGAGCATAGGCGGCCGACAGCTCAAATGAGAAATGCTGAAGAATCATGGCCAAAGCGAGCTTGGCTTCTATCAGTGCAAAGCTCTGCCCAATACATATACGTGGGCCCCAGCTGAAGGGGAAGAATGCAACTTGATTCTTTGTTGCATTTGAAACACCACCTGAGAATCTGTCTGGTTTGAACTCATCCACATCGTTGCCCCATATTTCAGGATCATGATGAATAAAGAGTGTTTGCAGAGAAAATTGTACATCAGGTGGGAAGTTGATTCCTCCGAGTGTCATTCTCTTGTAAGTACGCCTAAGAAGTAAAGTCCCAGGCGGGTATAGTCGAAGAACCTCGTACAGAATCATGGTTACCTGCAATAGAGATTTCATAAATTTCATACAGCATATGGCTTCCTTTACAAATCATTGTGACATTGCATGCTAAAACATCTAATATGTTAATATGTCTAGATTCAATGGAAAAAAAAGGCAAGTAGCTGGCTTTTAACAAATTTGGGTTAGGTAAACAAATCATTTCTCCTATTAGTCAACGGGTTTAAATTCATGAGATTAGGATTTGCAGCTACCAGTTTTAGTGATTGGTTACCTATGCCTCTACACAAGTTAATATATTGAAGAGAATGTAGCAAGCAATTACTCACAATCTTTAGGTGGTTTAAGCCATCAAAGTCTGGTTTGTTATTCCTAAATACTTGTAAAACCTCTTCCCTTGCTTGTTGTTGCCAGTTTGGATGCATACTCAACACGACCATTGTCCAAGCCAACAAAACTGATGTCGTTTCCTGCCCAGCAAAGTAGAATAGCTTGCACTCCTGTATCACGTCTTCTTTCGTCATTCCACTGCTCTTGGAGTTCCCGTTTTCCTGACAGTGGTTTAAGTTGGATTCCATCAGAATTCCCAGTAAGTCACCATTATCGGCATCTCCTAATTTAATAGCCTTTTCTCTCTTCTTGATAATACCCGTCAACAGAGTTCGCACTTCTCTGTCAATTTCCTTTCTCCTAAGGTTCTTCTTTGTGGGCAGAAACCTGTATCAATAGATAATGTTGGTTAACTAATAGAACTTGCAGTTTATGATAATAGTCATATGTATTTCTCCCTTTCTGTTTTTCCTTGCTATGGAATTAGAAGGGTTGCTCCGCATAACCTAGAAGTTGAAGGAAGAAGTTCTAGCAAATATCATAGAAAAAAGGGGGAGCCCTGCGGATCGAGCTGGTCAACACTCATACATCACTTGAATCCAATGACAGGATTGGAAGTTTTTCCTGTCATTAACCTATGGAGTAGTTCAAAGAGATTCTATGGTACTTTAGTGTTGGATTTGAAAATACCAAAAATATAAAATATTGTTTTTGGGCAAGAAAAGTGAATATGATCAATTTATAAGTAAAATATAAAAAAAAAAACAAAAGGAATTAAAACTTCCCTGCTTTTGCGATCCTTCGTTCCGATTGTTGATGGCAGAGCCGTTGCAAGCGGAGGGGGGGGAAGTGTGGTGGCGGACCGGGGAGGCCCTGTGAGAAGACCAAGATGGATGCCGGCAATCGGTCTGTTGCCCCGGTAAAAAAAGTACTTGGAAGGAGGTGAAACAATAGAGAGAATGCATTTTTTTTTTTTTTGAGGAATAAAAGAGAAATATAAGTGTATGGCTTTGGAGTAAGGTGAGAAAAGTGATATGAGGAAGCGAGCTTTGTTTGTTTCTTTTCTCTTGTGTCTTGTTAAGAGAAAATGAGTGGAATTGAGAGAGGAGAAATATGTGAAGTTGTTGGGAAGAGAATCCTTTGGGAAAAATGCTTGTTTTGTGGTGAGAAGGGAGAATTGTAGAGAAAATGCTCTGTAAAAATGAGGAAAATAGAAGATATATTTTTTTGTAGGAAGATGAGAAAAGTAGTGTGTAAGAGAGTCTTGGAAGAAGAGATTTTGTCTCTTGTGAGAATGAGAGAGAAGAGTGTGTTAGAAGTGTTTTTTGTGCTTTTTTTTAAAGGAAGAGGGAGAAGGGAGGTGTTGGAGGTAGAGAGAGTCACTTTGGTTGACATCCTTTTCTTGAAAAGGGAAAGGAGAAATCAAGGAAAAAGATCCCTCTTGAAATTGGATTTTGTGTGGCTTTTTTTGGAAAGGTAGAGAGTAGGGGTGCAAGTTTGGCCCTATCAGCCCTGACCCGCCCTGAGCCCGAACAGGGTCAGGGCTGGATTTTCTAACCCTGAGGGCGGGTCAGGGTTCATTTTTTTTTACCCTGACTCAGGTCGGGCGGGTTTTGGGTTAATGCCTCGGGTACCCTGACCCAGCCCGACCCTGAGTTTCTATTATAGAATTGAACCATCTGTGCATGTTTCTTTTGCTAATGTTTTCTATTATCTTGGATTGATGTTCGTTAGATTATTATTATTAATTGTCTCCGTTGCCCGCATGTTGTTGAATTCATATTGTCTTATTTTGTTCCCTTTCTCTATTTATTGATCATTTTGTTCCATATGATAAGTGGTTGCTTTATTTTTGGCACTCTTAACAGGTATTTGCACTAGGGTCAATTAGGGCTGGCCCGGCCCGGCCCAATCAGGGCCAATCAGGGCGGGCCAGGGCCAGCACAATACCCTATAGGGCGGGTAATGGGTTGAGGTTTTCCGGCCCTGACTCAGGGTCAAGGCAGGTCAGGGCTGAGATAATGGGATCCAGGGTTGGGCTAGGGTTTTGAAAAACCCGACCCTGTTGCTCCCCTAGGAGAGAGGAAGAGATATGAATTGCTACACAAAGAGAGACACTTGAATGAAAATGGAGAAAGACTTAGTTAACCACTAAAAATGTAAGGAAACTTTTCAAATTTAAATTAAGTAGACATTTTAATCATCAAATAGAAGGAAATAAATTATTTTGGTAATATTATAATACTTTCAAATGTTTGCAAGATTTTTTAATTTTTATTTAAAGAATCCTTTTTTGTAAATTTTAGGTGTTTACAGATTCCTATTCCACTAAGTTACGTTATTGATATGCGGTTCTTACTGTTAATGTAAATGGGTAAGAGATAGCAAGTAAAAAACAGAGACAAACCTGAAGCCAGGGAGGTATAAGGACTGAGCAGCTTCGATAAGAAGCTTAGCCTGTTCTGTTTGGAGTTGGAATATTCGCCTTCCTTCTTTGTAGTTGCTACCAAATGCCGTCCGAGAGATCACATCTCCAGTTAAAATCTGGAGTTCAGGCCACACGTCTAATTCACAGGATCCTTGGGAAACTACCAATTGCTCCCATCTGCTAATCAATTCACTACAACAAGTAGAGAACGCTGGTAGCATTCTCTGTAAGAAACACAAAGATAAAAATTAATTGTAGGCGATAATGCAGGTGAAAACTAACAAGAATGTGTGGTTTGTTATTAACCACAAAGGATGGAAAAAGTCATTTTTTTACTGTTATCAAATGGGAAATAACCTTCAATTTCTCTTGGTGGAATGCTGGGTTTATGATCCTCCTGTGTTTGGCCCACTTCTCACCCTCATAGTTCGCAAGTCCTTTTGCTAGCAACTCTGTGATTGGGTTTGTTTTCAGCTTCGCAAAGTGACCAAACTTGTTTGACAGAATTTCTCTTATCAGCTCTGGATCCATGATATTTACCCTGGGATTTGTTCCAAACCAAGTAAGAGACATTTTACCTGTTGTTTACAAGAAGAGTTTTAGTACTTGGACTGATGAAAAACTCATTATATTAAAAGACATTGATTTCTAGTACAATTGCGATGGAAACTAAGAAAGCCCAACACAATCAGACGTCAGAACAAATCCTTTTTTTAAGTCCTCACATAATATGCAATAGAGAATGTTGAAAACCATTTCAAGTAGAACAGAACAGATAACATTATTATCTGGGCAAGTCCTTAAAAATCAAAACCCATTTCAAAATCTTTCTTGAGTGAACAGAAAAACCAATTGCAGAATTAACCATGTAGAACAGAGCAGATGACCTTATCTTCTGGGCAAGACCTTAAAAATCAATATCCATTTCAAAATCTATTTCTAGTGAACATAAAAAGATATTACAGAATTAACCAACTATCCAACTTCAATCCATCGAATTTTAAAAACAAGGCAAAACAAAGCCAAAAGGCTAGTTTGCATGTGCAATCTAATTGAATGGTTGGTATAATTTATGTAAACTTGATCTGATTTTGACCGGTTCGGTTCGGTTCAGTTCACGATTTATCTGGTTTTTTGTTCAGCTTTAATATAGATCCAAATCAAGTAGTCAAATGAGGCTTTTATGTTACATTTATATCTAGGGTTGATACCCTTAGGGTGTCTACAATGACAGAATTACCGATAAGAAGGCAAAAGAAAGGAAGTGCAATTTTTATTTATTTATTTGTACTTTTTTTGGTTTGTGGGGGGGGGGATGGGCGTCTACTGGGGGTGGCCAAAATGGGGTGTCTACAGTTTCCCACCAGTTCAGTTCGATTCATTTTCGGATTAAAACTAAAAAACCGTCAGCCGAACCAATGGGATCGGTTCAGTAGAAGTCTTAGGCCCGGTTCGGTTCAGTTTATCGGTTTGGCCTGTTTTTTGTGCAGCCCTAATACCCAATCCGGGTTTTTAGTTTAATTGCATTTTGGCTGCAATTTGTGTGTCAACTTATAAAAATTTGATTATGGTGCAACTATAATGGATTTTTTTCCTTGGGAATTGGTTATAATCCTTCTTGACAGCAGTTCTGCTCTTTTAGGGGATGTTTGGATGCAGTGTTTTTTGGTTTTTGTTCTTTTTTTCCGTTTCTCTATGGAAAGTGATTGCTAGTGTTTTGGTAAACTGATTTTCCATGATTTTTCTCCAAAATTGATAATTGAAATTATTTTTCAAGGAAAAGTGCAAATCTACAGGCCTCTATAATTTTATTTATTATGGAATAATTTTTCATAGAAGATATTTTTTTCCATAATTTCATTTTGGGAAGTGATGTATTTGCCACCTTTTCTTCGGATGGCCATGCTTTCTAGTGTATTCATGAGTTATGACTGCTCTGTTTACTGTACAAGGGGCTAGCCAGGGAAAGAAAAGGGGGCGGATATATCAGTTACCTTTCATTTTATCTGGATCCACACATTCTTAAGTTTTCTTGTCTTCGTCTAGTAGACTCATCTGGGTGAACAATATGAACAATATGAAGAAATATTATTATTTTTATTTCTTTCCAAAATTTCAGTCGAAATTTCGGCCCAAAAAATTAGACATTTTGTCTGTCTTTACCGAATTTCGTCCAAAATTTCGGTCTAGGAAATATATCAAAGAAACCCCATAAAAATATAAAATAAAAAACTAAGAGAAAATGGGAAAAATACCGTATTTCTTCATCATTTCATATTGGAAGGGATAGACACGTGGAACGATCTGGTGAGACAGATTCATAGGTTTTGATTGTTCTTTCATCATGAAGCTGATTATATCCTTCATGTTGCCGTACAACAATTTGTAGGGAGGGCCTTTGATCCCTTGCTCCTTCAAATACCTCTCCACCTTCATGGGTCTCCACCAAACCCAGTAAACTAATCTCCAAGTCAATGAAACTAGCAAAACACAAGAAATCAACAGAGAAATGGACAGAAAATAACCCATTTTTTCTTTTTCTTTTACAGTCTCTGCTCAGTGCTCTCTCCTAAGAAGAGAAAATCAGAACAGATCAGCCGACATAAATAGCCATGGGTCTGTCTCTTCAACTGCCAATTGCAATGAAACAGCTCTTCCTTTTCATTAAACTACGGATAGGCCGTTCTACAGGTGAGTTCTAACTTCTAATATCATTCGCCCAAGTATCTTTCTCCTAGGTCCCACTGAACATCTCACGATCGTTCATCTTGTGGGCTGGGTCCCACTTTGAATGGATGATACTACTAATGGGGTATTTGTTGCATTTGTCTTTTATTCGGGAAAATTTCAATTTTTGGTGAAACTTTAAATCGCAATAATCAAACTCTAAATGGGAGGAGACATCAGGATCAGGTCCATTGAATCCGTCCCATGTGAAGTACATCAGCCCCACTCCAGGTAAAGTGGTGGACTCCACCCTATGCATAAGTTGTTAAGTTTGAGTGCAGTTGGTGGGACCCACCCTAATAAAATATCGATGTAAAACTGTTGGCCCCACTCTATGAAAGGATTTGGATGGAGATGGTGGGCCCACTAATGGGTGTAAAATGGTGGGCCCTACCATATCAAAACATGAGGTTTAAAATGGTGTGCCTGCCTCCACGCATGCTATGTGGGAAATGTTAAAAAAATCAATCATAGAAAAAATTCCAATAAAAAATTTCCATTAAAAAGTTTACCAACAAGAACTTTCATGAAAAGAACGAATGATAGAAAAGAAACACGCAATTTAGCGACATTTGCACATAGAAGGTCAATCTATAACACATTGTATTTTGGATTGAATGTGGGATTGTTGTAATGATCAGAGGAAAATGCACTTCAGAGGCCTTGCTCAGAGGGGAAAAGACGTGAAAATCCATCTCTTTTCTCTGTCCACTGCCAGTGAAAGCAAGTTACCCACTCCTTCAGCCCACGGAGGAGGGCATTTGTTCTTAGATGTACACGATTCTGCAATTACCCCCCTGGCTTCCTTGTTACACCTTCTACCATAAATTGATTTTCCAATGATATTACCCCAAATCAGTATAGTAAGGAGTAAGGTATTGTTGCAGACCATCGGCAGATCAAAATTTTTGTGCTGTGTTCAATTAGTTTGGATTGGTTTTTTGAATTTAAATTCCTTATGAATAACATTTTATTCCTTTTACAAGGGGACTTTGCTCTTCTTTTTATTTTTGAGACAGCTAATCACATTGCAACTGAAAATTATAGATTACTAAGGATGAGTTGTCATCAAGTAACAAAAATTACTCTTAAGCATCAAACGGTAACAGTCTAAACTACCAAAGTTACTTCAACTAGTAGAAACTAGGCACTCCCAAGATTGCTTTTACAATGACACAGCTACAAACTCAATAAACAAAAAGCCATAGAAGGAATTGACAGACAATCAAAGACAAAGCAACACCCAATATAACTATTAGGGAAGGAACACAAGTGTTGGCTACACCCTTAACAAAGTTACCAATGCCCACAAATGGAAGTACAACAACAACACAGCAGATGTGTTGGGTTCAACCCAAGGCTAGAATATCTACCTCATACAATGTCTACGAGCAAATTCCTTCCTCAAACTAAGATAATTGTATCTTCCTTCTGCACAAAGTTTTATGACATGAAGTTGGGTTACAACACATCCCAAATCGACATTGAATTCAACTCCGCTGAAGGATACACGTATGAAATAACACTGTTCATAATAATGATAAGTGATTCTGACAGTAATCAAGGATGTTGATGGAAAAGATGATCTCAGAGTTTTTTTAAGATAATCTGAACACCATGTTGGGGTTGAAGTGTTATGACAGTGTAAGGTGCATGAGCATATGTGGGCGACAGCTCAAACGAGAAGTGTTGTAGAATCATGGCCAAAGCGAGCTTAGCTTCTATCAGGGCAAAGCTCTGCCCAATACATATACGTGGGCCCCAACCAAAGGGGAAGAATGTAACTTGATTCTTCGTTGCATTTGAAACACCACCTGAGAATCTCTCTGGTTTGAACTCATCCACATCGTCGCCCCATATTTCAGGATCATGATGAATAAAGAGCGTTGGCAGAGAGAATTCTACTTCAGGTGGGAAGTTGATTCCTCCGAGTATTATTCTCTTGTAAGTGCGCCGAATAAGTAAAGTCAAAGGCGGGTATAGTCGGAGAACCTCATACAGAATCATAGTTACCTGCAATAGAGATTTCAAGAATTTCAGACACCATATGGCTTCCTCTAGTGTTACAAACAATTGTGACATTGTATGCCGAAACATCTAATATGTTAATATGTCTAGATTCAATGGAAGAACTAAACAAGTAGGTGGCATTTAACAAATTAGGGTAAGGAAAGCAAATCCTTTCTCCTCTTAGTCTATGGGATTAAATTCATCAGACTGGGATTTGCAGCTATCAGTGTTAGTTAAAATATTGAAGAGAATGTACCAACCAATTACTCACAATCTTTAGGTGGCTTAAGCCATCAAAGTCTGGTTTGTTTTTCCCAAAGAGTTGTAAAACTTCTTCCCTTGCTTGTTGTTGCCAGGTTGGATGCATACTCAATGCAACCATTGTCCAAGCCAACAAAACAGAAGTCGTTTCCTGCCCAGCAAAGTAGAATAGCTTGCACTCCTCTATAACGTCTTCAGTCGTCATTCCACTATTCTTGGAGTTCCCATTTTCCTGAGAGTCGTTAAAGTTGGATTCCATCATAATTCCCAGTAAGTCATCATTATTGGCATCTCCTAATTTAATAGCCTTTTCTCTCTTCTTGATAATACCCGTTAACAGAGCTCGCACTTCTTTCTCAATTTCTTTTCTCCTAATGTTCTTCTTTGTGGGCAGAAACCTGTATGAATAGATAATGTTGGTTAAGTAATAGAATATGCAGTTTATGATAATTATCGTATGGATTTCTTACTTCACCCTTTCTACCTCTCTATTTTCCATTGATAATGGAATTAGAAGGGTTCCTCAGATTAGCCTAGAAGTTGAAGGCCCTATCTGCATTGACTTCATTTACCTTAACCATAGCATTTATTGCCTCTGCTACAATGCTGCTACCCCTACTGCTATTTCTAGTACTGTCAATGGGACCAGCCTTGGAACAGAAGTAACAGAGACAATTAATTCGGAAACATATTGTGTAAAATGAAGGTTTAGATTCAATCAATGCTGGGAATATTGGAGATGACATCGTACAGCTTCTAAAACTAAAGGTATCACTTGTCAACAATCATATATAGAGGATTTTAGCACTAAAATCCAATGATAGGACTGGAGGTTTTTCCTGTCATTACCTTCTGGAGTAGTTCAAAGAGATTCTATGGTACTTTAGTTTAGGATTCCTATTCGATGAAATTGTGTTATTGATGTGCTTTTCTTATGATTTATGAACATGAGTAAGACTGTAAGAGAGAGCAAGTAAAAGGAACAAACCTGAAGCCAGGGATGTATACGGACCGGGCTGCTTCGATCACAAGCTGAGCCTGTTCTGTTTGGAGTTGGAAAATCCGCCTTCCTTCTTTGTAGTTGCTACCAAATGCCGTCCGAGAGATCACATCTCCAGTTAAAGTCTGGAGTTCTGGCCACACATCTAATTCACAGGAACCTTGAGAACCAACCGATTGCTCCCATCTGCTAATTAATTCACAACAGCAAGTAGAGAATGCTGGTAGCATTCGCTGTAACAAACAAAAAACATAAAATTTAACCACAGGCGAAAACTAACAAGAACGTGTGGTTTGTCATTAACCACAAAGTGTGGAACAAGTCGCTTGTTCTTCAAGTTTTATTTTTGTCATCACAAGTCTTGTTTGGTAGATGTTCCAGGGAATGTTTAATGTTATGAGATGGGAAATAACCTTCAATTTCTCTTGGTGGAAGGCTGGGTTTATGATCCTCCTGTGTTTGGCCCACTTCTCACCATCGTAGTTCACAAGCCCTGTTGCCAACAACTTTGTGACTGGGTTTGCTTTTACCTTCCCAAAGTGACCAAACTTGTTCGACAGAATTTCCCTTATCAGCTCTGGATCCATGAGGTTCACCCTGGCTGTTGTTCCCATCCAAGTAACAGACATTTTACCTGCACTTTACAGTCTAAGAATTTTAGTAATTGGACCGATGAAAGAAGAAGAGTTTTAGTACTTAGACTGATGAAAAACTCATTATATTAAAAGACAGAGACTTCTAGTACAACTGCGATGGAAAGTAAGAAAGCCCAACACAATCAGACATGAGAACAAATCCTTTTCTTTGAAGTTCTGCTCACATAATAAGCAATAGAGAATGTTGAAAACCATTTCAAGTGTGTCATATGGGCAAGACCTTAAAAATCAAAACCCATTTCAAAATCTAACTTGAGTGAACAGAATAAGCTATTACAGAATTAATCAACTATCCAACCTTTTTTTTTTTTTTTTTTTTTGAAATGGCAAAGATATATTATAAAATAAGGGGGGACCGAGATGGACCACACCCAAATGTACAGGGAAGGAAAAGGAAAGAAAAATACAATAAAGCAAAAAACAAAAATACAAAATATACTACGGAGGGAGAAAATCAAACTACTCCAACTCCATATGACCAACCTCACTTCTAGCCTACCCATCCGCCTCCCCATTAGCATTCCACTTCACATGATCAAAGGCAATAGACAAACTCGATATTAGATCCACAATTTCATCAAAAAGGATAAAAATCTCTAAGGAGGCAATGCCACTCTTTTCAACCAACGAATCACATTGAGTGAATCACCCTCCACAATTGTATTATCTAAGCACTCTCGATCTAATCTCATGATACCATGATATGCCACCATCACTTTTGCCTCTGAAGCATCACATCTCCCCAAAAGGACCTGAATAGGCCCACACAGCCTCTCCACTGTCATTACGGAACAAACCGCCAACCCCAGCCGGACCCGGATTTCCAATACTCGAACCATCAAAATTCAATTTCCACTTCCTAAAAGTAGGAGCCTCCCAATGCTGAATAATCCGAGGTCGATTTTCCCTACTGAAGCAAACTACCCTCCATCCCTCCCATAGACCAAATGCCAAAACAAAGCGGAAGGATGGACGACATTTTACCCAAGATATCGATAGTGCAATAATTTTCATGTACAGACAATGAGGCGATTTGGCAATCCCTTCAAAAACTCTAGAATTTCTCTCTTTCCAAATCACCCACCAAGAAACTTCTATCCATCCAATTTAAAAAAGAAGGCAAAACAAAGCCTAATGGCTAGTTTGGATGTGCAATCTAAATAGGCCCGCCCATTTATTGAAGTACTTATTGACAAGGAAGCAGGATTCTTCTCTGGGAGCCTTCGATTCCCGCTTTCGATTCCCGCTCTGGCAACCTTTAGTAGGATTTTTTCCTGGGAGCCTTCGATTCCCGCTTTCGATTCCCGTTTTGATTCCCGCTTTCGATTCCCGCTCTGGCAACCTTGCTTGTTGATGCACTTTTTTAGGTAAGTTTTCTGGGAAAATTTTCAATGTTTTCGATGTAAAATGGGCATGAAACAATTTTTTTGCCCATTTTTTAACTTAAAAATAGGTATAAAACTTGTTTTACGCCTAAAGAAAGCAATCTATGCTCTACCTCTACCGGTGATTCTTTTTCTTGGGAAAGAAATTTGCTTAAATCTTCATTAAGGAAAAAGCTGACCACAAAAATTTTCCATTCGACCAAACATGCCTTTTAGTGGCGGCTTGGATGTAGAGATTTTTTTTTTTGTTTGTTTTTGCTTTTGTTTCTTGCAATTTCCATGGAAAATTAATTTGCCAGCGTTTGGTAAATCATTTTCCAAGATTTCTTTTTCTAAAATTGAAAATTTATATAATTTTTCAAGGAAAACTGCAAACCTACTGGGCCCTAGAAGTTTAGTTTCCATGGAATAATTTTTCAAAAAAGATATTATTTTCAAACAAGCTATCCGTGGATTTTTGTGTTCTGTTTTTATCTTACGCATGGCATGACGTGTCGTGGAACAAAGACATGTACCCACTTCATGATGTTCTACAAGATCCAAAAGTCTCAAATGCACATAAATTTCTCCATGTGGGACCCAAGGATAGACCCGCTTCGGCACAAACCAATTACTCATTTTCTTTATGAAAACATAGGGGTCTACTTGTCGTAAATTGCTTATATCCATGGTGTTGAAAACTTGGCATATTATGGTAGCCTCTCTTCTTAAGAGCTCTCATTTTTAATGTAGAGAGAAGGGGTGTATCTATCAAAGCAACAGGGTACAAATGACAGTTTCTGAAAGAAAATCAGAAAAGTGGAAATTGAGTAAGGAAATCATCAAATGTCTCTAAAACCATGGCTCCATGCTATGAATTATAACGTTTGATTTATAAATTAAATTCTACCCTCTAGGTTTGATTTGACGGTGATCAGATTCACACACAGAAAGCTTTCACTGTGGGAGTTTCACACCAAAATATTTCCCCAATTATAGCTAGCAAATTGGTTTTTTCTTCAATTCGTATGCTTGGTTAGAGTTGCTATCCTATGCTCACCAAAATAACATATTACAAGAACAAAAGTAGTGGACCAGATAGCAGATTCCAATAAAACCCCACAAATTGAAATTAGGAGTCTAAGAATGGAAATGAGTCTAATGAAAGAAATCAAACAAACCCATAAAAAAATAAAATAAAAAAGTAAGAAAAATAGAAAGATTACCGTAGTTCTTCATCGTTTCATATTGGAAGGGAAAGACACGTGGAGCGATCTGGTGAGACAGATTCATAGGTTTTGATTGTTCTTTCATCATAGTGCTGAGGATATCCTTCATGTTGCCGTACAGCAATTTGTAGGGAGGGCCTTCGATCCCATGTTCCTTCAAATACCTCCCCAGCTTCATGGGTCTCCACCAAATCGAGTAAACTAATCTCGAGATCCATGAAACCAGCAAAACACAAGAAATCAACAGAGAAATGAACAGAAAATCACCCATCTTTTCTTAAGAAGAGAAAGCTCCCCAACGGACACCCGAATTAAATAACCATGAGTTGGTCTCTGTGTTTAAGCATCGACTGCAATGAAAACAGCTCTCCGTTTTCGCTAAATGACGGACATGCCCTTTCTAGAAATTAGTACAATTCGCCTAATCTTTCTCTGCCTTTTCCTAACACTGAACGTCTCACAATTGTTCATCTCGTCGGCTGGGTCCCACTTTGAACGGGAAAAGGTATTGGTACCATTCTCTTTTATCACATAATTTTTCTCTTCATAGGTTGTTTGACATTTATTCGGGACGTCGAGGTGCAGTGTAAGATGCCAATGAGCGCCCCTCAATCCTTCCCATAATCTCTTTATAGGCACGTACGAAATTTTTGTCCATGATGTTTTAGTAAAATTTTGGTCCAATCCCATGTCTGGTTGCCTTTTAGCACTAGAATTCTTTTAATCCCACTAGTGTAAAGATTGCTTGTGTGATGAATTTTTTTAATCCCACTCTTGTAATGCTTGCCTTTTCATCCCATCCCAAAATAATCTCAGGAACCGAAAATAAGCTTGAGAAGAATTTTTTTCTTCCCAACAGTTCAAGTAACCAAACAAAAGTTTTTTTTCCCACAATAGTCCGGTCAACCACACATGGGATTTTTATTTTACCGGGATACTTCTAGGACTTTCTTTTTCCACCAATCTCCTTGGATTTTTTTTCTCCCATATAAATCCCAGGAACCAAAAAAAAACCCGGCAACCAAACAGAGGTGTATAGATCGGAGGGTTGGGACTATCATCCTATATAAATGTCAAGTATAGATCGGAGGGTTGGGACCATCATCCTATATAAATGATTTTTTAGGCACAACCTATTTATGTTGTGGCCTATCACATGGACGGTTTGGATCATCCTATAGTGTGGTCCATAGAGTTCTTTTTGAAATACGAGCTATATGGGCTTACCCCACATAAAATCTCTGTTTTACATATGACATATCTGTATTATTTTCAAAGCTCGCTTCCCCATTGGAAGAGACCTGTACGACCGAGATTCAAATCATTGATTTTTGTCTTTGTTAACCTTTATAGATGAGGCAGCCATGTGATGGGGACTAGGATCACGTAGTCGTTTTATGTGGATCTACCAAATCAACGGCCTGGATCATATGAGTGCTACTTTGTGACTCAAATTTGATCATTAAGATCATATCTTAACCATCATCCTTTGTAAGCTCATAAATTTTAGGCTCAATTTTGATCACATCTAAACAATCATCCTTGAGAGCTGCAAGGATGATGGGAACCAGGGCTTGATTCGGCAACAACTATACAATAAGACAAAAGAAAAAGGCTACTGATATCTTCATTACCATGTTTTTTTATAATGGGGTGACTCACTTTATTTTACACTACCCTGAGAGCTTTAGCGGAATTGTAATAGCCTTTGACAGCTGCTTAAACAATGTAAAACAAGGTTAATTAGCCCCGTTACTAAAGGAAAATGTTATCAGCACTACTGTATTTTGATGAGGGCACTCCTCAATTTATTAAAAGTACGGAATGGCCCGCACCATAGGATGATCCAAACATCCTTTAGATGGACTACAACCTAAATAGGTTGTGCCCCATAAAGCGTTTCCATAGGTTGATCCTAACCCTCCGATCTACAGAGGGTTAAGATCAACCTATTTAGGCTGTGGCCCATCTAATGGACGGTTTGGATCATCCTATTGTGCGGGCCATACTGTATTTTTATTACTTTTAATAAATTGAGGAGTGCCCTTATCAAAATACAGTAGTGCTGATAACACTTCCCTTACTAAAATAGAGCCGTGCAAATATCAGCGGCTACAAAGCTGAGATAAAAGTTGGGGTTGAAGCAGCGTTTGTGAAAATGACCAAAATACCCCTGTTCCAACGAGAGTCTGTCCGGGGAACAGTGCTGTTTGGCTGTTTGCTTGATATCCAAGGGTATCCTGGTGTTTCGAATCATAGTGTTTAATTCGTAAACGTATTAGACCTGGCAAAAGTGACCCGTGCCCGCGGGTCGACCCGGCCCACCCGCAAATTTGCGGGCACGGGTCTAAGTTTCCGTGACCCGTCAAAAACCAACCCGCGGGTGACCCAACCCGCAAAAACACGGGTCGGGTCGGGTCAACCCGCGGGCACCCGCATTTTTACAGTATTTTTTAATCTTTTTGAGAATGTTATCATCACTGCTGTTTGTTTTTTATTAGTAACTCCTCACTTTATAAAAAGTACGGTATGTCCTGCACCGTAGGATTATCCAAAGTTCCAAACCGTCCATTAGATGGGCCATACCCTAAATAGGTTATGCCCCAAAATTATTTTCATCGGTTGATTCTAACCCTCCAATCTATAGAGGGTTAGGATCAACCCTCTAACATTTAGATTGGAGGGATATGATCATCCTATGAAAATGATTTTTGGAGCATAACCTATTTAGGCTATGGCCCAACTAATGGACGGTTTGGATCATCCTATGGTGTGGGCCATACATAAAGTGAGAGTGCCAGTAGTGTTGATAACATTTAAAGAAGTTTTGAATGAAAAATTACCTAGAAAGGGTTATAAAATTTTAAAATTATGAAAAAAATACTAAATCACATATCGGAGGTTATGACAATTACGGGAAAAATAGAGGCTGTCAAATCAAAATAATTATTACAATCCCATATTTGCGGCATATTTGCGGGTTGACCCGGCCCACCCGCAGGCCGCGCGGGTCACATAAATTTTGACCCGCCAAAATACGGGTCATTTTCTCACCCGACCCGTGGACCCGCACCCGCATCACCCGCGGGTTGACCCGGCCCGACCCACCCGTTTGCCAGGTCTAAAACGTATCTCCGTTTTGGAAGATCGGTTTCAAATCATCGTGAAAACAGCACTCGAACACACGTCATGGCTGAAGTCACGCAGTTTGGAACTTGTAGCCTGTAATCCTAAGAACAGAAGTGTTTCTATATTTCTGTTTGTCCTTCACATAGAAGACAGGTCCACAAAGATGTTGCCACCCATTTGGAACTTGATTATTGCAATTTGTAACTTAAACCACTGCTGTTCAGGATGGGTCCCATACCAAGTTGGGTCCCACATAGTCTCATATCCATATAGGACACTACTAGGACAGTAACATTGTCCAAGGCCTCAACACTAATCCAACCTCAGGTTGTTTTTCCCAATCCTAACCCAAGAGGAGGCTGTCCCTAGTAAACAAAAGGGTCGAATATATCGCTTCCCTTTAAAAACCACCTGGTTATTTTATCTCGTGTCTCGTGTAGTCGTGTATCAGTGGGGAGTGAGTCGAGTGACCACTGAGCCGAGACTGTAAGAAAATGGGTGATTTGCTCTCAATTTCTCTCTGGATTTCTTGTGTTTTGCTGGTTTTATGGATTTCAAGATTAGTGTATTCGATTTGGTGGATACCCATGAAGCTGGAGAGGTATTTGAAGGAGCAAGGGATCAAAGGCCCTCCCTATAAATTGTTGTACGGAAGCCTCAAGGATAACATCAACTTGGTCAAGAAAGAATCATCAAAACCTATGAATCTTTCTCACCAGATTGTTCCACGTGTCGCTCCTTTCCTATATGAAACCGTGAAGAACTACGGTAATCTTTCATTCTTGTTCTACTTTGTTTATTTTTTTGAAAAAGTTTGTTTCCATTTTAAAACTTATTTTCAGTTTGTGGGTTTTCTTGATTAAAAAATTGTTTCCTTGGATTTTATATTCAAAGGTTCTTGTCCGATATTCACCAATTTTGCTTTCATTTTATGTTTTTAGTTTATCTAGTTTTGGTTTGTAATATCTGATTCGTTTGGGTGCAATTTGTCGTAAACTTGCAATCTAGTTACATTAGAATCCAATTTTTGTAACTGGGGATGTAATCTAATTGGATTATGGGTGCAATTCATGTCAACTTTTATTGCAAGTTTACTGAGAAATTGCACCTGAAATCCGATTAGATTGCAGACCCAATTTTGATTTTTAATGAGTCCCACATGACAATATTATCTTTTCTGTTCTGCTTCAAATGATTTTCAACATCTTCTCTTGGAACATTCTATTGCATATTATGTAAGCAGGGCTTCTAATAAAAGATTTCTTAGTTTCCATAGCTGTTGCAGTAGAAAGTTTTGTCTTGGGCTTTTTTACTTTCTATAGCTGTTGCACTAGAAAATCTTGCCTTTTCCTTTGAGGTTTTTCGTCAGTCCTTGTAATTACTAAAATTCTTAGGCTGTAAAACGCAGGTAAACTATCTGTAATTTGGATTGGAACAACTCTCAGGGTGAACATCATGGATCCAGAGCTGATGAGGGAAATTCTCTCGAACAAGTTTGGTCACTTTGCAAAGCCAAAATCAAACCCGCTCGTTAGGTTGTTGGCAACAGGGCTCGCAAACTATGACGGTGAGAAGTGGGCCAAACACAGGAGGATCATTAACCCAGCCTTCCACCTAGAGAAATTGAAGGTTACTTCCCATTTGATAACACTGAACATTTGTGCTTTTATTTAGAACATCAACCAAAAAGACCTGTTTCTTTAATGAAAAAGACATTCAAAAACTGAAATGTGATGCCATGGAAAAAGAAATGAAACATATTAAAGAAGTACCATGATTTATATTTCAACAAATACAACTGTTTAGTTTTTTGGTGATACCTGGTATAGTTAAATTTTCTCTTTTGTGTTTGTTACAGAGGATGCTACCAGCTTTCTGTACTAGTTGTAGTGAAATGATTAGCGGATGGGAGCGCTTGGTTGGTTCTCAAGACTCATGTGAATTAGACGTGTGGCCTGAACTTCAGACTTTAACTGGAGATGTGATTTCTCGGACCGCATTTGGGAGCAACTACAAAGAAGGGAGGCGGATATTCCAACTCCAAAGAGAACAGGCCGAGCTTCTGATCCTAGCTGTTCAGTCCATATACTTGCCAGGCTTCAGGTTTGTTTTTCTTTTTACTTGCTTTCTCTCACTCATGTTCGTCAGCAATAAGAAAAGCATATCAATAATTCAAATTCATGGAATAGAATTCCTACACTAAAGTACCATTGAATCTTTTTAAACCACTCTATAAGCTAATGGCAGGAAAAACTTCCACTCCTATCTTTGGATTTTAATGCTTAATGGTAGAAATTTTGTGAATTGTCAAAGTTCTGATTCAAAACTTTGTTTGTTATTAATATTTTGACACCCCTACAATTTGTTGTTTGAAACAAAATTTGATTTGTCTTAAGGACGGCGTATACATATGTACTGTAATCTTACTATCGGTCATATGTTTCTTGCTTTTGTGTTTATCTTATTGTGGACTTATAAAAAAATGATTCTGAAATTTTTTTTAGTGTTTCATTTATGAAATAGAATCAATTTAACCCCTATTCTGGCTAACACTAAGGCCCTGTTTGGATTTCAGGATTTTCTTGAAAAGTATGGAAAGGAAAAACTTCTTTCCAGAATTTCCTGCTTTTCTGCTGTTGGATTAGGTAGAGAAAAATAACAACTTAAACCACTGCCGTTCAAGTTTTATTGAGAGGGACCTTTGCTCCTGCTGTTATATCCATTGTCCTAAATAGTGGAGATGCAACCCAATTTTCCTCTTGGTTGTCCCCCTCCTGCAAAATGAAGCTTTCACACAAGTGAGTGTGCAAGTTACCTAGCTTAGTTTTGGTTTTAACCTAGCTTAGTTTTAGTTTTAAAGACTCTTCGATGTCATCTCCAATATTCACATGATCTATTGAATCTAACCTTCCTTTTACCCTATAACTTTTCATATCAGGATTCTATCAACCATAAGATAATTTTCTGATTATATTGTTTCTTTACCTAAAATTGGTAAATAATGATGATCTTCAGCGAAGTTACAAATAGTAATCATATGCCCAATATGATATTTGGTACTTGAGCACCATTGACAATACTAGAAAAGATAAGTAGTAGTAGTAATTTAACAGAGGCAATATATGGTGTGGTTAAGGTAGATGAAGACGGATGTAGTTAGGGACTTAAACTTCTAGGCTATGCTGAGTAACCCTTCTAATTCCATAATTATCATAAACTGTAAATTCTATTACTTCACTAACATTATCTATTGATACAGGTTTTTGCCCACAAAGAGGAACAATAGGAGAAATGAAATTGACAGAGAAGTGAGAGCTCTGTTGTCGGGTATGATCAAGAAAAGAGAAAAGGCCATTAAATTAGGAGATGTCAATAACGATGACTTATTGGGTTTGCTAATGGAATCCAACTTTAAAGAGTTTCAGGAAAATGGGAACTCTAAGAGCAGTGGAATGACGATTGAAGACGTGATACAGGAGTGCAAGCTATTCTACTTTGCTGGGCAAGAAACGACATCCGTTTTGTTGGTTTGGACAATGGTCGTGTTGAGTATGCATCCATCTTGGCAACAACATGCAAGGGAAGAGGTTTTACAAGTCTTTGGGAATAACAAACCAGATTTTGATGGCTTAAACCACCTAAAGACTGTGAGTAATTGCTTGGTACATTCTCTTCAATATATTAACTTGTGCGGAGGCATAGGTAGATGCAATCCCAGTCTCTTGAATTTAATCCCACAGACTAAAGGGAGAAATGGTTTGTTTACCTAAGCCAAATTTGTTGGAAGCCATCTACTTGTTCAGTTCTTCGATTCAATCTAAACATATTAGATATTTTAATATGCAATGTGACAATGATTTTTAACACCATATGGTGTCTGAAATTCTTGAAATATCTAATGCAGGTAACCATGATTCTATATGAGGTTCTCCGATTATACCCGCCGCTGGCTTCAGTTGTTAGGCGCACATACAAGAGAATGAGACTTGGAGGAATCGACCTCCCACCTAAAGTACAACTCTCTCTTCCAACGCTCCTTATTCATCATGATCCTGAATTGTGGGGCGATGATGTGGATGAATTCAAACCAGAGAGATTCTCAGGTGGCGTTTCAAAGGCATCAAAGAATCAAGCTGCATTCTTCCCCTTTGGTTGGGGCCCGCGTATGTGTATTGGGCAGAGCTTTGCCTTGATAGAAGCTAAGCTCACTTTGGCCATGATTCTACAAAAGTTCTCGTTTAAGCTATCGCCCACCTATGCTCATGCACCTTACTCTCTTATAACCATTCAACCCCAACATGGTGCTCAGATTATCTTACAAAAACTCTGAGATAATCTTTTCCATCACCATCCTTGATTACTGCCAGCATCGCTCATTATCATTTTCAACAGTTCTAAATTCTACAGATCCAAGGAACTCCCATTGTAAAGCTGCTTAATTTCGTACGAGTATCGTTCAGCTGAATTGAATCCAATGTGTATTTTCTATGCGCTACAACCCACCTTCATGACATAAAAATTTCCGTTCATCTGAGTGAGGGCAAATACTAGGACGTAACGTATTTCGAGGTAAAGCATTTTGGCTTAATCTACTTACCCTTATTAGTTTACCCTTGAATAACTTCTGTTGTTCCAATGTGCAGTGAAAACTTAAGACGTATTTGATTTTCAATGTTCCAATTACTATATATGGTAGGTGGTAAATGCGTAACTTTTCTAAACCATCAATTTTACACCTATTAAATCAAAGGTCTAGAATCATTATCTCAAGAATTTTTTTCGTACCCCAAGTTGCCTATGATAGACAACACTTGATAAGAGAGCAAGTACTTTTGCTTTTAGCTTTCGAAAATAAACTAGGAAGCAACATGAACGGCATAAAGTAGAACACATTAGGCTGAACAATCAGCTAAAACTTCAGGTAGATGTTACATGGACAGCAGAGTCCATAGTTTAAGACATGGGATGCACAATTTCTCCAATACTGCTAAAGTAAAACCAAGCTACAAGGGCGCTCCCATTGGTCCATCACTCCATCTTAAGAAAGTGCACTTACGGTGGCATGGGAAAAAAAAAAAGAAAATGGCCTTAACAAACATAACATTAAATAAACCATAAATGCATTTGGTTGGAAAGGACCAATGGGAGCAGCCCCTGTAGCTGGTTTTTGCGAGGGCGCCCTTCATTCTATCATTCCTCTAGATTTCTCTATACCTAGTTTATGGATTATTGGAAAAGGGTACTTTGGTAATTTTATAAGATGGGTATTTTCAATTTGAAATATACATTGTTAAAGAGATTAAATAACACCATCAACAACTTAAGCTTTTGAAGTCACTGGTTGTTTCACATTGTAACGGAGCAAAAAGGCCTGATTTCAAACCTCCTTGATAGTAAAAATCCACATGCAATGGCCAAACCCACAAGAGGGGCCACGTGTATGTTAGGACCTGCGTGAGGGGGAGTGTTAAAGTATAAAAGATTAAGTAACACCTTCTCCAACAGCTTACGCTTTTGGAGTTACTGGTTGTTTCACATACATGTTTTGGTAATTTTCAAAAGGTAAGGGTATTTTGGCTATTTTATATAAGGTCATGATATTTTGGCTATTTTTCTATGAGATAAGGGCATTTTAGCCATTTCTCATGAGATGAGGATATTTTGGCCATTTTCACTTAGATAAGAATATTTTGGTCATTTTATATAAAATATAGTTATCTTGCTCATTTTTCACGAAACTGGCTCTTTTAGTCGCTTCAGATAAAATAGGGGTGTGTTTTGGTTATTTTTGATGAAATAGAGGTATTTTTGTTAGAAAATAAATTATGTAGTCATTTTATATGAAATATGGATATTTTTGTTATTTTCGATGAATCCATCGGTAAATATGGGTCTTTTGAGCATTTTTTACGAGATTGGGTTATTTTGGTCATTCTCAAAAAATAATTAAATAATTCAAATAGTCCTGATATGTTGGATCAAACATCAAGGGTGGTACTTTTGAACATGGTTTTAAATTTCGGCCGAAATCCCGATATTTGGAATTTCGCGAAATACCAAATTTCGCGAAATTGGTATTTCAGTTTCGGTGGGGACCGAAATTTCGGGAAATTTAGAGAAAATGTCTTTTAAAAAAGAAAAGAAAAGAAAGAAATGTTACAAAATTTCGGATTTCAGTGGGGTCCGAAATCGGTACCTTATAAATTCTCATGTTGTACATTCTAACAATAGAAATCACTTCACTTCGAGGGTAAAACACTTCAAAGAGACTACTTTCTTGGAAGTACCCCTTTGAGGTTCACGGAGAGTCGCATAATTGATGTTTTGTCTTTGTTAAACCTTATGGATGAGGCAACCATGTAAGGGGAACTATGATCATGTAAGTCGTTTCCTGCGGGATCTACCGAATCAACGGCTTGGATCACATGGGTGCCAGTTGTGACTCAAATTTCGCCATCAAGATCATATCTTAACAATCATCATCCTTTGTAAACTCGTAAATTTTAAGCTCAATTTTGATCAAATCTTAACAAATCATCCTTGAGAGCTAGACCCGGCAAGAATTGACCCGGACCTGCGGGTCGATCCGGCTTGCCCATAATTTTCGGGTCCGGGTCAACATTTTGTGACCCGTTTCTAAGTTGACTGGTGGGTCAAACCGGCCCTTCAAAACTGGGTGGGTCCGGGTGGACCCGCGGGCGCCTGTAGAAGTGAAACAAATTAGTTTTTCCGTAATTGTCATATTTCCATACCTATTCTTTGTAGTTTTTTTCCGTAATTGTCATATTTCTATACCTATTCTTTGTATTTTTTCTGTAATTGTCATATAAAAGTACCATTTTCAGTACTTTTTTCCCTAATTTTCTACTTTACAACACTTTTTCCGTAAGTTTCCTCCAGAACTTTAGTATATGATTATTATTGGAGAAAAGTACGGAATGCGAGTTGATGTTTAGTGAAATTATGGATTGCGGGCACTTTTAAAACAAGAACAAAAAACAGGCTAATATTCAAAATCGGGTTGGAAAAAGACCCTGATACCCTTCTCACATCAACAGAAACGTCATTCAGCCTCATTTTTCATTACTGGCGTGTTTCACGAGGTTCTTTTGGTTTGTCTGGTATTTGAACTGATAGAAGTCACAGAACCTTAGGTTCGTTTCTATCTTGGCCATCGAAAATACCTAGAAACGGATGGAAGCTTGACACGTGTTGAAAAACTTTTTGGAATGCTAGAGGCTCTATACATAGTCAGTTTGGTTTGGATTGAAATCTTTCTGTGAACCCAGAGTCCTTGGGTTCCTTTAAATCTTGGTCGTCGCCAATATGAACAGACGGTCGGATCCACAACATGTGGACATCAATATGAAACGGTGGCGTCTTCTAATAATACCCCCTTCTGTAACTATTATTCCCCTCTCTGTAACTATTATCTCCATCGGCGTACCCATTATTTCCGCCGGCGTACCCATTATTCCTATTCCCCTCTCTGTAAACATTATTTCCATCGGCGTATCCATTATTCCTCCAGCGTACCTATTATTCCCCTCTCTGTAACCATTATTTTGTTTCCGCCGTCGTACCCATTATTCCTATTCCCCTCTCTGTAACCATTATTTCCATCGGCGTACTTATTATTTTCGTCGGCGTACTCATTATTCCCCTCTCTGTAACCATTATTTCCACTGGCGTACCCATTATTTCCACCGGCGTACCCATTATTTCGCTTTCTGTAACTATTATTTCCATCGGCGTACCCATTATTTTCCGCAGGTGTACCCATTATTTCTATCTTGGCCGTCGGAAATACCTAGAGATGGATGGATGCCTAACACATGTTGAAAAGATAAGTGAGAAAAGATAACGTCAGTGTTCCAAAAAGTACAATAACACCGGGGTTCCAAAAAGTTTTTCAACCTGTCAAGATCCATCCGTCTCTAGTTATTTCCGACGGTCAAGATAGAAACGAACCCAAGGTTCTTTCGGTTCAAATACACATTTAAATGAACCAGAAGAAGCTTCGTGAATCGGGCCAATTTAAGAGGCAGTAATGAAAAAGGAGGACTCTGTCGATGTCAGAAGGGTATCAGGGTCTTTTGACCACTCGATTTTGAAGTTTAGCTCGTTTTTTGTTCTTGTTTTAAAATGTGCCTGCAATCCGTAATTTCACTAAACATCGGCTCCCATTCCGTACTTTTCTCTTATTATTGCTAGCTTCTTTCGGTACTTATTATTGCTAGCCACCTTTCTAGAAATAGTATTTCCGTGCAGTTTTCACCAGGTCTAATAAGACAAATCTCTTAACACATACAATTGCAAAGGATGGGCGAGAAGTACCCTTTGGAGAAGGTGGCTAGCAAATACCTATAAAAATCTTGAAAAAACAAAAATTCATTAAAAAAACCGGGTGACCCGGGTCGACCCGACCCGTACGGGCAGGGTGCGGGTCCAAGCTTAGTGACCCGTAAAATTTACAGGTTAGCCCGGTCCGCCGGTTTGCCAGGTCTATTGAGAGCTGCTAGGAAGAAAGGTTGAATTAGGGGCGGAGCCAGGAATCTACCCGAGGTGGGCAAACAACTCATCAAATTTGTGCACCTCAAATACAGTTCCCATGTAGGTACTTAGGCTCCGTTTCTTTCGACGTAAAATGGGTGCAAAAACAAATTCTACGCTCATTTTTACACTAAAATAACCATAAAATTAGTTTTATGCCCATTTTACGTCGAAAGAAACATAGCCTTGAGAATAGTTCAACACAATCTTAACTTTCAAAATTGCTCAAGGAGTAGAAAAATTTCCAGGCTCAAATGGTATTATATGATCCACCACAATCACAAAGATCCGCGTTTAAAATTTTATAAAAAAAATGGATCCCAAACCGGCATTGAAAATCAACTTTATGTGATGTTTTCATATAAGACAAAAGTGGAGTGCTGTTATCAAAATCAACACACTATTAAGAAGATTTTTATTTACATGGGTGCTGTTATAAAAACAGCATAGGTGTTTTTAAAGCTTTTAAAAACTTCCGTTTTTTAAAACCCATGACCATGAGTTGCATAGGTTCAATTTTGACACAATAATAAGGTGTCATTATAAAAAACTGAGTGTGTTGAATTTAGCAAAAGTGGAGTGCTGTTATCAAAATTAGCACACCAATAATAAACCTTTTATTTACATTGATGCTGTAATAAAAACTCATAAAAATAGAATAGGTGTTTTTAAAACCAATGAGTGAGCATGGTTTCAATTTTGACCGGATAACGATGAGATAAAGCAGTCGCGCAGAGGCTAGTTCCACAAATGCCCTTCGGAAACCAACCTTTGCCCCCTTCTAAAGACTAAAGTAATTGAAAAGTTACTGGGTGTAAAGGGCATTTTTGGCAATTTTCAAACGTCTAGAATTTTTTCTCAGATTTTTCAGCCCCTTCGCCCCGCGTTTGGCTCCGTCTGTGGTTGTAATCCGAAGAAGTCTTCATCACACGTGATGGCTGAAGTCATGCACTTTGAGACTTGTAGCCCCTTGGCTAAAGTCATCCTGGTTCTTATTTATCTGTTCGTGGTGGAGCTCTTCTCTACTTCGGGACTGAACACTGAGCAGATAGAAAAATGGGTGATTTTGTCTCCATTTATCTGTTGATTTCTTGTGTTTTGCTGTTTTTATGGATTTCAAGATTAGTATACTCGATTTGGTGGAGACCCATGAAGCTGGAGAGGTATTTGAAGAAGCAAGGGATCAAAGGCCCTCCCTATAAATTGTTGTACGGCAACCTCAAGGAGAACATCAGCTTGGTCAAGAAAGAATCATCAAAACCTATGAATCTGTCTCACCAGATTGTTCCACGTGTTGCTCCCTTCCTATATGAAACCATGAAGAACTACGGTACTCTTTCTATTTTTTTTCTTAGTTTTTTATTTTGTATTTTTTGGGGTTTGTTTCATTTCTTTTATTATTGTTCTGTTTTATTATTATTATTTTTTTTGTTGAAAAAGTTTGTTTCCATTTTAAAACATATTTCAGTTTGTGGGTTTTCTTGATTAAAAAAAATTTGTTTCATTGTATAAGCTGTTCGTGGGATTGGCTATTCTGTTGCTCGGATGATTTTAGATTCTTGTCCGATATTCACCAATTTTACTTTCATTTTATGCTTTTGATTTATCTAGTTTTGGTTTGTAATATCTAATTGGTTTGGGTGCAATTTGTTCGTAAACAAGTAATCTAGTTACACCAGAATCCAATTTTTGTAACTGGGTATGTAATTTAATTGGATTATGGGAGCAATTCATGTCAACTTTTATTGCAAGTTTACTGACAAATTGCACCTGAAATCTGATTAGATTGCAGATCCAATCTGGGTGCAATCTGGTAAAAGTTTACACAAATTGCACTAGCCAGCTAATTAGATTGCACATCCAAACTAGCCCTTTAGGCTTTGTTTTACTTTTTTGAAATTGGATGGATTGAAGTTTTGCACCAGAAAGTCTTGTCTTGGGCCTCTTTAGTTTCCATAGCTGTTGCACTAGAAAATCTTGTCTTTTTCTTTATTGAGTTTTTTCGTCAGTCTTTGTAAGTACAAAAATTGCTGTAAAACGCAGGTAAAATATCAGTTATTTGGAATGGAACAACTCCCAGTGTGAACATCATGGATCCAGAGCTGATAAGGGAAATTCTGTCGAACAAGTTTGGTCACTTTGAGAAGCCAAAATCAAACTCGCTCTCGAGGTTATTGGCAACTGGGGTCGCAACCTATGATGGTGAGAAATGGGCCAAACACAGGAGGATCATTAACCCAGCCTTCCACCTAGAGAAATTGAAGGTTACTTCCCATTTGATTACACTAAACATTTGCGCTTTTTTTTAGAACATCAACCAAACATTTGGTGGTACCTGATATAGTTAAATTTTCTCTTTTGTGTTTGTTACAGAGGATGCTACCAGCATTCTCTACTAGCTGTAGTGAATTGATTAGCAGATGGGAGGAATTGGTGGGTTCTCTAGGCTCCTGTGAATTAGACGTGTGGCCTGAACTTCGGACTTTAACCGGAGATGTGATCTCTCGGACAGCATTTGGTAGCAACTACAAAGAAGGGATGAGGATATTCCAACTTCAAACAGAACAAGCTGAGCTTCTGATCCTAGCTGTTCAGTCCATATACTTGCCAGGCTTCAGGTTTGTTTTTCTTTTTACTTGCTTTCTCTAACTCATGTTGGTTATAGCAATAAGAAAAGCATATCAGTGATGCAATTTCATGGAATAGAATTCCTACACTAAAGTACTCTGTAAATTAATGGCATGGAAAGCTTTAGTGCTAAATGTTAGAAATTTTGTGAATTGTCAAAGTTTTGATTCAAAATTTTATTTGTTATTAATATTTTGACACCCCTATAATTTGTTGTTTGAAACAAAATTATATTTGTCTTAAGGATAGCGTATTCGGAATTTGCTCGCATCCATCACAGAAGGCATTTCGCGGATGGCCTGTTGCATGTGAGAGCAGCCACCTCATGAATGAAGACAAAATCTGCTGAAAAGTGAGCCTGTGTGGCTGCTCTCACATGCAACAGGCCATCTGCGAAATGCCTTCTGCGATGGACGCTAGCAAATCCAAGATAATGATTCTGAAAAACAATTTAGTATTTCATTTATGAAATAGTCTAACCCCAATTTTGGTTAACACTAAGTCCCTGTTTGGATTTCAGGATTTTCTGGAGAAGTATGGAAAGGAAAAACTTTCCCAAAATTTCCTGCTTTTCTGCTATTTGATTAGGTAGAAAAAAAAAAAAAAACCTAAATAACTGCTGTTTATATTTTATCTAGAGGGACCTTTAATTTATGATGGTATCCCTAAAAATAAGCCCTAACCATATCATTTCCCTCCGAATCATTGAAAGGAAAAAAAAATTCTTCCAGAAATATTTTTCCTATTATCTGAACAGGACCTGAATATCTAGCCTTCTTAGCTTACTATTTAAGTGCCATTACTGGAGCACTTTTGTACCATAAAATTTCTAATGATATAGTTCCTTATACAGCACATTTATGTGACTATTAATCATAAAAAAAACATAATGTGAATGCTTTGCTCCTGCCCTTCTACCTATTGCCCTAAATAGTGGAGACACTACCGCAATCTTCCTCTTGGTTGTTCCCCTGCTGCAAAATGAAGTTTTCACACAAGTGAGTGTTCCAGTTACCTAGCTTTGTTTTGGTTTTAGACTAGCTTAGTTTTAGTTTTAAATATTCTTCCACGTTGTCTCCAATATTCACAGGATCTATTGAGTCTAACCCTTCCCTTTACCCAACAACTTCAAATTGTCTCTATGACTTCCTGTTCTGTTCCAAGACTGTTTCCAAGGCTGTTAATTTAAATCGATTCTAACATATCAGAATTCTATCAACCATAACATAATTTTCTGATTATGTTATATATTTTCCTAAAATTGGGAAAATAATGGTGATCTTCAGTGGAATTACAAATAATAATCATTTGCTCAATATGGTATTTCATACTAGAAAAGATTAGTAGTAGTAGTAGTAGTTTAACAGAGGCAATAAATGGTATGTTTAAGGTAGATGAAGACGGATGCAGTTAGGGACTAACTTATGGGCTATGCTGAGTAACCCTTCTTATTCCATAATTTTCATAAACTGTAGATTCTATTAGGGCCCGTTTGGATACCTCATATTTTGTATTTGGATTTGGAATTGAGTTTTGAATACAAAATGAATAGATCAGTCAGCTCATGTTGAAGGAAACAGAGAGGGAAGGGGGTAATTCCTACTGGAGGGGAGAGGTTGAGGAGCAAAGAGGGTGAAGGAAACTGCCAGATCTGTGGATTTCCAATTACTTATTTCCACAAAATATTTGGAAATCTGATTTTTTTTCACTGTCAATCGCTGATTTGGAAATCCATGGATTTGATCCGGATCCAAATCACAACGCAAAATGGGCTGCAAATGTGAGAAATCCAAATCAAAATCTTCTCGGCATCCAAACGGGCCCTTACTTCACTAACATTTTCTATTGATACAGGTTTTTGCCCACAAAGAGGAATAATAGGAGAAAGGAAATTGACAGAGAAGTGCGAGCTCTGTTGACGAGTATGATCAAGAAGAGAGAAAACGCCATTAAATTAGGAGATGCCAATAACGATGACTTATTGGGCTTGCTGATGGAATCCAACTTTAAAGACTCTCAGGAACATGGGAACTCTAAGAGCAGTGGAATGACGATCGAAGATGTGATAGAGGAGTGCAAGCTATTCTACATTGCTGGGCAGGAAACGACATCCATTTTGTTGGCTTGGACAATGGTTGTGTTGAGTATGCATCCAAACTGGCAACATCATGCAAGGGAAGAGGTTTTACAAGTATTTGGTAATAACAAACCAGACTTTGATGGCTTAAACCACCTAAAAATTGTGAGTAATTGCTTGGTACATTCTCTTCAACATATTAACTTGTGCAGAGGCATAGGTAGCCAAGTACTCACACCGGTAGCTGCAGATCCCGGGTCTCTTGAATTTAATCTCATCATCTAAAAGGAGAAATGATTTGTTTTCCTTTCCAAATTTGTTGGAATCCATCTACTTGTTCAGTTCGTCCATTCAATCTAACCATATTAGATATTTTAACATGCAATGTAACAATTATTTTTAACACTTGAGGAAGTCGAGTGTTAAAAAATGTGGGGCTCCTTGTCCCCCATTTTTCTCTAGGTTGTAATAAGGCTCAGGGTTGTATGCGCTTCGGCTGTAAGTTCCTGTTTTTACTTCGTGTGGGACTCTTTGTCCCCTCTTTGTATCTGTTCTGGACGTTCTTATCGATAAAAATTTGATGGTTACTGTCTCAAAAAAAAAAAAAACAGTATATTTTTAACACGGGAATTCATATGGTGTCTGAAATTCTTGAAATCTCTAATGCAGGTAACCATGATTCTATATGAGGTTCTCAGACTATACCCACCTTTGACATCACTTATTCGGCGCACCTACAAGAGAACGAGGCTTGGAGGAATGGACCTCCCACCTGAAGTACAACTGTCTCTTCCAATGCTCTTAATTCATCATGATCCTGAATTATGGGGTGACGATGTGGATGAGTTCAAACCAGAGAGATTCTCAGGTGGCATTTCAAAGGCATCAAAGAATCAAGCTGCATTCTTCCCCTTCGGTTGGGGTCCGCGTATTTGTATTGGGCAAAGCTTTGCCATGATAGAAGCTAAGCTCATGTTGGCCATGATTCTACAAAAGTTCTTGTTTGAGCTATCGCCCACCTATGCTCATGCACCTTTCTCTCGTTTACACATCCAACCCCAACATGGTGTTCAGATTATCTTACAAAAACTCTGAGATCATCTTTTCCATCACCATCCTTTATTACTGTCAGCATCACTCATCATTATCAACAGCGCTGAATTATACAGATCCAAGGAACTCCTTGTAAAGCTGTTTAATTTCATACGTCATTCAGTTGAGACGAATCCAATGTGTATTTGGGATGTGCTACAACCCACCTTTGGGACATAGAACTTTCTGGAGAAGGAAGATACAATTCCAGTGAGGGTAAATACAAGGAGGTAACCTATTTCGAGGTAAACCCATTTCGGAGTAATCTACATAGCCTGAATTAGTTTACCCTGTGTTTCCAATGTGCAGGGTAAACTTAAGATGTATTTGATTTTCAGTGTTCCAATGACTATATGGTCGGGGAGTAAATGTATAACTTTTCTAAACCTTCAATATTACACCAATTAAATCGAAGGTCTACAATCATTATTACAAGTTTGTTTTTTGTATACCAAGTTACATATGATAGAGAACATCAGAACACTAAATATGAGAGCAAGTACTTTTGCTTTAAACTTTCCAAAATAAGCCGGGAAGCAACATGAACGGCATGAAAGCAGAATACATTAAGCAAACACAATAAGCTGAACAATCAGCTAAAACTTCAGGTAGATGATATATGGACAGCAGAGTAAAAAAGTTTAGGACATTGGATGCACAATTTCTCCAATACTGCTAAACGAACCGATCTTTCAGCCCACAAGTCTCAGCAATTGTCATAACAGTGCAACGCGGTTAAAGATATGAGTCCCAAACTTCCAACAAGTTGAAGTCAGAAACAGGTGATAAATTAGGTTCACAAGAGCTTCAAGAACCTCAAGCATTCTGCCAAAAAGAAATCCAATAACAACCAGAAGCTGTTTCAAATCAGTTCACAACGTGATTGATCTTCTTAGAGGGAAGATCAGCCTCTCGACCCATACCAAACAACTAGATAGCAAACTCACAAGCTATGCAAATCTAAACTAATTTATTCCATCTAAGCGGCGTCCATCTAGGCACATAACAAAAGCACACTCAAGAGATGCAAAAACAAGAATATACCAAAAATACATGTTGCAAGAATGAAAAATTGTTCAGATTAAAAAGATTTCATGAAGCATTATGTTCAGTTTGTAAAAAGAAGAAGAAGATGACGGTTGATACCTCAGAACAAAGCTGGTGGATACCCAGGAACAAGATCCTGATGAGTATGCCAAACCCTTCAAAGTTCCTGATGATTACGAACCTGATCCGGTTCGCAACGGATTTGATCTTCTTAGAGGGAAGATCAACCTCTTGATCCACTTGGAGGGAAGGATCAATCCTCCTTTGTGCAAAAAGACACTTTAAGAAACATTTTCCTTCATTCATTCCCTTCAATGCCTTTTACAAGCTTTAAATAAATGTTTACAAACGTGATACTCCCATGAAAGTAGGCACAATCCCTCCCAAAGAAATAGGCTAGTCACCTATTAAATAGGTAACTTCCTTATCAATCCCTATCAAATAACAATTACTCCTACTCTAATTATTATCCTATCAAAACAAGAAAAGATTAACACAAATAAAAACATACCTTGCTAATCCCTAACGTGGCCATGCCTAGGTGGGACCATACAAGCACGTAACAGTATGCCACTTACCCTCTTTTAGGGTAAACGTGAGGGCGGGAGCAAGCGGGAAGCGACTTACGACGTAGTTTCTACACTAACGGTCATCAGAACAAACGTTATTTCTGCATAAGTGCTAAACAAATGTTTTACCCCTTGTTTACTATGAAAAATAAGATTCCATGAAAATAAAAAATCCAGGGTCTAGTAGGTTTGGAATTTTCCTTGAAAGTCGGGAAAAAATTCAGAATGAAATAATACATTCCATGAAAAAAGAGTTCACTAAATGTTGAAAATTCATTTTCTCTAGGAAAAAATTTTAATAAAAATTTTCCTCCATTAAAACAGCAACATGCAACTAGTTACCATTTGGGGTAGTGTTTAAAAATGCGGATGCTGGTCAAAATGCGGTTGAGAAAAATCCTTGTCAACTAGGCGCGGACATACCAAGAATGTGGTTTGGTACTTGGTTGATGTAGTCATACCTTGGGAGAATCAAAGGAGTTTTTATTGACTTTATAGGGCAAAACATTGAACATGGTGGAGTTTAAAAACTATGGTTCTGGGTTTTGAGAAAATTTTCAAATTTGGAAAAAATAAATGAAAATTGAGTTAATAAATTTTCCATGCATCCAAATAGCAACAGTTGCAGTTTGCATCCAAATAGCAACAGTGAGGGCTACAGTCATAAAAAGTTACAATTATAGTTGGCAAAACTTGATACATAAAAAAAACAAGACACAAAAAAATTGGAGTTTAATACGGTATTGGTTAAAAAAAAAAAACGTTGTAAAAAAAATAGAAACACCAAAATTTAAAAAGAGTAAAGTTGGAAGGTTGAACGTTTTCTTAAAAAAATGCGAAAAAAAACAATGTTTAAAACCGAGTTTTCTAACTATGCTTACAATGCCCAGAAATAGAAATCTAGCAACAACAAGAGATGTGTTGGGTTCACTCAACCTAAGCCTAAGGCAGAGAATATACAATTTCTATGAGCAAAGTCGGCAGGAGGTACGTGTAAATAAAACTTGAACTTTGGTGGTTCAAGTCAGTCTTTTTCATATGTAATCAAACAATGGAAAAGCATGAAATTTCCGAAAATCTTTTCTATTCCAATTTTTTATAGAAAATTCCTGCAATCCAAAATGCTCCATAATTTTTTCCTGGGAGATGATATACTGCTCACCAACCTGTTTTTAGTGCTGGAGTCAAAAGAATTTGGCCTTACCTTTCTTGGAAATTTTTTTTCTAAATGACTTGATCTTCAAGAAACAAACGAAAAGTAGGAATCCAGACATTCAAGAGCCATTTTCATTTTCAGAGGTACACGTGGCACAATATCGATAAGGGTCCCACCTTGTTTGGCAATGTGTCACAGCCGAGAAATCAGAATTGACGGCTATGATCTTCACCATCCGAATGATTGTAATGCAATTCGAAAATTGCAAACACACCCATAATCAGTGGCTAAAAGTCAGTAAATTAGATGGTCAAGATCGTCAGATGCAGGATCCTATGAGGATGAAGAGCTTCCAGAGATTAAAATTCTTGGGGTTCACAAGGCTTTATAGTAGTAAGTAGAGAGAAAATGCAGGATCTAAAGAACAGTTTCATAGGGTAGAGATTCAATTTAAAAAAGAAACAAGAACTTGAATTGAATTTTACTCCAATAGTGACTGATTACAGTCAAATTATGGACAAGAAAAGGAAGGTTAGGATGATCTTACATGGAAGAAAATCCCTCTCCATCCTTGTGAGAAGAGAAGTTCACACTTTCCCAAGAGAACACACACGACCAGTCTTTAATTTTTTATCTTCACAAAAACTGCCTGCACATGAAGCTCCCTCTCAATTTATAGATGAGGTGGAGGCTTCTAGAATTCTTGGGGGTTAGTGACCAGCTTCTTATCAACTAACTTCGCTGATGTTTTAAGTTGGTTATTACCTTCACTTTTAGGTGGTTAGGAAGTTACAACTCCCCCACCGTCCAACACTTGCTCACCTCATCCTTCTTCCACTTCTTCAATTAACTCACACTCTTGTAGTCGCACATTTGTGACACACACTTGAGCACATATTCAACTCAGACCATTACAGCATCACTCACTCCTTTTACACTATATTTACCCTCTCCAACAACACACCCCTTCAAGTACAAACCCTACGCATATGAATATGAAATAAAAAGATAGCTATCCTTCTAAGTGATGCCCAATGATTCCAAGGCCAAAATCCGATCTACATCATAGGAAGACATGCCTCTGTCAAGGCATTATGCCTCTTACCCAACAATACATTAATGATCCTTTTTAATTACATGAATGTGATTGCATCCTAATAACATGACAAATAAACCCTATTCCATTATAGATGGAAGTACTAGGATGGCTGTCTGGGACAAGCTCGACACAAGCGTGTCTTCATATCATTTCCATTTGTTTTAATATCCAATACTGAGCATCAAAGATTATTCTTCTGCCCAACAATAAACATTATTTTGGTTTGTTTTAAGTATTCATTTGGAAGGCTTTGGTCAGATGGTAAGGGTCATTTAACGGATGAGGTATCGTTACTCATTCATGGTAATAGATGTGGGAAAGAGTAGTTTTTCTACACTTTTAAATATGATTGAAAATGGAGGTGGTCTAAGCTCCATGAAAAATGTGAAATTGCATTGCAACCTATTTCTTCTCCAGCTGTGTGTTCTTCTTGGGTACCACTTAGTTGTTTCTTGGAGTTCATGGAGTCAAAGAAGATGGCCGTGCTCAACTTTTATGAGTTGGGAAAATGAAGAGAAGAAACCCATGAATAATTTTCGAATTACTTAATCCCCAAGAAACAATCGAGAGGTAGGAATTACAGCATGCTATGACGATGTTGAATCTCAGCAGTTCACGTGGCCAGATGTTCATTGTAGGCTTCACTGTGGATCGGCAATGGGTCATAGCAGAAGTGGAGCTGAAACCTAATGATATCGACCTTCAATACAACCCAAGAAGTTTTTTCACTGTACTTACGACAAGATAATATGCAGGATTTCTTGGAAGTGTCTATCTTGAATCTGAGCCAGGATTGTGCATATGTAAGATGAAGAAGGTGAATCACGTAAGGGTAGGAAGGTGTAAATACGCAACTGTTTATGGACACTATATATATGGGGAAGATTATGCATTCCGAATAGTCTGGGTGGCTTAACGACCCTTGCAAACCTGCCATACAATACTGAACAGAATAGATGGGGCGTTGTTGAAAGTTCGGCAACGCTCAGCCGTCCTTGTAGGAGCTGGTACAATGAGAAGAATTACGTGAAAAATATTGGATAGGAGAGGGATTGATCTGGATGGATATTGCTACCCATCCTTTCATAAATTGCATTGCAACCTATTTCTTCTCAAACTCTTTGAAAGCTCAAGTTGGTGAGGTACATTACTGGTCTTAAATGGAGACTTCCATGTCCCAATTTGTAAGCGTATATTTTGAAGTAAAAGGATACCTCTGTTAAAGGGCAGATACCTCTGCAAAAAAGATAGATACATCATTCAAAGCCACACACACATAGTGAAATGACAAATATGTGAGTGCTCTATATACCCAATATGTTTTCAATAAAAGTACTATTTGCAAGGATTCGATGCTTTTATATTCACCTCATTCAACTCATCCAACTGAATCAGCTTTAAGATGTTGAGATTAGAATCGAGAATTATAATATCCTCCATACCTCTGCATCTGAGTAGAATCAATCTCTCCAAAAGCTCACAGTTAGAGAATATAGAAACGAGGGATTCAGATGTGAGAATAACACGGTCGAGTTTTAGGGTTTTAAGATTTGTGCAGGATTTGAAAGGTGAAGCATCCAACAAAAGGCAAGAACTCAATTCCAAGAAACTTAGGGTTTCGCATCTGAAAATCCCAGTTGGGAATTCGAATGAGGATCTCTTTGCGGGCAAAGAAGATGGAGGAGGAGCATTTGAATGCCCCTTTCATCGAGGAACTTGATCCAACGGCTCACATTCAATCGATACTGGATGAGATGATGAGAGATCCGACAGGTGAGAATGGATCTTGAGTGAGAAGAGAAGATTTGGTGGACGATATCATTCGATTTCTTGCTGTGAGCTTTCATTACTCTGTTCACTTCTTTTCCCCAGAAAGGAAAGGAAAGGAAAGGAGATTTCGTTTTCCTTTCCTTTCCAGGTGATGTGGCAGAAGGAAAAGGAATCCAGGGAAACTGTCAGGGAAAAGGTTTCGTTTCTCTTGGGAAGTCTCTTTCCGATATATTTAATTGGAAACCAAATCTCGAGTAACAGGGAAAAAGTCAATTTCCACGTCATTTTCAGCTTTTAAATAAGAAATTCCACCTGATAATATTTTTTTCCTGGAAAAGAAATGAACACAGAAATTCTGTCTTGTCAAGAAAAAAAAAAAAAAGAACAGAAATTCTGTCTTATCAGGGAAAACAGCACCAGGAAAAGCAGTGAACAGAGCCTAAGTTGAAGTTTGTGGAAGAGTCTGATATTTGGAAAGATTTTTCCATGTTCAAAGAACGAGAATCGAGATGGAGGCGTGAGATGGATTTCCAACTGTGTGATAAGATGCTTGTTCTTGCTGCTTCTTTGACGGGTAAGAAAGCTATGATCGAAAGGTGATGCTGCCTACGTGGCAGACCTATCCTTCCCTAGCAAGCTTCGTTGATCAGCCGTCCATTTGATCCTTCCCTAGCAAGCTTTGTTGATCGACCGTCCATTTAAAAGTCTGAGATTAACGGTAGAAAAGATTCAAAGAACATGGTTCAAGTCAGTCACCAATAAACTGTCATCTACTCTACTTTGTGACAAAGAGACTAATTAAAGAAACACCGTTTGCTTTATGTTGTCCCTTTACTCTATTCTATGGCTCCTTTTCTTTCGATGTAAAAATGGATGTAAAATTTGTTTTATGGGATTTTTGCCGATTAGCCATGCCAAAACAATTGCTTAAACGTCCTTAAGAATGGCATATTATTTAAAAAGTCCTCAACTCAACTAAGCCTTTGGGCGAGACTTGTGTCCTACGCTTATGCGCACTTACCCTCCATCACTGACCCTGTGTGGTTGAAGCTAAATTTTAATGGATCTAGTTTGGGATACCCATGGCCCTCAAGCATGACAGGCCTCAGGTATTGGAGGTTTTCTAATAGATAAGAATAGTATCACTATATGGGTCCTGCCTAACCCCAGCTTAATCATAAAAAGAAAACAAGAAAAAAAAAAAGAGTATCACTAAATGGGCATTGTCAGGTTTGATTGATTTTAAACATTCCAATGAAGGGAAGTGAGGGTAATTCTTCAACGCCTTAGATGGGTGTCGCATAGATACATGGACAACCTCATTGTGGAAGGAGATTACCTGAACGTCATTAGGTGGTTGGAAGACCGATCTCCTCATCTACGGTGATTTTCAGAGCTTTTTGACGAGATTCCAAATCAGCTTGAAGGTCATAGGATTACCTATCATCATGTAATCCCACGTTTGCTCGTGCAAGAGTTTCAAGATATGAGTTGGAGTTTTCGGATTTTCTTCCCCCCTAAAGGAGCACACTTGTATGTTTATTTCTGCTCTATGTTGTGTTTGTGATTTCTTTTCTTTTTTTGATTTGGTGAATTTTTATTACTAAGAAAAAGACCATCATTTTGTTTTATTTGAATACTGAAAAAGCCTGTAATTGGTCTTTTTGTAGCAAGGGAAGAAATACATAAAAGAGACTGACATAGTTCGCTTGCTGATGAACAACAGAGCATTTTATCATTTTCTCTATGCCTTTGTCATATGAACTATTTTCAGAGAATTGATGATTAAATATTGGCGTATATCTAAGGTGAGTAAATATTGGCGTAGCACCTTCTATGGTCGTCTTGGGGAGACACTATGGATGGCAATACCTTATGCGGTAACATGGCATTTGTGGAACGAACGTAATAATCGTGTTTTCAAGGACTCGGGGTATTATGTTGCGCTCGATGTGAAAATATCACTTATTAAGTGGTATCAATCTAAAGGGTAATTTCCATACTCGATCGGAAGTATTCTTCGTAATTGGGAATCAGTATGCATGGAGAGAATTTCAAAACAACATGATGCACCGACATGGATACCACCACTTGAAGGATGGTACAAACTAAATTTTGATGGGAGTTCATTTGGGAATACGGGTATGGCAGGTGTGGGAGGTGCCATTCGAGATCACTGTGGCAACATCATAGCAACTTATTCTGGACCTGCAGGGTTTTGTGATGCTAATAAGACGGAGGTAATGGCTCTACTCATCGGGCTTAGATGGTACGAAAAGAACAATTTGGGACCTCTTATTGTCGAAGGAGATTCCTCAAGCACGATAGCATGGGCGAGCAATCGGAGCGGTGGGCCATGGCAAATGGCATCTATTATCGATGAGGTAAGAGACCTTGTTCACGTGATCCGGCCGCAACTGCAACATAGAAGGCGGGCAACGAATGAGGTGGCCGATTGGTTGGCTAAGAGTGGCGTTAATTGACCGGCTGTCAGCATCGTTATGGGAGAGCTG
Source organism: Tasmannia lanceolata (assembly GCF_043159265.1). Taxonomy (NCBI): domain Eukaryota; kingdom Viridiplantae; phylum Streptophyta; class Magnoliopsida; order Canellales; family Winteraceae; genus Tasmannia; species Tasmannia lanceolata. The sequence continues at coordinate 8,812,932 of NW_027518714.1, read as the reverse complement.
GTGGTGTGAACTGTAATTTTGGGTATTTTGGGTTTTGGAATTACATGTATGTCTGGGGTTTCTTAGCCTCTAACTGGGGACTTCTTGTCCTTCCCATGTAATGATTATATATTAATAAAGTTATCGTTACCTGTTCAAAAAAAAAAAAAAAAAAAACTATTTTCAGAGAATTGATGGCATCTTTCTATTTATCTAGAATGATTGGCGTGGGGGTGTGTGTGGTAACCGGCTGCTTTTTGGTTAAAGAGCAGTTTAATGGTGTGAATGGGGACGGGTAGTGGGCGAATTTATCGGTCCCCGAATCAAAATCCAGATATTTTGAGAACTAGGAGGGGCCGTTTGGATACATAGATTTAGAATCTTGGATTTCCTCAAAATCCTGTATGGAAGATGAGAGAAGAAGGAGACCGTCTGTCATTTTCCGATTTCACGTCCTTCTTTCCGTCGACTAGGAGATTTGGACCGTTTCCCGGTTTTAGAAATCTTGAGATGGGGGAGAGATTTCTCTCAAAAATTTTAAAACCTGGATTTCTTATTTAAAATCCAAGAAACATTGTCCCGACAGCATACAACAGCTTAATCATGGACCCTCATTTACACTGCTTTGATGTATGCTTAATCATGGACCCTCATTTACACTGCTTTGAAACTAAAAACTGGATTCTAAAATCCAAGTATCCATACAGCCCTGTACAGTCCTTATCAATCCCACGTTTGCATGGTCTCAACACAAACAGGCATCCATTGCCTAAGATAAAGAACTACAAACATCAACGGGTTAACTTTAATTGGTAGAGACCTAAAAGAAGGTTAATTAATAAGGATCATCTTATCAGTTGAACCAACGGTTTGATCACATAGCACAGCCAGCAAGAGTCTGCTAGGATTCCATCAGAGGTGGTGTCCAAGGAGGGTTGTGTTTAAATTGCCACTGTTCTCTAATTTTGTATGATGTAACATCGAGGAACCTATTCTACCTACTCCAGTGGCCCCACCACAAATGCTTACACTCTAGAGGCCGTCAGATTATGATATCACGTACTCTTAATTTCATAAACTGTTTTATAGACCGAGAGAATACAAATTTTTTGGTGACAAGACAACTAAGGGCTTCTGTTTTTTTAAAATGCATGTTAAGATTCGTTAAAGAGCACACGACCGATAGAGTCGAGACAGAGAAGATTACAAGGGAATCAGAACTCACCCGAGAAAGGGCATATCCGTTTCAAAATGAAGGACTGTTTTCATTGCAAGTGACTGACGCTTAAATACCGCCCCTTGGTTCTTATTTCATCTGTTCGTGGTGGATCTTTTCTCTACTTGGGGAGTGGCCAATAAGCAGAGACTGTAAAGAAAAATGGGTGATTTTCTGTCCATTTCTCTGTTGATTACAAGTGTTTTGCTGGTTTCATGGATCTCGAGATTAGTGTACTCGATTTGGTGGAGACCCATGAAGCTGGAGAGGTATTTGAAGGAGCAAGGGATCAAAGGCCCTCCCTACAAATTGTTGTACGGCAACCTCAAGGAGAACATCAGCTTGGTCAAGAAAGAATCATCAAAACCTATGAATCTGTCTCATCATATTGTTCCACGTGTCGTTCCCTTCCCATATGAAACGATGAAGAGATACGGTATTTTTTCTAATTTTTCTATTTTCTATTTTTTAATTTTATTGGGTTTGTTTGATTTTTTTCATTCATGTCCAGCTTTATTTATCTTGAATAAAATGTTTGCATTTTTAAACTTATTTCAGTTTGTGTTTTTTTCTTTGAAAAAATGTTTCCTTGGATAAGCTGTTGGTGGGATTGGCTATCCTGTTTGGATGATTCTATATTAAAATTATCTGTCCTGTTCTACTTGAAATGGTTTTCAACATGTCATATTGGAACATTCCCTATTGCTTATCATGTAAGCAGGGATTCAATAAGAGATCTGTTTCGACTTCTGATTGTGTTGGGCTTTCTTGGTTTCTATAGCTGTTTCACTTGAAAGTCTTGTCTTGGGCTTTCTTAGTTTCAATAGCTGTTGCCTAGAAACTCTTTTTACTACAATGAGTCTTTCATCAGTCCTTGTAAGTTTTAAAATTCCTAGACCTTAAAACGCAGGTAAAATGACTGTTATTTGGATTGGAACAACTCCCTGTGTGAACATCATGGATCCAGAGCTGGTAAGGGAAGTTCTGTCAGACAAGTTTGGTCACTTTGCTAAGCTAAAACTAAACCCGCTCGAGAGGTTGTTGGCAGCAGGTCTTGGGAACTATAATGGTGAGAAGTGGGCCAAGCACAGGAGGATCATTAACCCAGCCTTCAAGCTAGAGAAGTTGAAGGTTATTTCCCATTTGATAACATCTGTGCTTTTAGTTACAACATCTACCAAACAAGACCTGTTTCTTTCATGAAGAAGACAATGGCATAAACTGCAATGCGATGCGATAAAAGGAAATGAAAAATATTGTCGAATTACCATTTTTTATTTATTTCAACAAATACACCTTGTTAGTTTTTTGGTGATACCTGATGTAGTTAAATTTTCTCTTTTGTTTTTTTACAGAGGATGCTACCAGCATTCTCTACTAGTTGTAGTGAATTGATTAGCAGATGGGAGTGCTTGGTTGGTTCTCAAGGCTCCTGTGAATTAGACGTGTGGCCTGAACTTAAGTCTTTAACTGGAGATGTGATCTCTCGGACGGCATTTGGTAGCAACTACAAAGAAGCGAGGCGGATATTCCAACTCCAAACCGAACAGGCTAAGCTTTTTATCCAAGCTTCTCAGTCCATATACATCCCAGGCTTCAGGTTTGTTTTTCTCCTCATATGGAATAGAATTCCTGCACTAAAGTGCCATTGGATCTCTTTGAACTACTCCATAAGCTAATGACAGGAAAAACTTCTAGTCCTATCATTGAATTTTGGTGCTAAATGGTAGAAATTTTGTGAATTGTCAAAGTTTTGATTCACGATTTTATTTGTTATTAATATTTCGACCCTGCTTAATTTTTTGTTTGAGAAAAGTTTTCTGTTTAGTCATTTTCTATTTTAAATCTGTTTCCATCTGGATGACCTGTTCTAGGAAGGTGTTTGGTTGTGTGAGTGTGTTGTGGGGGAGGGAATTTAAATCAATTTTATTTAGAGAGACCTTTAAGTTATGATGACATCCCTCAGCCTGAATTTCTAGCCTTATTAGCTTACAATTTAAGTTCCATTACTTTTTACCTCAAAATTTCTAATGATGTAGTTCATTATATAGCACATTTACAAGTCTACATATCATCAATAAACATAATGTGAATGCTTTGCTCCTGCCATTCTATCTAATGTCCAAATAGTGGAGACACTCCTGACATCTTCCCCTTGGTTTGCCCCCCTGCTGCAAAATGAAGACTTCAGACAAGTGAGCATGCCAGTTGCCTAGCTTAGTTTTAGTTTTAGAGACCTTCGATGCATCTCCAATATTCTCATGATTGATTGAATTCCAACTGTTCATTTTACCCAATATCTTTTTTCTAATTGTCTCTATTACTTCTTGTTTTGATCCAAGGCTGTTAATTTAAATAGATTCTACTATATCAGGATCCTATTAACTATCACATAATTTTCTGATTATCACTACTGTTAGTTATATATTTACTGAAAATTGTTATAATAGTGATGATCTTCAGTAGAATTACAGATAGTAATCATATGCTCAATATGACATACAGTAATAGAGCAACATTGAAAATACTAGAAAAGATGTAGGGGTAGTATTATAGTAACAGAGGCAATTAATGGAATCATTCAAAAAACAAAAAAACAGAGGCAATAAATAGTATGGTTAAGGTAGATGAAGTTGGATGTAGTTAGGGACTTCAATTTCTAGGCTATGCTGAGTAACCCTTCTAATTCCATATGATAATTATTAGAAACTGTCTATTCTATTACTTCACCGACATTATCTATTGATACAGGTTTTTGCCCACAAAGAAGAACATTAGGAGAAAGGAAATTGACAGAGAAGTGCGAGCTCTGTTGACAATTATAATCAAGAAGAGAGAAGAGGCTATTAAAATAGGAGATGCCAATAATGATGACTTACTAGGAATTCTGATGGAATCCAACTGTAACGAGTCTCAGGAAAATGGGAACTCCAAGAGCAGTGGAATGACGACTGAAGAAGTGATAAAGGAATGCAAGCTGTTCTACTTTGCTGGTCAGGAAACAACGTCCGTTTTGTTGGTTTGGACAATGGTTGTGTTGAGTATGCATCCAACCTGGCAACAAAAAGCAAGGGAAGAGGTTTTACAAGTCTTTGGGAATAACAAACCAGACTTTGATGGCTTAAGCCACCTAAAGATTGTGAGTAATTGCTTGCTACTTTCTCCTCAGTAAATTAACTTGTGCAGAGGCATAGGTAGCCAATTACTCACTGGCGGCTGCAATCCTAGACTCTTGATTTTAATCCCATGGTCTAAAAGGAGAAATGGTTTTTTTTCCTTACCCAAATTTGTTAGAAGCTATCTACTTGTTCAGTTCTTCCATTGAATCTAAACATGTTAGATATTTTAACATGCAATGTCACAATGATTTTTGACACTTGAGGAAGCCATATGGTGTCTGAAATTCTTGAAACCTCTATTGCAGGTAACCATGATTCTATATGAAGTTCTCCGACTATACCCGCCTCTGGCTTCACTTGTTCGGCGCACTTACAAGAGAATGAAACTTGGAGGAATCGACCTCCCACTCGGAGTACAACTATCTCTTCCAATGCTCTTAATTCATCATGATCCTGAATTATGGGGCGACGATGTGGATGAGTTCAAACCAGAGAGATTCTCAGGGGGTATTTCGAATGCGACAAAGAATCAAGGTGCATTCTTCCCCTTTGGCTGGGGCCCACGTATATGTATTGGACAGACCTTTGCCATGATAGAAGCTAAGCTCGCTTTGGCCATGATTCTACAACACTTGTCATTTGAGTTGTCGCCCACGTATGCTCATGCGCCTTTCTCTGCTATAACCATTCAACCCCAACATGGTGTTCAGATTATCCTACAAAAACTCTGAGATCATCTTTCCCATCACCATCCTTGATTACTGTCAGCATCACCCATCACCCATCATCATCATCAACTTCGTTAAATTCCACAGATCCAAGGAACTCCCTTGTAAAGCTGTTTAATTTCATATGTTCAGCTGAGTTGAATCCAATGTGTATTTGAGATGTGCTACAACCCACCTTCATGACATAAAACTTTCTGCAGAAGGAAGATATAATTCCAGTGACGGTAAATACAAGGAAGTAACCTATTTCGAGGTAAACCATTTCGAAGTAATCTACGTACCCTGTATTAGTTTACCCTTGAATAAACTTCTGTTGTTCCAATGAACTGGGGAACTTAAGATTTATTTGATTTTCAGTGTGTTCCAGACTTCCAATGACTATATATGGTAGGGGGCAAATGTTAACTTTTTAAACCACCCATTTTACAACAATTAAATCAAAGGTCAAGGATCATCATGTGAAGAATTGTTTTTGTATCCCAAGTACACTAAATGTACTATTGCTTTAATCTTTCCTAAATAAACTAGGAAACAAGATGAACTGCATGAAAGCACAGCAGCCAGCTAAAACTTCAGGTAGATGATATCTGGACAGCAAAGTCCAAATTTTAGGACGGGGTGCACACTTTTCCAATATTGCTAAATTAACAGATCTTTCTGCCCACAAGTCTCAGTAATTGTCATAGCAGTACTATTAAAATATATGACCAGAACTTAATATATATGACTTGGATCATTTAAGGTATAGATTGGACAACTAGATTAGATTAGCAGTGAAGTTAGATTAAGATAGTCTATTCTTATCTCTTTCTGTAGTTATCTCGATTTTATTCTATGTTTTCCATGTAAGTGACTGATTCTCTGTAATGCATACAAGAAAATCATGATTAGTGAAACTTTCCTTTGAATTTATCAAGTACAACACGGTTAAAGATATGTCCCAAAGTTCCAACAATTTGAAGTTATAGAGACGGGTAATAAATCAGGTTCACAAGAACCTCAAGCCTTCTACCAAAAAAAAGAAAAATCCAATCATAACCAGAAGCACAGTCAAGAATTGATAAAACAAGAATATACTAAAATACATGGGGGAAAAAATGAAAATATCTTCAGATTTAAAAGATTTGATGAAGCATTGCGTTCGGTGGTAACTACTGACTCCCTTCTGGGGGCCTATGCGACTTACACTGTTTCTACAGTTGCGAATTGCGAACATTGGAACAAACATTATTTTTGCATAAGGGGTAAACAAATGTTTTACCCCCTTACCTCTTATTTACCCTCTCTGTATGAAAAATAAGATTCCATTAAAATAAAAAGATTGAATTGTCAATTGGTGACACAAAAAAGACAAAATAGTGGATGGGTGACACCCTTTTGAAAGCTTGTGAACGGAGGTCAAAACACCTTTTACGTACATGGCCTTTTACCTAAATACTCCTCAGGAAGAAAAAACCCATCGTTTTTAACTGTTTGGAAGCTTTTTTTCACTTTTTCTCTCTCCTTTTTCATTTTTAACCACTGCAACCCATCTTCTCCGGCGTGAAGTGGTGGCCGGCGTGAAGATCAACCCATTTTCTCCGGCGTGGGCGGTTTCTTACGCTAATCCGAACCTCTCTTCTTCGTAGTGGACCGTACTCCGGCGAGGACGTCATTTTTTCCGGCGTCTTTCCCATCGTCTCAGGTATGGTAGGGTATCATGTTTCATTTTTTTTTTTACTTTTATTTTCCTTCTATTAAGTTACCTTTGTGCTTTAGGGTTTTATTTTCACTATTGGGAAGCCTTTACACATATAGGGTTTCATTTCTTATTTTTTCCCTAGTAAGTTGGCTTTGATGAGAAACCGTTGACATCTACTGTTTTATATAATCTCCCATTTTCAGTGTTGAGAACCCCCTTTTGAGATTGATAATCCTCCACTTCCATTGTTGATAACCCCCTTTTCACTGTTGACAACCCCCTTTGAAATTGATAATCTCCCTTTTCTAGTGTTGAGAACCCCCTCTATGTAGTTCATAATCCCCCCATTTCCAGTGTTGAGAACCCCGTGTTGAGGTTGATAATCCCTCATTTCTAGTGTTGAAAACCCCATCTAAGTAGTTGATAAGCCACATATTTGCAGTGTTGAGAAGACCCTCTAGGTAGCTATGATAACCCCCATGTAGAGTGTTTTGTTTGAACCCCCCATTCAGTGTTTTGTTTGAACCCCCCATTCAGCGTTATGAAGAGTGTGATAGGGAAACCTTTTAATGTTCATTTTAAGTTACAGGTTTTGATGATCATGGTAAAAACTGTGTTTTTTCATGGAGATTGGTAGAAAATATGGGAGGAGAACTTGTATGCATTTTTTTAAATGGCAGGAGAACTATGGTTAAGTGGTATCAATCTAAAGGGGAATTTCCATACTCGATCGGAAGTATTCTTCGCAATTGGGAATCAGTATGCATGGAGAGATTTTCAAAACATGATGCACTGACATGGACACCACCACCTGAAGGATGGTGCAAACTAAATTTTGATGGGAGTTCATTTGGGAATCCGGGTTTGGCAGGTGTGGGAGGTGCCAACATCATAGCAACTTATTCTGGACCTGCAGGGATTTGTGATGCTAATATGGCGGAGGTAATGGCTCTACTCATCGGGCTTAGATGGTACGAAAAGAACAATTTGGGACCTCTTATTGTCGAAGGAGATTCCTCAAACACGATAGCATGGGCGAGCAATCGGAGTGGTGGGCCATGGCAAATGGCATCTATTATCGATGAGGTAAGAGACCTTGTTCGCGTGATCCTGCCGCAGCTGCAACATAGAAGGAGGATAGCGAATGAGATGGCCAATTGGTTGGCTAAGAGTGGCGTTAATCGACCGGCTGTCAGCATCGTTATGGGAGAGCTGGTGGTGTGAACTGTAATTTTGGGTTTTGGAATTACATGTATGTCTGGGGTTTCTTAGCCTCTGACTGGGGACATCTTGTCCTTCCCATGTAATGATTATATATTAATAGAGTTATCGTTACCTGTTAAAAAAAAAAAAAAAAAAAAAAAAAAAAAAAAAAAAACTATTTTCAGAGAATTGATGGCATCTTTCTATTTATCTAGAATGTTTGGCGTGGGGGTGTGTGTGGTAACCGGCTGCTTTTTGGTTAAAGAGCAGTTTAATGGTGTGAATGGGGACTGGTAGTGGGCGAATTTATCAGCCCCCGAATCAAAATCCAGATATTTTGAGAACTAGTAGGGGCCGTTTGGATACATAGATTTTAGAATCTTGGATTTCCTCAAAATCCTGTATGGAAGATGAGAGAAGGAGACCGTCTGTCATTTTCTGATTTCATGTCCTTCTTTCTGTCGACTAGGAGATTTCGACCGTTTCCCGGTTTTAGAAATCTTGAGATGGGGGAGAGATTTCTCTCAAAATTTTTAAAACCTGGATTTCTTATTTAAAATCCAAGAAACATTGTCCCGACAGCATACATCAGCTTAATCATGGACCCTCATTTACACTGCTTTGAAACTAAAAACTGGATTCTAAAATCCAAGTATCCATACAGCCCTGTACAGTCCTTATCAATCCCACGTTTGCATGGTCTCAACACAAACAGGCATCCATTGCCTAAGATAAAGAACTACAAACATCAACGGGTTAACTTTAATTGTAAGAGACCTAAAAGAAGGTTAATTAATAAGATCATCTTATCAGTTGAACCAACGGTCTGATCACATAGCACATCCAGCAAGAGTCTGTTAGGATTCCATCAGAGGTGGTGTCCAAGGAGGGTTGTGTTTAAATTGCCACTGTTCTCTAATTTTGTATGATGTAACATCGAGGAACCTATTCTACCTACTCCAGTGGCCCCACTACAAATGCTTACACTCTAGAGGCCGTCAGATTATGATATCACGTACTCATAATTTCATAAACTATTTTATAGACCGAGAGAAGACAATTTTTTTGGTGACAAGACAACTAAGGGCTTCTGTTTTTTTAAAATGCATGTTAAGATTTGTTAAAGAGCACACGACCGATAGAGTCGAGACAGAGAAGATTACAAGGGAATCAGAGCTCACCCGAGAAAGGGCATATCCGTTTTAAAATGAAGGACTGTTTTCATTACAAGTGACTGACGCTTAAATACCGCCCCTTGGTTCTTATTCCATCTGTTTGTGGTGGATCTTTTCTCTACTTGGGGAGTGGCCAATAAGCAGAGACTGTAAAGAAAAATGGGTGATTTTCTGTCCATTTCTCTGTTGATTACAAGTGTTTTGCTGGTTTCATGGATCTCGAGATTAGTGTACTCGATTTGGTGGAGACCCATGAAGCTGGAGAGGTATTTGAAGGAGCAAGGGATCAAAGGCCCTCCCTACAAATTGTTGTACGGCAACCTCAAGGAGAACATCAGCTTGGTCAAGAAAGAATCATCAAAACCTATGCATCTGTCTCATCAGATTGTCCCACGTGTCGTTCCCTTCCCATATGAAACGATGAAGAGATACGGTATTTTTTCTATTTTTTTCTTAGTTTTTTTATTTTTTATTTTTTATTTTTTAATTTTATTGGGTTTGTTTGATTTTTTTCATTCATGTCCAGCTTTATTTATCTTGAATATAGTGTTAAACTTATTTCAGTTTGTGTGTGTGTGTGTGTGTTTTTTGAAAAAATGTTTCCTTGGATAAGCTGTTGGTGGGATTGGCTATCCTGGTTGGATGATTCTATATTAAAATTATCTGTCCTGTTCTATTTGAAATGGTTTTCAACATGTCATATTGGAACATTCCCTATTGCTTATCCTGTAAGCAGGGATTCAATAAGAGATCTGTTCCAACTTCTGATTGTGTTGGGCTCTCTTGGTTTCTGTAGCTGTTTCACTTGAAAGTCTTGTCGTGGGCTTTCTTAGTTTCAATAGCTGTTGCCTAGAAACTCTATTTACTCTAGAAACTCTATTTACTACAATGAGTTTTTCATCAGTCCTTGTAAGTTTTAAAATTCCTAGACCTTAAAACGCAGGTAAAATGTCTGTTATTTGGATTGGAACAACCCCAAGGGTGAACATCATGGATCCAGAGCTGGTAAGGGAAGTTCTGTCAAACAAGTTTGGTCACTTTGCTAAGCCAAAACCAAACCCGCTCACAAGGTTGTTGGCAGCAGGGCTCGCGAACTATAATAGTGAGAAGTGGGCCAAGCACAGGAGGATCATTAACCCAGCCTTCCAGCTAGAGAAGTTGAAGGTTATTTCCCATTTGATAACATTTGTGCTTTTATTTACAACATCTACTAAAAAGATCTGTTTCTTTCATGAAGAAGACAAAGGCATAAACTGCAATGCGATGCGATAAAAGGAAATGAAAAATATTGTCTAAGTAGCATTTTTTTTTTTAATTTCAACAAATACACCTTGTTAGTTTTTTTGTGATACCTGATGTAGTTAAATTTTCTCTTTTTGTTCTTTTACAGAGGATGCTACCAGCATTCTCTACTAGTTGTAGTGAATTGATTAGCAGATGGGAGTGTTTGGTTGGTTCTCAAGGCTCCTGTGAATTAGATGTGTGGCCTGAACTTTTAAGTCTTTAACAGGAGATGTGATCTCTCGGACGGCATTTGTAACAACTACAAAGAAGCGAGGCGGATATTCCAACTCCAAACAGAACAGGCTGAGCTTCTGATCCTAGCTGCTCAGTCCATATACATCCCAGGCTTCAGGTTTGTTTTTCTTTTCATATGGAATAGAATTCCTGCACTGAAGTGCCATTGGATCTCTTTGAACTACTCCGTAAGCTAATGACAGGAAAAACTTCTAGTCCTATCATTGAATTTTGGTGCTAAATGTTAAAATTTTTGTGAATTGTCAAAGTTTTGATTCAAGATTTTATTTGTTATTAATATTTTGACTCCGCTTAATTTTTTGTTTGAGAAAAGTTTTCTGTTTAGTCATTTTCTATTTTAAATCTGATTGCATCTGGATGACCTATTCTAGGGAGGTGATTGGTTGCACGCGTGCGTGCATGTGTTTGATTGTGTTTGTGTGTGTGTGTGTGTGTGGGGGGGGAGGGGGGGGGGGGGGGGGGGGAGGGGAGGAGAGAGGATTTAAACCACTGCTGTTCGAGTTTATTTAGAGGGACCTTTAAGTTATGATGATATCCCTCAGCCTGAATTTCTAGCCTTATTAGCTTACTATTTAAGTTCCATTACTGGAGCACTTTTGTACCTCAAAATTTCAAATGATGTAGTTCCTTATATAGCACATTTACAAGTCTACACATCATCAATAAACATAATGTGAATGCTTTGCTCCTGCCATTCTATCTAATGTCTAAATAGTGGAGACACTCGAAATTTTCCTCTTGGTTGTCCCCCTACTGCAAAATGAAGACTTCAGACAAGTGAACATGCCAGTTGCCTAGCATAGTTTTAGTTTTGGAGACTCTTCGATGCATCTCCAATATTCTCATGATTGATTGAATTCTAACCGTTCATTTTACCCAATATCTTTTTCGAATTGTCTCTATTACTTCTTGTTTTGATCCAAGGCTGTTAATTTAAATAGATTCTACTATATCAGGATTCTATCAACTATCACTTAATTTTCTGATTATCACTACTGTTAGTGATATATTTACTGAAAATTGTTAAAATAGTGATGATCTTTAGTAGAATTAATAATAGTAATGATATGATCAATATGACATATAGGAATAGTGCAATATTGAAAAAAGATGAGTAGGGGATAGTAGTATTGTAACAGAGGCAATAAATGGAACCATTCGAAAAACAAAAAACAGAGGCAATAAATAGTATGGTTAAGGTAGATGAAGTCGGATGTAGTTAGGGACTTTAATTTCAAGGCTATGCTGAGTAACCCTTCTAATTCCATATGATAATTATCATAAAATGTATATTCTATTAGGGCCCGTTTGGATACCCCTTGGATTTGGATTTGGAGGTGAATTTGGATTTTTAAATCCAAATTCGGCGTTTGGCAAGCCTTTATGACATCTGGATTTGGATTTGAGTGAAATCCACAAGATTTACAAATTCCTCATGTTAGTGTAATTTTTCGGATTTATAAATCCTTTCTGCGAGAGGTTATTTATAAATCTAAATGTGACCCGTAAGGGGTTAAAATGACCAAAATGTACAAAAGAAGTGTTAAATGACTAAAGTACCCACATCACATTAAAAAATGATTAAAATACGTCGTATAAGGTAAAATGATCAGAAAACCCCCGGGTTAGGCAAAATGACCGAAATACCCCTATACCAAGTAAAAATGCAAAAATACCCCGAGTCGTGCAAAATGACTTAAATCCCCTTATGACATAAAAATGATTAAAATAACCTCATATACGGTAAAATGACTAGAATACCCCAAGATTATGGAAAATTACTGAAATACCCCTATATCAAGTAAAAATGACCCATGGCTCATAAAAAATGACTAAAATGACTAAAAACACCCTCATGAGATAAAAGAGATAAAAATATGCCATATTAGGTAAAATGACTAGAATACCCCCGGCTCAGGCAAAATGACGGAAATACCCCTATACCAAGTAAAAATGAAAAATACCCCTGAGTTGTGCAAAATGACTAAAATACCCTTATGACGTAAAAATGATCAAAATAACCTCATATAGGGTAAAATGACTAGAATACCCTAAGATCATGGAAAATTACTGAACTACCCCTATATAAAGTACAAATGACACATGGCTCATGAAAAATGACTAAAATGACTAAAAATACCCTCATGAGATAAAAATGATAAAAAAAAGTCATATTAGGTTAAATGACTAGAATACCCCTGGGTCATGCAAAATGACCGGAATACACCTATACCGGGTGAAAATGACCAAATACCCTGAGTCATGAAAAATGACCAAAACACCCTTATGACATAAAAACTGATCAAAACAGCCCCATGTAGGGTAAAATGACTAGAATACCCCTGGATCATGGGAAATGGCTGAAATGCCCCTATATCAAGTATTTTAGGGCTTTTTGGTTTTGTTAGATTTCAAATTCAAATCCAAAGAGCATCCAAACAAAAAAAAATTAGGCCACGTTTGGACACCAGTAAGATTTAGATTTGGATTTAGTTGATATTTTGAACTGGATCAGATCCTTAGATTTCCAAATCAACGACAGCAGTGGAAAAAATTCCGATTTTCAAATCTTTTCTGCGAGACATTATTTGGAAATCAATATCTGTGGCAACTTCCGTCACCATCGCTGCTCCTCGATGTTGCTCCGGCAGCAGCGAGACATCCCTCCCTCCCTCCCTCCCTCCCTCTCTCTCTTTCTCTCTCTCGTAAAACATGATCATGAAGATGATTGATGTGTTTTGTATCCAAAACTCAAATCCAAATCAAAATACAAATGCATGAGGTATCCAAACGGGCCCTTAATTTAGATTTGAAATCCAAATCTATGCGTGGTCATCCAAACGGCATTATTTATAAATTTGTGAATTTTAAAATTCAGGATTTTGAATCCATGGATTTTGGAAATCCAAATTCACCTCCAAATCCAAATCCAAGGGGTATCCAAACGGGCCCTTACTTCACCAACATTATCTATTGATACATGTTTTTGCCCACAAAGAAGAACATTAGGAGAAAGGAAATTGACAGAGAAGTGCACGCTTTGTTGACGGGTATAATCAAGAAGAGAGAAGAGGCTATTAAAATAGGAGATGCTAATAATGATGGCTTACTGGGAATTCTGATGGAATCCAACTATAAAGAGTCTAAGGAAAATGGGAACTCCAAGTGTAGTGGAATGACGACTGAAGATATGATAAAGGAGTGCAAGCTGTTCTACTTTACTGGGCAGGAAACGACATCCGTTTTGTTGGGTTGGATAATGGTTGTGTTGAGTATGCATCCAACCTGGCAACAACAAGCAAGAGAAGAGGTTTTACAAGTCAATGGGAATAACAAACCAGACTTTGATGGCTTAAACCACCTAAAGATTGTGAGTAATTGCCTGCTACATTCTCTTTAATATATTAACTTGTGCAGAGGCATAGGTAGCCAATTACTCACTGGTAGCTGCAATCCTAGACTCTTGATTTTAATCCAACGGTCTAAAAGGAGAAATGGTTTGTTTTCCTTACCCAAATTTGTTAGAAGCTATCTACTTGTTCAGTTCTTCCATTGAATCTAAACATGTTAGATATTTTAACATGCAATGTCACAATGATTTTTAACACTTGAGGAAGCCATATGGTGTCTGAAATTCTTGAAACCTCTATTACAGGTAACCATGATTCTATATGAGGTTCTCCGACTATACCCACCTGCGGCTTCACTTGTTCGGCACACTTACAAGAGAATGAGACTTGGAGGAATCGACCTCCCACCCGAAGTACAACTATCTCTTCCAACGCTCTTAATTCATCATGATCCTGAATTATGGGGCGACGATGTGGATGAGTTCAAACCAGAGAGATTCTCAGGGGGTGTTTCGAATGCGACAAAGAATCAAGGTGCATTCTTCCCCTTTGGCTGGGGCCCACGTATATGTATTGGACAGAGCTTTGCCATGATAGAAGCTAAGCTCGCTTTGGCCATGATTCTACAACACTTCTCGTTTGAGCTGTCGCCCAGCTATGCTCATGCGCCTTTCTCTGCTATAACCATCCAACCCCAACATGGTGTTCAGATTATCCTACAAAAACTCTGAGATCATCTTTCCCATCACCATCCTTGATTACTGTCAGCATCACCCATCATCATTATCAACTTCGTTAAATTCCACAGATCCAAGGAACTCCCTTGTAAAGCTGTTTAATTTCATATGTTCAGCTGAGTTGAATCCAATGTGTATTTGAGATGTGCTACAACCCACCTTCATGACATAAAACTTTCTGCAGAAGGAAGATATAATTCCAGTGACGGTAAATACAAGGAAGTAACCTATTTCGAGGTAAACCATTTCGAAGTAATCTACTTACCCTGTATTAGTTTACCCTTGAATAAACTTCTGTTGTTCCAATGAGCTGGGAACTTAAGATTTATTTGATTTTCAGTGTGTTCCAGACTTCCAATGACTATATATGGTAGGGGGTAAATGTTAACTTTTTAAACCACCCATTTTACAACAATTAAATCCAAGGTCAAGGATCATCATGTGAAGAATTTTTTTTGTATCCCAAGTACACTAAATGTACTTTTGCTTTAATCTTTCCTAAATAAACTGGGAAACAAGATGAACTGCATGAAAGCACAGCAGCCAGCTAAAACTTCAGATAGATGATATCTGGACAGCAAAGTCCAAAGTTTAGGACGGGGTGCACACTTTTCCAATATTGCTAAATTAACAGATCTTTCTGCCCACAAGTCTCAGTAATTGTCATAACAGTACTATTAAAATATATGACCAGAACTTAATATATATGACTTGGATCATTTAAGGTATAGATTGGACAACAAGATTAGATTAGCAGCTAAGTTAGATTAAGATAGTCTACTCTTATCTCTTTCTGTAGTTATCTCGATTTTATTCTATGTTTACCATGTAAGTGACTGATTCTCTGTAATGCATACAAGAAAATCAAGATTAGTGAAACTTTCCTTTGAATTTATCGAGTACAACACGGTTAAAGATATGTCCCAAAGTTCCATTAAAATAAAAATTTGAGGGTCTAGTAGGTTTGCAATTTTCCTTGAAAATAGGGAAAATTTCAAAATAGGAAAATACATTACATGAAAAAGAGTTTACCAAATGTTGAAAATTCATTTTCTATGGAAAAAAAATTAACAAAAGATTTTCCTTCATTAAAACAGCAACCTCCAACTAGTTCTAGTTTTGGGTTCCAGAAAACTTTCAAATTTGGCAAAAAAAATAATGGAAATTGAGTTAATAAATTTTCCATGCATCCAAAATAGCAACAATTGCATTTTGCATCCAAACAGTGAGGGCTACAGTCGGATATGAGAAAATCTAGCAACAACACGAGATGTGTTGGGTTCAACCTAAGCCTAAGGTTACAGTTTCTATGAACAAATTCCTCAAGAGGTCCTAAATAAAACTTGAACTGTGGTGGTTCAGGTCCTTTTTTTCATCTGTAATCAAACAATGAAAAGGCGTGAAATATTTCCTGCTATCCAAAATGTTCCATAATTTTTTCCGGGCGGTGATAAATTCACCCGCTTCTAGGATGAATTCACCCCTTTTTTTTCAAAATGGACTGCACAGCCCCACACCATAGGATGATCCAAACC
This sequence comes from Tasmannia lanceolata, assembly GCF_043159265.1. Taxonomy (NCBI): domain Eukaryota; kingdom Viridiplantae; phylum Streptophyta; class Magnoliopsida; order Canellales; family Winteraceae; genus Tasmannia; species Tasmannia lanceolata. The sequence goes on along the minus strand of NW_027518714.1, from coordinate 8,796,670 downwards.
GTCCAATTGATGGGCCGCAATATAAATAGGCTGTGCCCGAAAAGTCATTTACATAGGATGATTCTAACCCTCCGATCTAAAGAGGGACTCACATTATGGAAACTTCTATAGATCCGATGGTTTGGATCATCCTATGGAAATGATTTTTGACGTACAACCTATTTACATTGTGGCCCATCAAATGGACGGTTTGGATCATCCTATGGTGTGTGCAGTACAGTATTTCTTGAAAAAATACAGGGTGAATTCATCCTAAAAGGGGGTGAATTTATCGCCGCCCTTTTTTTTTTCCTTAGTTAGTGTTCTCAAGCTCTTTTCTTCTTGGACACCATGCAAGTATATTGCTTGGTGAGTACGCTTAGGGCTCACCAATCTGTTTTTAGTGTTGGAGTCAAAGAATCTTGGAAAATTTTTCTAATTGACTTGATCTTCAAGAAACAAACGAAAAAGTTAGGAGATAATAAATTCGCACCCCCTTTAGGATGATTCGCTCCACTTGTACACGTAAAAAAGCGTTCAAGTCTACGACAATTCACGTTACAAGGGGTGCGAATTTATCATCGCCCCAATTATTGACCTTGAAACTCTGCTCCATTGTGCTTATATTTGTACTCCTGTGTTTTTATAATGGCACTCCTCACTTTTAGTACAAGATCTGTGGTAACTGGTAAGTCAATACAGTGAAAGTTTGACCATGAGGCCAAACCCATATAATCTTTCCAAAATAGAAACCGTACAATCCAACAGCAAAAATATCGTAGAATGCGTGTAATTACCTGCTTTGCCATTGAGCCACCTATAAAAATCTTTCCTCTTCTCCACTCACTTGAGAAAAGCTTATCTTTCCTCTTCTCCACTCACTTGAGAAAAGCTTACTCAGTTGTCTAAACAATGGCAGATTTTCTCTCCATGTTTCTGATAATCTCATCATCTCTGTTTCTTCTCTCATGGGTATTGAAAATAGCATACTCTATCTGGTGGAAACCCATGAAACTAGAGAAACAATTGAAGAAGCAAGGAATCAAAGGCAATTCTCACAAGCTTCTCTATGGAGACATTAAAGAGTTTGGAAAATCAATGATGAAAGCACGGTCTAAACCCATGAATCTAAATCATCAGATCGTGCCACGTGTCAACCCATTCATTCACGAAATGGTGCAAATTCATGGTATTGGCATATAAGCCCTTTTTTCTTCTTCTTAAACTTTGTCCCAGTTAGCTCTTTGTTGTTGTTTTATTTTATTTGGTTTGGGAAGTTTAGGATGTTGATGGCATCTTTGAGTATTTGGAATCGTTGGCTTTTGATTTTCCTACAGTGTTTTGGAAAAGAAAAACTTTTCTTTTGGAGAAAGTTGCTTTTGTAAAGAGTGTAGAAGTGTAGTGCAAAAAGATAGTCCTACATGAGAATTGGAGAAAGAAAGAGATGGGATTATATTGCTTTATTCACTCTCTTCTCTTCTTTGTTTAATTGCACATTGGGTCTTAGCCGTGGGTGGAACCACGGGACGGTGCGTTACTGTCCGCGCACGCGTGGGTACGGGGTCGAAGGGGTTTTTACACAAGCCAACAGTCACCTCAAGATTGATCTGGACTGAAGAATCGAGGATGGACGCGATCTAACGGCCAGAAATTAACCCACTATGAAAAGTGCCCTGAAGGGGTGTATTTCAAACAGACGAGTCACCAGAGACTATAAAAACAGTAAAAAACACTCATTCAATACATAATTCGTTTTTCACACTCATTCTACACTCTTTTATCCCCTACAAAGTCTTCGTTTTACTGTTTTAGAAATCCTTTTCAGGTCTCAAGTACTTGACAAATTCAAAGGTAATTCAGGTTTGGTGCCGTTCAGTGCAGAATGTCATCAAGCAATCGGTTTGGAACCGGGCTTCATTGTATCTTGGAGGCGAGTTCGTGTCCCCTTTGCACACTACTTTTGCACACTACTGTTGGGGGCTAATATCATCTTAAGGAAAGCGTTTATGCGCCTTGAAGCATCTTCTACTTATTATCATTTCTGTTCTACATCCACTGTTTCAGTTTCTCCAACAGGAACAACAGTGAAAAACTAATTAAAAAAGTGTAAAATAAAGTGAGTAGCGCCGTTATCAAATTATAGTAGTGATGATATCAGTGCCCTGAATATATTAACCACTATAAATCAGGCCTTCTCTGTCTTTCTTTCTCATGGAGTGCTTAAAGATTTGCTAATGGACAGTATAGGAGCTAATTAATTTATTTTCTTTCTAATTGAAGAAAATTAAGTATGAATGAATTATTTAATTTGTTTCCATATCTGATTTCCTTTTTCCCATTCATTTTTAAAAGTGTCTTTAGCATTGTTTGCACTTGAAATATACTTGACTGGTGAACTGTCTTACTTTCTCTATTGCTGATTTTCTGTTTCTTCATCAGGTGAAAGTGTTTTGTGATTTTTTACTTCACTTTTGATGGTCTGAATTTATGGAGGTTCTCTATTATTGATGTCTGTATGTTGAAAACAGGGAAGATATCTCTGTATTGGAATGGGACAACTCCTAGGGTGATCATCAAGGAGCCAGAGCTGATGAAGGAAGTCCTGTTAAACAAGTTGAGTCACCTTCAGCAGCCAAAATTAAACCCTCTTATACTGCTTTTAACCAGTGGAATTAATACCTTGGATGGAGACAAATGGGCTAAACACAGAAGGACAATAACTACTGCTTTCCACCAAGAGAAACTGAGGTTGTTTTCTACAACTCTATTAATTTCATGATCATGTAAATAGTTAAATAACATGAGTTTCTCATGGTAATGAACTAAGAAAAACATTAATGTTCAAACAACTTGATATCAATTTGAATATAACCTAATTGCATCGAATGTGAAATTCTGTTGAATTTCAAAAACTGAAAAACAAGATGCTGGATTTCATGTAGCAGGATACCAATTCAGACACACATTACATATTTTCTACTATCATCCAACATCAATGGCTTTCTGTAAATCGCATTTACTGTAAGTACTAGCAATAAGATAATATCTGTATTAATGTTGAAATTGCTAACTACAGGGAATGGTTCCAGCCTTTTCAACTAGTTGTAGCGAATTGGTCAAAAGATGGAGAGAGTTGGTTGGTACCCAAGGATCTTGTGAATTGGATGTATGGCTGAACTCCAGATTCTAACTGGAGATGCCCTTTCTCGAGCGGCCTTCGGCAGCGACTACAAAGAAGGGAAGAGAATATTTCAACTTCAGAAAGAGCAGGCTGTTCTAGTTATCGAAGCTTCTCAGATATTGTATATCCCAGGTTTCAGGTGCATTGCCTATTTCTCGGTTTCTTTATCATGATTTTGTGTCAGGGTTCCTAATTTAATATGAAAAATCATCTGGGGGACTAAATTAATGCCTACTATTTCACTTAACAGCTGGTTGATCAAGCAGCCTTGGGTTATAAGCAAGGTTGTTTCTCTTCTAACATAATCCGATACATAGAACACCCGCATAAATGGATGGGCAATTGGTTACCAAGTTCAAATACAGCAGCGATGCTTTTTTTTTGAAATGGCAAGATGAATTCATTAAAAAGGAAGGGGACCGAGGTGGGCCTCAACCAAAATTACAAGAAAATAAAACAACAATAACAAGAAAGACAAATCTCAGGGAGGGAGGAAGTCAAACCACTCCAACTCCAACCTCATAACCCCACTTCTAGCCAAGGAGTCCGCCTCCCCATTAGCAGATCGCCGAACATGATTGAAAACAATAGATGAGCCTGCAATTAAATCATCTATTTCATCAAAAATAGAAGAAAATCTCCAAGGAGGCGACACCAACCCCTTCAACCATTTAATCACATTCAAAGAATCTCCCTCCACAATAGTGGTATCCATGCCATCTCTCTCAAGCCTTTTTATGCCATGATAAACCGCCCTCACCTCGGCCTCCGAGGAATCACAAACTCCAAGAGGGCCGGCAAAAGCCCATATAACTTCACCACAAGCATCCCGACACAACCCACCAACACCGGCCGGGCCCGGGTTCCCAATACTCGACCCATCAAAGTTAATTTTGAACATTTCAATAGGCGGAGCCTCCCATCTCTGAACAATCGGATGTCGGCTCTTCCTACTAAAGCAAACAATCCTCCAACCCTCCCATAAGTCAAAGGCTGATACAAAACGGAAAGCCGGTAAACTTCTCGCCCATGAAATAGTGAGCGCAATAATTTTCATATATATCCAATACGGAGATTTTGCAACTCCTTCAAAGACACGGGAGTTTCTCTCTTTCCATATCAACCACCATGTTGCAAGAAGACACAAATTCCACAATACTTTGCCCTTCTTCTTCCATGGCACAAAGGTCCAAAGAAGAATCAACTCTGGAATAGAAAATGGAAAAATCCAACATATGCCAAATCTCAGAAATATCAAACTCCATACCTGACGCGTAAAGGAGCAATGCATGAAGAGATGATCCACAGATTCACCATCTTTCAAGCAGAGGGGGCAATGGTCAACAAGCATCATACCGCGCTTCCGGAGGAAGTTAATCGTTTGAATCCGATCACGACATACCGCCCATCCGAAGAAACCAACTCTAGGCGGGCAATGAAATTTCCATACCTCGGCTGAAATGGAGGATACACTGCAAGGCAACAAGCTGAAATAGAAAGATTTGACAGAGAAAAAACCAGACGATTCCGCAGTCCATACTCTTTTATCCATACCGCTTTTCTTAATGTAGCAACCATCTAAAAGTTTAAGAAATTGGGCAACCGACTCTAGCTCCCGATCAAAGAAGTTCCTTCTAAACCTAGGGGACCAAACTAAACTACCCCCTTCTCGAGCAAAGCATTCAGAAACAAAACTCTCTTTCTCAGCGGCTACACGATATAAATTTGGGAATAAACTCATAAGAGGCTCATCAGCACACCACACATCCCTCCAAAATTTTATTCGATCCCCCGAATACACTCTAAATCTAATCCTCAAAAGAAAAGCAAATGACATTTTCAAAATGTCACGTCAAACAGTCAGACCTTGTTTCTTGTAATGGTTTTTAGATTCCCACTTTCCCGGCTTGCACCCATATTTACTCCCAATTACCCTAACCCACAACTGAGAATTTTCCTCCCCGAACCTCCATAACCATTTTCCTAACAAGGCATGATTAAATTCTTTCACTCTCCTAATACCCAAACCACCATTCTTAACAGGTAAGCACACACTCTTCCAACTGACCAAAGAAATACCCTTTTTCCTTTCATTGCCTCCCCATAAAAATCTACGTTGGATTTGTTCAATACGCGATACAACACTGACCGGGCATTTAAACAAAGACAAAAAATATATGGGAATATTGGCCAACACCGCCTTAACCAACACAAGCCTTCCCCCTCTAGAAACAAGATTTATTTTCCATGATTCCAACCTCCTTTCAATTCTCTCTACAACAGGATCCCACAAAGATTTTTTTGGTCTCCCCACCCCCAATGGGAGACCCAGGTATGAGGAAGGCAATTGATCAAGCTGACAACCCAGAGTCTTAGCCAATTCAAGCGCCTCATCCTGCGGGATGTTTAGGGTATATAATCTAGATTTATGAAAATTGGATCTCTGCCCCGTAATCAACTCATAACATCTAAGGGAAGATTTTAAATTCATCGCTTGGATCATATTTGGTTCACAAAACAGGAGTGTATCATCAGCAAATTGAAGATGAGACACTTCTACCTGCTGGCTTCCAATCTTAAAACCATTGAATAAGCCCAACCCACTCCCTTTAATCATCAATCTGCTAAGAGTCTCCGCCACGATGACAAAAAGAAAAGGGGATAAGGGGTCACCCTGCCTAAGTCCTCGAGATGACTTAAAAAATCCTTTAGGGGACCCATTAATCAGAATGGAAAACCAAGCCGAAGAGACACAACCCCTCATCCATTCTCTCCATTTACTTCCAAACCCCATTCTTCCAAGCAAGTAATCTAAGCAATCCCATTCCACCCTATCATAAGCCTTCTCCATATCCAATTTGCACATAAAACCTCCCATGCCATTTCTAAGATAAAAGTCAATGGCCTCATTCGCAACTAATGAGCAGTCAAGAATCTGCCTATTAGCCACAAAAGCATTTTGGCAATCTGAGATAATGGATGGAAGCACCATCTTTAACCGATCCGCTAGAACCTTTGCCAAAACTTTGTATAAACATCCCACTAAGCTTATTGGACGGTACTCCGAAATTTTAGAGGCACCAGGAACCTTAGGGATAAGGGTAATGAAAGTAGCCCCAGTGCCTTTATCCAAAGCCAACCCATGATAGAACTCCTCAAAAAATTTCAGGATATCCCCTTTTACATACGACCAACAGGATTGGAAAAAAGCTAAACAAAAACCATCAGGACCAGGGGCCTTATCCTTGCTAATAGAGAAAACACATTTTTCAACCTCCTCTTCTTCAAAGGGTCTCTCTAATGCAACCCTCTGAGCCATACTCAGCCCACTAAACTCCAGATCTTCTGGAAGTGGTCTCATGATACCCTCAGACGAGTACAGGGACGTATAAAAAATCCAAGATCACTCTAGTAACCTCATCCTTCCCTGACACTCTGATTCCATTGTCAACCAAAGACTCGATCCTATTTCTCCGTCTTCTGGCACTGGCCATAGCATGAAAATAAGCCGTATTTTTGTCCCCCTCCTTTAACCATCTCACTCTCGACTTCTGCCTCCACGTTATCTCCTCATGGAGCAGCAGTCCTTTATGCTCTTCTTTAACTCTACCCAATTCCTCCCTCGAAATTACGGACCCTAATCCAGATTCTTCCAACACATTTAAATCACCAATTCTTTTTTCTAGCCAAACTTTTCTACTCGAATCAGCTTGACCTCTTTCAGCTACCCATTCCTTTAACTTTTTCTTTACATACCTAAGCTTCTGCCCAATAACCACATCCGCTGGACCCTCACACTTATGCGCTACCCACCAAACACCCAATCTTTCCTCCATGAGGGGAATTTGAAGCCACGAAATCTCAAACCTAAAAGGAGGAGGTCCCCAAGACTCCATTCTAGGATCCAAGAGAAGAGGACAATGATCAGATACCGAGTGAACGAGAGCCTTTTGGAGAACCTCAGGAGCCAAATTCAGCCAACCAGGACAAATAAGAAATCGATCAATCCTACTAAGACTTTCACCTCTGCTCCAAGTAAACCTAGCTCCAGATAATGGAAGGTCAATAATATTATGTTTTGAAATGAAAGTTGCAAAAGCAGCCATGTTTTGATTTGCTCTCCGACATCCTAACCTTTCACAAACAAACCTAATTTCATTAAAATCACCCCCTATACACCAAGGATAGGACCACCTATCCCTAACTCCGTTTAGCTCTTCCCAAAACAACCTCTTATCCTCCCAAAGAGAAGGACCATACACTCCAGAAAACAAGCACACAGCCGCATCTTCCACTCTACGAAGGACAATAGATATTGAAAACCTACCCTTCCATTCCTCGGACCTAACCCAATTAGATTCGTCCCAAGCTATGAAAATGCCCCCCGAAGCACCAATAGCTTCAACAAAAGAGAAACCCCAATGCGAACCAACACCAAGACTTTTTACCATACTCCTATCAATAACCTCCAATTTGGTTTCTTGTATACAGATAAGATCCGGTTTTGACTTTTTAACTAACCCTTTAACTTGAGCCCTCTTTGCCAGAGATCCCAATCCATTAACATTCCAAGATAGTATCTTCATAAGGAAACTAATTTAACTGATTTCCTCCCCTTCCTCGCACTCTTTTTCCTTCCAGAAAGACAAATGCTGGACTCTTCCTCAACTGAAATCCCACCATAATTCACCTCGGATTTCAATCTAGCCAACTCCCTGAGTTTTCTCTTTGATGATTCATCAGAATAACTCACCGAATTACCAGACACCATAGTATCCCTCATCTCTGAAGCTCTAATCATGTCTCTAAACTCGGGCATAGGACCAGGGTAAATCAAGCCAAGCTTGTGACTAACATTAATCGTATTATTCACCGACTCCTCTACAGCTTCCAACCCAGAACTCCCCCCCTCCAAACTCATGGTCCCCTGCTCCAAGATAGGATCCACGAAGTCAGAGAAACCAGAATCAATATCATCCAAAGACTTTCGCCTTATATCATATGCTACATCATGGACTGGCGATGTATGGACATAAGAGTATGGACCAGGACCATTGGTCCTTTTACAGCCAAGAGAACTAATAGCAGCTTTATTGCACATGGATGTATCCTGCATTTCAACACCAGAATAAAAACAATCATTACCCATAACATAATTAGAAAAGTTCATACCTTCGATGGGCCGGACGCAGGGGCTGCCAACCCCCAACTCCAGATGCGGTAAATGGCGAAAATCCATTAATGGATATTCCCCCACTGCAAAAGATGATAAATTGTGTTTCAAACCCCCCGTGGACATTACTCCCCAACGAGCAGAAATAGAAGCCATATATCGATTCAACCCTCCAAAAGAATCAATTGATTCCATACAGAAACCAAAATTTCCCAAGCATATTTTTGCCAAATTAGCAAAAGCGTAATCCTCTTTAGGGTATCCATCAACCACCTCCAAACAGAAAGAATCACACACTCTATAGGAAAGCCCAATCGAATTAGAACGATAAAGGATGCGAAAGAACGTCTGATTATCATTCAAACTACCGCGGCCACACGGACCAATAACCACAACTCCTTCCTTAGGGGCCATCCTAATGTCGTCATCTATCATCACTTCTTCGGCTTCATCATTCCACTCCTCTGCATTATCAAAGTCGAAATGGGCTGCCACTTCCGACAACCTCAATCTGTAGAGATGATTCTCCGTACTGCAACCTCTAGACAGAGAGCCAACAAATCGGCTCTCCTCCAAAGGTGAGATCAAGGAGAAAGAAGGACTTACCATATCTCCACCATCCCCTTCTTTTAGGATATAATCCGATTCTGGAGATAAGAGATTATCATTTGAGGAAAAGGAAGGGGATTTTGTTAAGGTCCACACGTTTAAACACCCACCAAAACCTCACATATGGATCGAGGCCCAAGACCAGCTACACTATCAATGTGGGCCAGGGCCCTATATCCATTGCCTGTCATAGGAGACTTGGGAGTCAAGGCTCCAGAATAACTGTTTTCCTTGCTACTATAGGTTCTTGGGGAAAGCGCTGCCAAAATATCATTGTAGCAATTAATAGATGCAGAGGGGTTCACAACTTCTGATGCTCGATTATTTACACCACACAAGCTGCGCCACCTGTACTCCACAGGCGAAACCTCATTCTGAAATTCAAATATTTCACCAACTGGATTAGAGCTATCATGCGCCACATGCAACTCGCTTAAACAGGGCACTCTATCATGCGCCACCTCCCTCGCCTCTACCATACCCGGAATAGGAAAAACCTCTCCCTCCTCCGCCCCTGCTTGGAATAAATTACCAGGCCAAACCTGTACAGGAGGCCGATTAACATCGTGGGAAGAAATAGCCTCCTCCAAATCTCCTCCCTCACAGCCACCCATATGCTCCTCCACCATCAAAAGACCAGGTTCCTCTTGCAAAAGATCCTCAACAAGAGGCAAGCTCCTAGAACCAAGCTCGCTACCAGATTCATTTGATGCTTCAGAGTCACGATCCGAACTGAGTTCTCTTTCTTCCACAACCTTTTGAACATGCACCCATCTAACAGTCCCATCCAATGAAACCTGGATGGATAATACAGCAGCGATGCTTAATTACCCACTTTAAAAACATATTGATATTCATTATGCATGACATTTCATTTGAATAAAACAGGAAAGCATGAATTTAAGGAAAACATCTCATAAAAAGTAGTCTCGTCAATAACAGTTTGCCTTCATGTTTTTATACAGATTCCTTCCAACAACAAAAAACAAGAGGAGACTGAATGTGGACAAAGAGATCAAAGGAATGTTAAGAGACTTGATCGACAGGAAAGAGAAGGCCATAAAAATGGGAGAATCAAGTGGTGGTGACTTACTAGACTTGCTGTTGCAATCTACTAAACACAATGCTCTCCATAAACATGAGAATAAATCAAAGAACAATGGACTGACAATTGAAGAGGTGATAGAGGAACTGAAGCTGTTCTACTTTGCGGGCCAGGAGACGACCTCAGCTTGGCTGACATGGACAATGGTTATCTTAGCTTTGCATCCAAGCTGGCAAGAGCGGGCAAGGGAAGAGGTTCTTCAAATATGTAGCAAAGGCACACCCAACTTTGAAAGCATAAGCCACTTAAAGATTGTGAGATTTTTTTTTTTTTTGCTCCATCTGCTTGAATCTTTTTTCTCATGGATTGTGCATTCAAGTTCTAAGTGCTACTATTTATTGTAGTTAAAAGGTCTTTACTATCCCATCTTTGAAATTTAGAAAAATATTCATTATCCTTTAAAATTCCCATCTTTGAATTTTAGAAAAATATTCATCACTCTTTAAAATTTCCATCTAATGGGAAACCTACTTTCTGCACTTATCACTGCCAACAAATTTGTAGGTACCTTCTTTTCGAAATTTTAACTAGCAGCCTAACAAGTTTTATCATGTTGGTTTGCTAACATCTTCAAATTTTGAATGCAGGTAACCATGGTATTGTATGAAGTTCTAAGGTTGTATCCACCTGTGATACATCAATTTCGGCTTACAAACAAAAGAACCAAATTAGGAGAGATCTCACTCCCGCCGGATGTCGAACTCATGCTACCAACTCTACTTATCCATCATGATCCTGAATTGTGGGGTGAAGATGCAGAAGAGTTCAAACCAGATAGATTCTCGGGAGGAGTTTCAAAAGCATCAAATGATCAACTCGCATTCTTCCCATTCGGATGGGGTCCAAGGATATGTGCAGGGGAGAGCTTTGCCATGATAGAAGCTAAGATGGCTCTGTCTATGATTCTGCAACATTTTTCTTTTGAGCTCTCACCCTCCTATACTCATGCACCTTCTTCAACCACAATATGGGGCTCCAATCATCCTTCACCAACTCTGAGGTCATCCTCATCCTCATGAACATCATCATCTTGATCGTTGTTGGAGTTATTATGTTAGTCATTGTTAGTATTGCTGCTGCTTTATTGTCATCCTTTCATAAATGTAGTTAAAGGCAAAAGATATCCAATGCATCTGCTTGTGTATTCACTGTAACTTATAGAAAACCACTGTAACTTATAGAAAACCAAATAAAAGGGTGTACGAGGCATACGATGCAAGAATAATGGGATTTTGTAATCCCAAATTAATAGCATAATGTTTTGATGTTGTTTTAAGAGAGTTCTAAGTAATTATAAAAACAATAAGGAGAAAATTCTCAGACCAACAAATTATTCCTATTGCTACAAGATGTGGGACTCCTCGAGCGGTACTTCAATTCGATGGCGGCACTCTTGAATCTTCCTAATGAGATTTTGGTTCTAGAAAGCTGCTAGGAAGATTCACCTCTGTCAGGGAGCTTCTTAACAGCCCTCCTTATTACGCCCCTTACCCAAAAATACATTAATGACCCTTTTTAATTACATGAATGCGAATACATCCTAATAAAATGACAAATAAAATCCTATTCAGTTACTCATGGCAGTATTAGGAGGGTTGTTTGGGACAACCCCGGCACAAGTATGTCTTCATATTGTTTCCCTTTGTTTTAATATCCAATACCAAGCATAAAAAATTGTCCTTCTGCCCAACAACAAACGTTTGTTGGGTTTGATTAATTGGCCGTAGCCTGTTAAACATTGGCAGTTTAATTTAAAGTATTCATTTGCCATGATTTGGTCAGATGGTAAGGATCATTTAATGGATGAGATATTGTCACCCATTCTTGGTGATAGATGGGGGGAAGTGTAGTTCTTCTACACTTTGAAATATGATTGAAAGTGGAGGTAGTCTAAGCTCCATGAAAAAGATCTCCTTTCCCACCAATCATTCCTAAATGTTTCAACCAAAAGTGTGATTCAGGTAGTACTTCAAGCCTTGTCCAGAAAGAGATTTTAAGAATATCTCCTTGTCAAATAATTCTTTACATTGCCAATAACCCAAATTATTGTAAATTTTTGTTACCTTGGTTAATACTATACTCTCTTAATGTTGTTACAAATAAATGTAAATGCTAATTAGGCATGAACTCTATGCTTATTTGAAATAAATTAGCTTGGAAAAGATTACTGGTGAAAGCCGAAAAACAACTTGATGATTATGTCATGAAATGACATTAAAGGCAGCTGCAAATATGTGAGTGTTCTTAATCCTTCAAATTGCAGAAATGTTCTTAAGATTCTGCAGCCCAAACCTCTCCCAAATAAAGAATTGTTGCATGGTTGTATTAATCAAACCGTATAAGTGATGATTTGGAAAATGTGGGTGGAAAATTGAGGTTTTGGTTTTTTTTGTTGTATATTGAAGAAGAGAAGATATTGAGAATGGTGTTAAGCACAAAAGCATGACTTACTCTTTACAATGTGAAAGAACGAATGCAGACGGCCTATTTTATAGTTAAGAGCATAAAGTGTGCATAAACCTCGGAATGTGCAAATGCATAAAGTTGATCTATCACACATTCTTTGATGAACACTATGGCCACATATCGTATTGATCTTACACAGATGTGAGTGCTCTATACACTCCATATTATTTCAATTTGATTGCAAAGGAAAATAAGAAGGAGACGAGATAGAAATCCTAATGACGTACTGATGTGGGTGCTAAATGGATCAACGCAGAGTAGATTCCCATGCTTCAAAATCCCCAGCTAAATACCTAGGCCCAGGTTCTAAGACTATATGGACATCCAAAGAAGCCCTTGGTGCAGACAGTAGACCTCTTGTAGCTTCTGCCCCTCGCTTCGAACAATCATCATGGCACCAAATAATCATCTTCTTAAGCATCGTCGCGTTTGTTATTAGATATCTTGCAAACTCCAACTGAATATATTCACCTCTGAAACCTCTCAACCTCACAATCTTCAAGTGAAAAGCGACACAGTCGTGGGAATCCTCTTTCTGCCAGAGCTCGTCATATACCATATAGCCTTGGGAGTAAAATGGCTCGGGTAAAGAGTATTGACGTTCCATCTGAAGACAATTTGAGAAATTCACGACGTGTATAAGAAAAAAAGAATACTTAAGACTCTGTTTCTCTCTTTTTTTTTTCTGGTTAAAAATAGCTGTAAAATCTGTTTTAAGCCCATTTTACGTTGAAAGAAACATAGCTGAAAGGATAAAAATTACAGTGAAGAGTTACCCTGATATCCAATTCTTGTAGGTGAAGGCAAATTCTAAGGGCGAAAGCAACTTCCTTTGCACGGTCTGAGTTGTACATATCCACATTGATGATTAATTTCTGCAAATTCTCAAATGTAGATGACCCAGTGGGACGATGTTCCTGTGGCCAAAGAATAAAATGTTTTATGTTCAAAAAACAAATTCTACTTCCACTTTTACACGGAGCCCAAAAGGCCCAGATAGATAAAACATACCCTAGAGAGACCAATACAGCGTGCAAACAAATCCATGTTTGTCTCAACACTATTGGGGATAAAGATTTCCTTATCATCGTCATTGCTGAATTCCTCTTCTTCTTCTTCTTTATCATCAAGAAACCCACAAGTAGAGAAAAATCTGAGTTTGGGAGCATCAATAGCATTCATGTAGTTACATCTTAGGCCATTAATAACCAAAGTCGTGAGATTGGGTGCTTTTATATTCACCTCGTTCAACCCATCGAACTGAATTAGTTTTAAAATCTTCAAATTAGTGTCGCAAATCATAATATCATTTATACCTCTGCATCGGCGTAGAATCAAACTCTCCAAATGACCACAGTTAAAGATGATACCAATGAGCGATTCACACGTGAGAATCACACGGTCGAGCTTTAGGGTTTCAAGATTGTTGCAACCCAGGAAAGGAGAAGCATCCAATAACAGGCAAGAACTCAATCCCAAGAACTTAAGGGATGTGCTTCTGAAAACCCCAGGTGGGAATTCGAATGGGAATCTATCTACGGGCAAAGAAAATTCATCTTCTATGTAATCATGGCAAGAGAGGAGGAGCTTTTGAATGCCTCTTTCATTGAGGAAGTTGATCCAACGGTCCACATTTAATCGACACTGGATGAGATAATGAGAAATCCGACAGCTTAGAATAGGACCCCGGTGAGAAGAGAAGATCTGTTGGACGATAGAAGCCATGTTGTTGCCATGATATTTCATCACCCTCGAGTCTCTGAAGGGCAATTTTGATATTTGGAAAGATTTTTTCATGTTCAAAGAGCGAGAATCGAGATCGAGGCGTGAGATGGATTTCCATTTGAATCTCCATGTGTGTGATAAGATGCTTGTTCTTGCAGCTTCTTTGATGGGTAAGAAAGCGATTACTGAAGTTAGAAGAGGGGCGGGCAAGTGATCGATAGCTGATGGACAATCAATTATCTCTCCTTCTTCTACTTCCGTCATTCTTCTCTCCTGACCCAAGTATTTCCGATGAATTAAATGAGAAACACAGAGTTTTATAGACAAGTTAATTCCCGACGAAGCTTCCTACATCAATTATCAAACGTCCATTTGATCCTTACCTAGCAAGCTTCGTTGATCGACCGTCCATTTAAAAAGGCTGAGATTAAACCCCCATGTAGAAAAGAAACATAGCTGACGTCAGTCACATTTAAACCACCATGGCACCATGTAGGCATGTACTGTACTGAGAAATTATAGGAGACATGAATGGGCCCACCATATAAATTCTCGAGACTAATAATAAAGCACCATTTACTTCACGAGGAATACACAGGCACCTTTGACGACAAAAGAAGCAAAGGGCGCCCCCATTGGCCAAATGCCGTTTAAGACAGCTGTGATCGTAATTTTCTGGCATTTGACCAATGAGGGCACTGTTTTTCTTGCTTGGGCCTACGAATCAAGCATTATACTTACTTTTAGGGACTGCTTTACACGAGATTACTCACTTTGTTTTACACTTTTTTAATTACCTTTTTAAGGGCTGTTAGAATACTCAAGATGCTATCAACATTCAATAAGAAACCCCCCTACGGATAAAATCCCACCTCCCGCACCCGGGGGGAGGGCTTCTTTTCTAACGTTATTCGTTAAGTTTTAAAGGCAAAGAAAAACATTAAAAAGGGGGTGAATTTATTCTCAAGCTAACTTGACCCTCAAGAAACAAACGTGGCCGGCCATAGCCGAAAAATCGCATTGATCAGATGATCTTAACCATCTGACGGAACAAAATTGTCCACACACTGGAAATCAGTGGGGAAGAGTCTTTAAATCTGATGGTTAGGTTAAGATCATCCGCCGGCTGATGCAATATTTGATCAATGACCCTGCCACGTTTGGATATGCAATATGTTAAAGGTCCATCATACACAAGTGGATTTAAAACGAAATTTCGATCTTGCAGCCCTATTGGATTGTGTGGAGAAATGATATATGCACTCCTTTGTTTTGATAATAGAACTCCTCACCTAATTAAAACAGTCTTTGGATTGGCTGTTAACAGCTTAATAATGGAAGTTGTAATAGCATATAAATGTAAGCTCTTATGTCGGCAATCATTGATCTAAGACTGCGGTGTAGATTGAAAATGAGATTAAGAGTAAAATTACTAGAGCTTCCCATTGATCAAAGTGAGCAATAAATGGTATAAGCGTAAATAATACATCCCATCCCGATTGAGACATGGAAGGTGAGCGTAACCCAATTCAACTATATCAGTTAAGTCTTGACCGTGTAGTTGGTTAAAAAGATTAAGTCATATAGGGGTCTATTGTGGGTGGAACTTTAGGAGATACTACAGATTAAGCCGGTTAGAGTTCTATTGTGGGTGGAACTTTAAGAGTTATTTTTCTACAAATAAGGGGTCGGTCTTTGCTGACATCTAACCTGGAAAAAAAAAAAGCTTAACAGAGAGGCAATAGAAGATCTAGCTTAGTCTATCATCACCATGGCCGATCGAGATTAGGTTTTAAGAGCAATGCTAGCGAAACGAGAATCCGTTTTCTTAAAGAAGACGGGGATCAATTATTGGTGCCAAAAAAGAAAGTTTTTAATCATTCTTTGTATTCTAGTTTATTTGTATGGTAAGATCTATTGAGATTAATAGATCCGTGATATTGATTTCAGTATATCGATTGCATTTGTGATCATGGCATATAGAATGCCCCAGTACTAGGTTCACAATAAGATCTAGCTAAAGAGAGGAGAGCATGAAGAGAGGAGAGCAATCATCTAGCAAAACAAGGCAGTGCAGATAACATTCCCTTGTTCAAAGCATAATACATTGTAGAAGTTAGGACCATGTAAGCCTGACTAGAAGGACCAGGCCCATGTGTTGTGATCCTCCTACAAATATCTATAATTCAATCCCAGATGCCAAAAATAACTTTTTTCATACGAGGATTTTTTTATCATCCAGGACCGTAAAATCCGGATTGTACATTTTCAGGATCGTAAAATCCATGTTTTAGCTTATAAAACGCAGGTTTTAGGTGGTAAAATCCATGATTTTACAATCATGGATTATAAAAACCATGTATCCAAACAGCCCCAAAACGTATGTTGTTGGAATTGGTGTCTTAATTCAATAATGCTGAGACAGTGAGACTCCCTAGTCTCAGAGTGAGATTCCCGAAATGATTGGAGAGTGAGTTTGGATTGGAATTGGTGTCTTGATACATTATGCAGGGTGATGAGAAAAATAGGGAGGGAGAAACAGACTCACAGTTAAATAAGGCAGGTTGCCAGGAAGCAATAAGTGGGGTTGGGATCATCATATGGAAATGATTTTTGGGGAACAGCCTGTCTAGGTTGTGTTCCATCTTATGGAGGGTTTGGATCATCCTATGATGCGGTCCGGTTCGTACTCTACTTTTTGAAAAATAAGGGACAATAAGGGCTTACACCATATAAAATCTCTCTTTGTCCCTTGCATGACCATTATCATTTGCTACTCACTTTGTTTTAGGAGAAACTACATGATGGGTGGCGGGACAAACCAGTGTTGGGCCATAATGTAAATAAGTTGTGCCCCAAAAATCATTTCCATAGGAAGATCCTAACCCCCTGATCTATTACATAGATCAGAGGAACCCCCTGATGGATAATTAGGATCATCGAATGGAAATGATTTTTGAGGCACAACCTATTTACGTTGTGGTCCAACAAATGGACGGTTTGAATCATCCTATGGATTAGGCGACCAGGTTAGACCGGGTAACCTAGATAGATTAGGAAACTGGGTTAGATTGGCTTTTATCTCTTTTTATTAAATGTCGGGTTTTGATGTGAATAGGGTCAACCAGATACCTCAACCCAAACCCGACCGGACTCGGATTCAACTTCCTCAACCCAAACCCGACCCTAGATGCATCCCTACTGATGTTGCACCACTATGATGCCCTGTTGGCGTACTACCTGAAAGTGCCGTCCACACTCGTGTTGTTGGTTACTCTTTGGGGAGACTTTTACACCAAGCTTCCTCAATAGGAGAGATGTCCAATCCCCAAAATAAAGGGACTAGAGACATGTGCTCGACCTCTTCACAAGGCATGTCAATCGTGACCTCTTCAGGATTCTACCGTAACATAGGATGCGAGGGTTTAAAGAGGAGAGGGGGAATAATATTAAGACTTTCTATTTTCGGACACTCCTTCCCCTTATCTAAAACGAACAGGACCCAAGTAAAATTAGCCATGGGTGACAAAATGAAGGGGTCTACAAGCTAAATTGGGGGGGGCATACAGGCATACGATGCAAGAATAATGTGATCTTTTAATAACAAGTGTCTAGCTTCTTGTTGTGTTCTGGTCGTAAGAGAGTTGTATGTAAACACCGTCCAAAGCAAATAATTACGATTTGTAATCATTTTCAGGGCACAGATGTCGAGCAGTCCTATTCGAAAATGATTTGCTAATGAGAATCTGTTGAGTTGGGTGTCTTGAATACAAACCCGTTTAGGGTCCGAAATATTGTGTGCGACCCAGATTAGGACCTTTTATTCGGCCCGGCCCATTTTATGTGTTTTTTGGCCCGATAAAACTAACTTAAAGCCCGTTTTATATAGAGGAGCTTTTAGGGCTTATTTCGAGCGCAAGTCTTGTAAAGAGGGTTGAGAGCTCTAAAGAAAGTGGAAAAGGGTGTGCTAGGGTTTCTAGAGGGTTTGGTGAGAGAGAGACCGATCTTCTCTTGTAATCTCTGAATCTTGTAGTGGATTTTCTCGTCGCCTCTGCTGTGGAGTAGGCTTTTGCCGAACCACGTAAATCTTTGTGTCTTTGTGTGATTGCTTGTGTTTATTCTTTTGTTTTACTTTGCCATTGAAATCACATATTGCTATTTGGGGTTTTTCACAACAGAATCTACTTTTTGTGCCATCTTGGGGAAGCAATCTACTTTTTGTTGATTTTTCTAAACCAAAGGGATGGCTTATGCCAATCGTGATGTTGTGGCAAGAACCCATTTGGCCGGTTCCTACTTGGTCTTACTCTTGGCTTCTCTAGCATTACTCATTCACACTTGATGCCTGTCTCCTTTTTCAATATTAAAGATTTTATTTGGGCCTCAGCTGAAGTGGATATTGATCTTGATCTGTTCTAAAGATCTAGGCCTCCTCATTTTGGATTTTGAGAACTGATTTTGAGTCCAAAACTGAATTTACGAGGAATGGACCATTCCTGGCCATTTCTAAATAACAAAAGAAAGGACTAAGGCTTGTAGGCATGGTCAACACCGCATCTTTTTTCGTCTAAAGAAATACAACAAAAAGATTATAATAATGAGATAAGTTGTTTGGACTTTGGATGAGAAAGTACAATATTAGTTAGATAGAATCATAAATAAAAGTATAAAAATGGAAATAGTATTATTCTTATTTTAATAATGGCAATCATTCTCTTTATTTAATGCTTATGTTATCTGTTGTTTGTGAGAATGTCATGAATCATGATCCCTACTCACAAACGAGAGATACAAAAAAGAATAAAAGGGCGGCCCAGTGCACGAGGCTCAACCATTGCGGGGTCTAGTTAGGGCTATATGTACGCAGCCTTACCCCTGCTTTGCAGAGAGGCTAACTATTTAACAGCCAAGATTGCTTAATAGGTGTGACTTTAGTGATTCAACTCGACATTGATGATTGACAATGGAATCAAAGAAGTTTTATTTGAGAAAATTCCAAACTATGTTCAAACAATCTTCAAAATGTAAAATACAACGATTCTTGCGGTAGTCGGCTGTGCCTAAGATGCCAATAAATATGCCAAGCCTTCTCTCTTCCTTTTTCCATCTACAAAAGCCGATTCTTATGTTTTAAAGAATGCAAGATTATCTGTCCATGTTTCTGATAATCTCTTCATCTCTGCTGCTTTTCTCATGGGTGATGAGAATAGCATACTCCATATGGTGGAAACCCATGAAACTAGGGAAGCAATTGAAGCGGCAAGGAATCAAAGGCACCACTTACAAGTTTTTCTTTGGAGACATGAAAGAGTATGGAATGTCGATAATGGAAGCATACTCTAAACCTATGAATCTAAATCACCAAACAGCGCCACGTCTCGTACCATTCATTCATCAGATGGTCCAAACTTATGGTCTCTCTCTCTCTCTCTCTCTCCACTCCATATTTAATGATAACACTACTCTCTTCAATTTACACTTTCTAATCAGCTGTTAAAGGCTGTTACAGTTCCTGTAAAAGCTAACAATAACCAATAAAAATAGTAGTTAAAAAAAAGCGAGTGCATTATTAGAAGGGATTTGCTAGGGATCATAGCAGAAGGCATTTCCTGGGCTGGCTGTTGCATGAGAGAGCAGCCACCTCCCGATGAATTAAATTAATAAGACAAATTCTTTTCAACAGTGAGCCTAATGTGGCTGCTCTCTCATGCAGCAGCCGGCGAAATGCCTTCTGTGATGATCCCTAACAAATCCCTTACTAAAATATGGGGCCCCAGATATCATTTCCCTGATTCAAAATATGTGTGATTCTATAGATGCTTTCCTTGCTCTACTCTTCTAAAATGCTTTTATGAGTTGAATTCAGTTGAGATTGTAAAATGTTTTGAGTTCTCCTATTGCTGTTTTTCTAGTTGTAATTTTATGAAAAAGAGTGTTATGTGTTTTCATTGCAATTTCATACCTTGGATTTGTAGTAGTTCTTCGCAAGTACTGATGTTTGGGTTCTTACAAGCAGGCAAGATATGCATGATTTGGTATGGGCCAACCCCATGGGTTATCATCTCAGATCCGGAGCTGATGAAGGAAGCCCTGTCAGACAAATTTGGTCACATACACAAGCTCCAATTAAACCCTCTCCAAAGACTGCTAGTCCAGGGGCTTGCTGGCTTGGAAGGAGAAGAATGGACTGAACGTAGGAGAATGATTAATCCGGCCTTCCACCTAGAGAAGCTCAAGGTTGCATCTGCTAACGCTATTGCTTTTCTGCAAAACCCATGTACATATACTAATCAAAACACTAACCTGAGCATTTATCTAATAAAAGAGATTGATCGCAATTGTCGATCTAGGGTTAGAAAGAAACGCAACAAAAAAAATCAAGAACTCAAATGAAAAAAAAAAAAACACCAAATAGACAAAACACAAGATATCCTATACAACTAAGATCTAATATAAATCCTGAATATAGGAGTTTCACTCAAACAAGGTAACAGCTGTGATTTCCACACCATGAAAATACCCTTATTATTTTATTTTTTTTGAAATGGCAATAATAATATATAGCAAATTTAGGAGGCCGAGATGGACCACCCATATCTATAATAGGAAGCAAGAAAGAAACAGGAACAAAGAAAAAACAAAATACAGAGAAAACCCCTTTCAGGGAGGAAGGTGGTCGAACCACAGAATAGAACCATCGGAGACACCACGCTTAGCTAGCGCATCCGCCTTATCATTTGCTGATCTTCTAACATGTTGAAAGCCGATAGCGGACCCCGCAGTTAAGTCCTCAATCTCATCAAAAATGGAAAGAAATCTCCACGGAGGAGCCACCCAACCTTTCAACCAACGAATCACATTTAACGAATCTCCCTCAACAATGGTTTGATCCATCAACCTTCTATCAATATTCAAAATGCCAAAATGTGCCGCCCTTACTTCCGCATCCGAGGAATCAGACACACCAATAGAGCCGTAGTATGCCCACATAACATCCCCCTTATCATTGTGACAAACCCCTCCTACTCCTGCCGGACCCGGATTGCCGGAACTCGCACCATCGAAATTAACCTTATACATGTTTTGAGCAGGGGGCTTCCACCTATGCAAAATAAGATCTCTGCGCTCAACACTAAAGCACACCTCCCGCTAACCTTCCCAAAGATCAAAAGCCGATACAAACCGAAAGGATGGGAGGCATCTCACCCAAGATATAACCAAGGTGATGATCTTCAAGTAAATCCAATGAGGATTCATGGCTTTCCCCTCAAAGACTCTAGAGTTCCTCTCCTTCCATATAGACCACCACGTAGCAAGTAAACAAAAATTCCACAAGGTTTTTCCTTTTTCCTTCCAAGGAACCCCTCCCCATTGGTGCAATAGTGACGAAATAGATTTTGGAAAAACCCAACAAATCCCAAATCTCATGAAGATGAATTGCCATATGAGCCTAGTGAACGAACAATGCATAAACAAGTGATCCATAGATTCCCCATCATGCAGACATAGTGGGCAATGATCAATAAGCCACATACTACGGTTTCTCAGAAAATTAATAGTTTGTATTCTATCACGACAAACCGCCCAACCAAAGATACAAACTCTAGGTGGGCAATGAAATTTCCATACCTTTGCCGAACATGAAGGGTTAGAAATGGGCATAATACTTTTATAGAAAGATTTAACCGAGAAAGTCCCAGAAGGTTCCTCAATCCAAAGCCTTTTATCCTCCCCATTCCTTTTAATGTAACAACCCTCAAGAAGGGCCCGCAGGCTAGAGATCAATTCCACCTCCCACTCAAAAAATGATCTTCTAAACCCAGGGTTCCACACAAGAACACCATCATTCCACTCAAAGCAATCGCTAACAAAAGCCTCCCTATTTGAAGCCATATTGAATAATCTCGGAAAACGACACTTAAAGGACACATCCCCACACCACACATCTTGCCAGAAATATATTCTATCACCCCTATACACTCTAAATCTAACCTTTGACTTGAAAAGAGAAGAGATTTTTAGAATGTCTCTCCAAACCGACAACCCTTTTTTTTCAAACAAGTCCAAGGATTCCCATCTCCCCATATCACATCCATACTTACTTCTAATGACCTTGACCCACCAACGATCATGCTCATCCCCAAATCTCCATAACCATTTACCCAAGAGTGCATGATTAAAATCTCTAATTCTCCTGATACCCAAACCACCCAACTTAATGGGGACACAAACCTCCTCCCATTTGACCAAAGCAATTCCTCTCTTATCCTCATTCCCACCCCACAAAAATCTCCTCTGGATCTGTTCAATCCTAAGGGAGACACTAACAGGGCATTTAAATAAAGACATGAAGTATATAGGTATATTGGACAATACCGCCTTAACCAGCACAAGCCTACCACCACGAGAAACAAGATTCCTTTTTCATGAACCTAATCTTCTCTCGATCCTCTCAACTATAGGAACCCACAGATCTTTATTCGGTCTACCAACCCCTAACGGAAGGCTCAAATATGAGGAAGGAAACGCGTCCAGCTGACATCCCAGAATCACAGCAATTTCCAGAGCCCTCTCCTCAGGAATATTCAAAGCAAAAATTTTAGACTTGTGGAAATTAGATTTTTGGCCTGAAATGAGCTCATAGCATCTCAAAATGGCTTTTAAGTTTCTCACTTGCCCAATCTCCGGCTCACAAAATAATAATGTATCATCAGCAAACTGCAAGTGGGAGACCTCCACCTCCTCCAAGCCGATCCTGAATCCTCTAAAAAGATCAAGGCTGCTTCCCTTCGCCAGGAACCTACTAAGGATTTCTGCCACAATGATAAACAAGAAAGGGGATAAAGGATCCCCTTGTCTAAGCCCTCTAGACGACTTGAAGAAACCCTTTGGAGATCCATTAATGAGAATAGAAAACCAAGCAGATGACACACAACTCTTCATCCACGAACGCCATAGACATCCGAATCCCATACGCTGAAGAGAGTAATCCAGACATCCCCAATCCACTCTATCATAAGCTTTCTCCATGTCCAACTTACATGGACATGAACTTACATGAAAATACCCTTATTATTATGCCCCCATTCCTAGGCCCTGAACGGGCCAGACGAATGGGGGCACAGTAATACCTAATTCTTTCAATACAAATTGTTAGAGGTTGGGATTTCAGAACAACAAATTATTGCAAGACAGCACAGACCTGCCACACAGAACAAGCATCACTGACTCAACTATATTTCTAAGGTTATATTTATGTTATAATGGTACATTTAATAATTACAGGGGATGGTACCATCATTCTCTATTAGTAGCAGTGAATTGATCAAAAGGTGGGAGAACTTACTGGGTCCCCAAGGATTTTGTGAATTGGATGTCTGGCCTGAATTCCAGAATCTTACCGGAGATGCCATCTCACGAACAGCCTTTGGTAGCAACTATGGAGAAGGAAAGAGGATATTCCAACTTCAGAATGAACAGGCCGCTCTGGCCATCGATACTTTTCGGATGATATACATCCCAGGTTTCAGGTACATTGCCATATCTCTGTTTTTTCCAGTCATTGATTCTTTATCAGTGTCCTTTAGATACCAATAGAAGATATCAATATAACAGAGGCGCTGATATTCCCCCCCTCCTGACGGCTGGCTAACGTTAAACGTTAGAATATGCCACTTTCCCACCATTTGACCGGTCTCTCTCTCTCTCTCTCTCTCTCTCTCTCTCTCTCTCTCTCTCTCTCTCTCTCTCTCTCTCTCTCTCTCCAGACACACACAAGAGCAACAGTTGGTGGGCCCAACAGAAACCGTTGGTGGAATGGTGGGCCCATCTTGAAACAACGTAGGCCCCGCCTATACCACCGTAGGATAATCCAAACCGTCCATTTGATGGGCCATAAACGTAAATAGGTTGCGTCCCAAAATATCATTTACATAGGCTGATCCTAGCCCTCCGATCTAAATAGAAACTACATCTTATGTAACCTCTATAGATTGTAGGGTTGTGATCATCCTATGGAAATGATTTTTGGGGCACAACCTATTTACATTGTGGCCCATCAAATGAATGGTTTGGATCATTCTATGGAGTTGGTCGTAAAGTAACATTAACGCCCGTCCACAACATAGGACGATCCAAGCCGTCCATGGTTTGGATAATCCTATGGAGTTGGTCGTACAGTAACATTAAGGCCCAATCGTAGGCCCCACCGATTTTTTTCAAATTGAAGCGTACCGTCCACAACATAGGATGATCCAAGCCGTCCATGGTTTGGATCCTCCTATGGTGTGGTTCGTACAGTAACATTAAGGCCCAATTTAGGCCCCACCCATATTTTTGAAATGAAGTGTACCGTCCAGACCGTAGGATGATCTGAGCCGTCCATTTGATGGGCCATAACGTAAATGGGTTGTGCCCCAAAAAGGGTTGGCCCATCAAATGAATGGTTTGGATCATCCTGTACAGTAACATTAAGGCCCGTCCACAACATAGGATGATCCAAGCCGTCCATGGTTTGGATAATCCTATGGAGTTGGTCGTACACTAACATTAAGGCCCAATCGTAGGCCCCACCGATATTTTTCAAATTAAAGCATACCGTCCACAACATAGGATGATCCAAGCCGTCCATGGTTTGGATCATCCTATGGTGTGGTTCGTACCAATATAGGCCCCACCCATATTTTTGAAAATGAAGTGTACCGTCCAGACCATAGGATGATCCGAGCCGTCCATTTGATGGGCCACAATGTAAATAGGTTGTGGCCCAAAAATCATTTCCGTAGGATGATCACAACCCTACAATCTATAGAGGTTGCATAAGATGTAGTTTCTATTTAGATCGGAGGGCTAGGATCCGCCTATGGAAAAATATTTTGGGACACAACCTATTTACGTTTATGGCCCATCAAATGGACAGTTTGGATTATCCTATGGTGTGGTATGGGCGGGGCCTACGTTGTTCAAAGATGGGCCCACCAACTGTTCCTGTTGTGTGTGTGTGGAGAGAGAGAGACCGGTCAAATGGTGGGAATACGTTAGCCAGCCGTCAGGTGGGGGGCATATCAGCGCCCTATAACAGTGACCAAGATTTGTATTTAATATTTCATTTATCTGGTTGATCACAACCAATATTCACAATAGCATTTCAGATTTAAGTACACAATCTCAGGTTGAAAGCGTCGCCTTGGGTCATTTGCAACCATTTCTCTTCTATCATATCTAGTCCAGAGCAACATACACATATCAACACCAAAACTAGTAACATAAAAAAAGAAATAATTTTATTCTGAAAAAAAAAGTATTTCTATTGAACAAATGAAGAAAACATGAATGAAAAAGCACCGCAGTGGGAATATGTGAGAAAGGACATATTAGATTTTTTCATGGAGTTTTTTAATGGTATGGAGCTGGACAAGGGCACGAGGGCTACCTTCATCACTCTTGTTCCTAAAGTAGCGGGGGCAACAAAAATTGCAGATTTCCGTCCTATTAGTCTTGTGCGTAGTTTATATAAAATTTTCGCTAAGGTTCTAGCGGAGCGCTTGAAGAAAGTTCTACCGGTAGTTATCTCTGATTATCAAAGTGCTTTTGTAGCGAAGAGACAAATATTAGATTGCTCCCTTATTGCCAATGAGGCCATAGATTATTATCGTAGGCTCAAGTTGAGAGGAATTTGTTGCAAATTGGATATGGAAAAGGCTTACGATCGAGTGGAATGGGACTGTTTAGATTTCCTGTTTGCTAAAATGGGTTTTGGGAGTAGATGGCGCAGATGGATTATATCCTGTGTATCCTCAGCGTGGTTTTCAGTGTTGTTAAATGGGTCTCCTAAAGGCTTTTTTAAGTCTTCCCGCGGTCTTCGGCAAGGAGACCCTTTATCTCCCTTCTTGTTTGTCATCGTGGCGGAAACTCTGAGTAAATTGTTAGCTAAAGGATGTGATGTAGGGTTTTTCAATGGCTTCAGTATTGGGAGAGACTGTGTGGAGGTCTCTCACCTCCAATTCGCGGATGATACGCTCTTGTTCTGCGTTCCGGAGAGATCCCAAGTGTTAAATTTAAAGTCCGCTTTGAGATGTTATGAAATGTTAACGGGTCAAAGATCTAATTTCCATAAGTCTAGATTGTTTGCGTTGAATGTCTCCTTGGATGAGGCTCTGGAGTTCGCGAGGTTATTGGGTTGCGAGATGGATAATATTCTGGCCTCGTATTTGGGTCTGCCCTTGGGGGTTGGAAGACCAAATAAGGCATTTTGGGAGCCGATTTTAGAAAGGATTGGGCATAGGTTGGATACTTGGAAGATAAATTTAGTATCGAGAGGTGGAAGATTGGTTTTAATCAAGGCAGTCTTAGCAAATATTCCTGTATATTTTATGTTTCTTTTCAAGTGTCCTGTCAGTGTCTCGTTGAGGATTGAAATGATCCAACGTAGATTTTTGTGGGGAGGTAATGAGGACAAAAAAGGAATCTCTCTGGTGAGTTGGAAGGATGTTTGTGTGCCCATCAAGGTGGGTGGTTTGGGTATTAGAAGATTTAGGGAGTTTAACCACGCTTTGCTTGGAAAGTGGTTATGGAGAATTGGCGAAGAAAGATCTCATTTCTGGGTTAGGGTCATTTGTAGTAAGTATGGTTGTCAACCTGGAGGGTGTGAGTCTTTCGATAATTTTAAGTCAAAGGGGCTAACGGTGTGGAGAGATATTTTAAAAATTACCCCCCTATTCAACCTGAATATTAGATTTAGGGTTTATGGAGGGGATAGAGTTAAGTTTTGAAGTGATTTATGGTGTGGTGATAGCCCGCTCAGGTTGTTGTTCCCGGAAATTTTTCAGGTTGCGGTGAATAAAGAAGCTATGGTGAGTGAGTGTATGGTTAGTAGTGACGGTGTTTGGGAATGGTGCCTGGCTTATAGAAGAAGGTTCTTTGCTTGGGAGTTAGATTCTGCGGCTAGACTTAGGAGGCTTTTGGATAATGGCTACATTAAAAGAAAGGGGATGGATAGGAGAATATGGACTGCAGATTCTTCTGGGTTTTTTTTCTGTCAGATCTTTCTATATGAGCCTGATGCCCTACCCGACTCCCTCTTTTTCAGCAAAGGTGTGGAAATTTCATTGCCCGCCGCGGGTTAGTATCTTTGGTTGGGCCCCATGTCGCGACAGGATTCAAACCATTAACTTTCTGAGAAACCGAGGTATGTGGCTTGTTGATCATTGCCCCCTACGTCTTGCGGATGGGGAATCTGCGGATCATCTATTTATGCATTGTTCGTTCACCCGATCTATATGGGGTCGCATGTTTCTGAGATTTGGGATCGGCTAGATTTTCCCTAAATCTATTGAATTGTTGTTGCAACAATGGAGCTTTGTGCCTTGGAAGAAGAAAGGAAAAATTTTGTGGGAAGTATGCTTGCTTGCCACTTGGTGGGTGGTATGGAAGGAGAGAAATGCGCGGGTGTTTGAGGGAATGTCCAAGGCTCCTCATTATCTTTATATGCGGATAATTGCTTTGGTTATTAATTGGACGAGATGCCATCAATCTTTCTGGTTTGTCTCAGCGTCTGATCTTTGGGAAGGATGGGGGGTGGTGTGCTTGAGTAGTGAGTGGGCTAATAAAGTTGTGCAGAGATGGGAACCACCGCCTCAAGGAGTGTTAAAGATAAACTTCGATGGTGCTTGCTTTGGGAATCCTGGTCCAGCCG
This sequence comes from Tasmannia lanceolata, assembly GCF_043159265.1. Taxonomy (NCBI): domain Eukaryota; kingdom Viridiplantae; phylum Streptophyta; class Magnoliopsida; order Canellales; family Winteraceae; genus Tasmannia; species Tasmannia lanceolata. The sequence goes on along the minus strand of NW_027518714.1, from coordinate 8,768,739 downwards.
GGGTGGGAGGTTTATGTCATGATGATGCCGGTAAGGTTCTTTGGTCTTTTTGGGGCCCTTTAGGTGTGACTGACGCTACGGAGGCGGAAGTCCAAGCGGCTTTCAATGGCATAAAAAAGGTGAGTAGGGACCGTCCGAAGAGTGTAATTGTTGAAGGGGATTCGTTTAATGTTATCCGGTGGCCGAGGGGTGGGATGGCTCCACCTTGGAGGTTTTTGGATCTTTTTGACGAAATGGAAGATATATTGGTGGAATCAGATATTGAGTTGATTCATGTTAGAAGGTTTGCTAACGAGAAGGCGGACGCTTTGGCTAGAAGAGGGGTGGTATGCATCTCGATGAATTGGTCTGATCAATTTCCTCTTTGATGGCCTAGTCATTTTGTAATTAGTTTTTATTTTTTATTTTTTGTTCTGTATCTTTGGGTATTCCCTTTCGGGTGTCCCTCCTGTTTCTTTTATAATATATGCCATTTCAAAAAAAAAAAAGCACCACAGTGGCAACATTAATCGTCATGTATAAAAAAACACAAATTGTCTCACAGCTTCTATTCACTGTTTTGCCTAGGTTCCTTCCTACACAAAAGAATAGGAGGAGAATGAAGTTGGACAAAGAGATCAGAAGTTTGTTAAGAGATCTGATCCACAAGAAAGAGAAATCAATGCAAATGGGAGAATCAGGGAAGGATGACCTACTTGGCATGTTGTTGCAATTAAAAAATGAGAATGAGGCGGGGAACAATGTACTTACAAATGAAGAGGTGATAGAGGAATGCAAGTTGTTTTACTTCGCTGGGCAGGAGACGACCTCAGTCCTGCTAACATGGACAATGGTTCTGTTAGCTATGAATCCAAGCTGGCAAGAAAAGGCAAGAGAGGAGGTACTGCAAATATGTGGGAAAAGCAAACCAAATTCTGAAAGCATAAACCAATTTAAGATTGTGAGTATTTTTCACTCCATCTTATTACTCCTAAAACTTATTACTGCTTATGCGATTGTTAATTTTCTACCTTGAAATTTCAGATGGTAATTCATGTTTCCTTAATGCCCCTTATGGAAAACATGGAAAAGTTAATGCATTCATTTCAAGAAACTTGAAGATAATTTTAGAACATTAGTTGTCCATAGTGATTTGAAATATTATGTAACACTACTAATTTTAAGAAAATACTTTGTGCATATAATCTTTTGATTCTTTTCACCCCAAGTGTTATTCTATAAAAAAAAGAAGTGTTATTGCATATATTTGCTTACACCTTGCATTTCTGTACAGGTAACCATGATCTTATATGAAGTTTTAAGGTTGTATCCACCTCTAACTATGCAAATTCGACATACCTACAAAAGAATCAAGTTGGGAGATATCTCAATTCCTGCCGGTGTTGACCTCTTGCTACAGACACTCCTTATCCATCATGATCCTGAGTTGTGGGGCAAAGATTCTGAAGATTTCAAACCAGAGAGATTCTCTAAAGGAGTTTCAAACGCAGCAAAGGATCAAATTGCATTCTTTCCATTTGGATGGGGTCCAAGGATCTGTATTGGTCAGAACTTTGCAATGATAGAAGCTAAAATGGCACTGGCTATGATTCTTCAGCACTTCTCTTTTGAACTCTCACCCTCCTACACGCATGCTCCTTATAGTGTTGTAACACTTCAACCACAACACGGGGTTCAGATCATTCTACACCAACTCTAAGGCCTTCAACGCCTGTTAATATATCATTGCCGATGTAGTGTTCAATATTTTATGATAGAATAAGCTTGGGTTTGAGAATATACTTTAATTTGACAGTGCTTTGTGTCACAACTCAGAACCATGGTTATGGGTAATAGTTATTGGTTTTATCCAAGCTTACTAGTAGAATAAAAAGGAAAGAATTTGTTTGTACATGAAAATTAAAGGAAAGCAAGTGCTAATACAGTATACTCCAGTTTTTACGAGGGTCGTGGATGTAAAAAAGATATCAAATAATAGAGAATATAATGGTATAAAATAATAGACTATAGAACCTTAAAGAATCTCTCTTACATTTAATAGCTGCCAAAACTAATTTTTTACTACAATAGTAGAGAGGAAAGGGTATGACCATAGGTCTTCACAAGTTGGTCACAGTTACTGCAACATTAATTTTCCCGAGTTTTTATATAATGCCCGACTGTGAAAATTACAAGGGCAGGGTGTCAAAACCTGCCCCTTGATTTTTGATATGGTCAAACCACCTTTTCTGACTTTCCACTTAGATCAAAAATCAAAGGGTTCAATTTTTTACGGTCGGCCACCATATAAATTCTCAATTTTCCCATGCTCTTAGGTGGTGTTTGGATATAGGGAAAAGAACATTATGGAAAATAAAATTTTCTTGACATCCATCAAATTTCTAGAATTCTTTTTATATCTTTGGTTCACATTCATCATTTTCGTTTGGTTTCCTGCTAGGAGAGTGATCCAGTGATGGAGGGAGTGAAGGATAAGAGGAAGAAGAATGTATGCCACTGGTTTCTTGGCGGATGAGACAAGGAGATAGAGAACAGTAAATTCACGCCCTAATCCATGCTACATAATAACTCAGTAAATCAACGCAATCAGCACCAATAGCCTATACCAAATACAAAAACAAAATTACCGAGTAGATATTAACAAAGCATAAACACCGTATAAGAAATTAAATTAAAAAAAAGACAAACCCAAATCAGGAGTAGATATTAACAAAGCATTTAACAGGTACCCAAATCAGGAGTCGATAGAAAAGACAAACCCTGTTAAAAAAAATATAGTAAAGAAATGAATTCATACAAAGAGGAACAAAAGGAGAAGAAAAGGATGGGATTTCTTTGGTGATGCTAGGGTTTCTTTGAGGATGAAATAACGAGGGTGTAGCGGGGCATGATTTTTAAGGAAGAAAGTCCTGATCCGGTGCAGATGGAGAGAATCTATGTACTCTTCGCCTCTTGGGAGCCAATAGATGATGTTAAAGCAGAATGGGCTTTCAATTTTCAAATATGATTGAGCACAGAATATTGGTGCATTTTTATAGAAATCTTGAGATTTGCAGCCCTTTTTGTGATTTGGATCCGGATCAAATCCTTTGATTTCCAAATCAGGGACTGACAGTGAAAAAAAATTAGATTTCCAAATATGCTATGGAAATAAGTAATTGGAAATCCACAGATCTCACAGTGTCCTTCACCCTCTTTGTTCCTCAACCTCTCCCCTCCACTAAGAATTACCCCTTCCCTCCGTGTCTCCCTCAACAAAACATGAGCTGGCGGATCTATTCATTTTGTATTCAAAACTCAATTCCAAAACCAAATGCAAAATATGAGGTTTCAAAAAGAACCCTAAGGCTCTGTTCACTTGCGTTCCCCGGAAAGCCTGACTAGAAGGACCAGGCCCATGTGATGTGATCCTCCAACAAATATCTATAATTCAATCCCAGATGCCAAAAATAACTTTTTTCATACGAGGATTTTTTTATCATCCAGGACCGTAAAATCCGGATTGTACATTTTCAGGATCGTAAAATCCATGTTTTAGCTTATAAAACGCAGGTTTTAGGTGGTAAAATCCATGATTTTAGAATCATGGATTATAAAAACCATGTATCCAAACAGCCCCAAAACGTATGTTGTTGGAATTGGTGTCTTAATTCAATAATGCTGAGACAGTGAGACTCCCTAGTCTCAGAGTGAGATTCCCGAAATGATGGGAGAGTGAGTTTGGATTGGAATTGGTGTCTTAATACATTATGCAGGGTGATGAGAAAAATAGGGAGGGAGAAACAGACTCACAGTTAAATAAGGCAGGTTGCCAGGAAGCAATAAGTGGGGTTGGGATCATCATATGGAAATGATTTTTGGGGAACAGCCTGTCTAGGTTGTATTCCATCTTATGGACGGTTTGGATCATCCTATGATGCGGTCCAGTCCGTACTCTACTTTTTGAAAAATAAGGGACAATAAGGGCTTACACCATATAAAATCTCTCTTTGTTCCTTGCATGACCATTATCATTTGCTACTCACTTTGTTTTAGGAGAAACTACATGATGGGTGGCGGGACAAACCAGTATTGTTTAAAAAGCACGATATGGCCCACTCCAAAGGATGATCCAAACTGTCCATTTGTTGGGCCACAATGTAAATAAGTTGTGCCCCAAAAATCATTTCCATAGGAAGATCCTAACCCCCTGATCTATTACATAGATCGGAGGATAATTAGGATCATCGTATGGAAATGATTTTTGAGGCACAACCTATTTACGTTGTGGCCCAACAAATGGACGGTTTGAATCATCCTATGGATTAGGCGACCAGGTTAGACCGGGTAACCTAGACAGATTAGGAAACTAGGTTAGATTGGCTTTTATCTCTTTTTATTAAATGTCGGGTTTTGATGTGAATCGGGTCAACCGGATACCTCAACCCAAACCCGACCCGACTCGACTCGGATTCAACTTCCTCAACCCGAACCCGAACCTAGATGCATCCCTACTGATGTTGCACCACTATGATGCCCTGTTGGCGTACTACCTGAAAGTGCCGTCCACACTCGTGTTGTTGGTTACTCTTTGGGGAGACTTTTACACCAAGCTTCCTCAATAGGAGAGATGTCCAATCCCCAAAATAAAGGGACTAGAGACATGTGCTCGACCTCTTCACAGGGCATGTCAATCGTGACCTCTTCAGGATTCTACCGTAACATAGGATGCGAGGGTTTAAAGAGGAGAGGAGGAATAATATTACGACTTTCTATTTTCGGACACTCCTTCCCCTTATCTAAAACGAACAGGGCCCGAGTAAAATTAGCCATGGGTGACAAAATGAAGGGGGTCTACAAGCTAAATTGGGGGGGGGCATACAGGCATACGATGGAAGAATAATGTGATCTTTTAATAACAAGTGTCTAGCTTCTTGTTGTGTTCTGGTCGTAAGAGAGTTGTATGTAAACATCGTCCAAAGCAAATAATTACGATTTGTAATCATTTTCAGGGCACAGATGTCGAGCAGTCCTACTCGAAAATGATTTGCTAATGAGAATCTGTTGAGTTGGGTGTCTTGAATACAAACCCGTTTAGGATCCGAAATATTGTGTGCGACCTGGATTAGGTCCTTTTATTCTGCCCGGCCCGTTTTATGTGTTTTTCGACTCGATAAGACTAACTTAAAGCCCGTTTTATATAAAGGAGCTTTTAGGGCTTATTTCGAGCGTAAGTCTTGTAAAGAGGGTTGAGAGCTCTAAAGAAAGTGGAAAATGGTGTGCTAGGGTTTCTAGAGGGTTTGGTAAGAGAGAGACCGATCTTCTCTTGTAATCTCTGAATCTTATAGTGGATTTTCTCGTCGCCTCTGCTGTGGAGTAGGCTTTTGCCGAACCACGTAAATCTTTGTGTCTTTGTGTGATTGCTTGTGTTTATTCTTTTGTTTTACTTTGCCATTGAAATCATATATTGCTATTTGGGGTTTTTCACAACAAAATCTACTTTTTGTGCCATGTGGGGGAACAATCTACTTTTTGTTGATTTTTCTAAACCAAAGGGATGGCGTATGCCAATCGTGATGTTGTGGCAAGAACCCATTTGGCCGGTTCCTACTTGTCTCACTCTTGGCTTCTCTAGCATTACTCGTTCACACCTGATGCCTGTCTCCTTTTTCAATATTATAGATTTTATTTGGGCCTCAGCTGAAGTGGATATTGTCTTGATCTGTTCCAAAGATTTAGGCCTCCTTATTTTGGATTTTGAGAACTGATTTTGAGTCCAAAACTGAATTTACGAGGAATGGACCAGACCTGGCCATTTCTAAATAACAAACGAAAGGAGTAAGGCTTGCAGGCATGGTCAACACCGCATCTTTTTTCGTCTAAAGAAATACAACAAAAAGATTATAATAATGAGATAAGTTGTTAGGACTTTGGATGAGAAAGTACAATATTAGTTAGATAGAATCATAAATAAAAGTATAAAAATGGAAATAGTATTATGCTTATTTTAATAATGGCAATCATTCTCTTTATTTAATGCTTATGTTATCTGTTGTTTGTGAGAATGTCATGAATCATGATCCCTACTCACAAACGAGAGATACAAAAAAGAATTTAAGGGCGGCCAGTTTTATTCGAGAAAATTCCAAACCATGTTCAAACAATCTTCAAAATGGAAAATACAACGATTCTTGCGGTAGTCGGCTGTGCCTAAGATGCCAATAAATATGCCAAGCCTTCTCTCTTCCTTTTTCCATCTACAAAAGCCGATTCTTATGTTTTAAAGAATGCAAGATTATCTGTCCATGTTTCTGATAATCTCTTCATCTCTGCTGCTTTTCTCATGGGTGATGAGAATAGCATACTCCATATGGTGGAAACCCATGAAACTAGGGAAGCAATTGAAGCGGCAAGGAATCAAAGGCACCACTTACAAGTTTTTCTTTGGAGACATAAAAGAGTATGGAAGGTCGATAATGGAAGCATACTCTAAACCTATGAATCTAAATCACCAAACAGCGCCACGTCTGGTACCATTCATTCATCAGATGGTCCAAACTTATGGTCTCTCTCTCTCTCTCTCTCTCTCTCTCTCTCTCTCTCTCTCTCTCTCTCTCTCTCTCGACTCCATATTTAATGATAACACTACTCTCTTCAATTTACACTTTCTAATCAGCTGTTAAAGGCTGAAAGCTAACAATAACCAATAAAAATAGTACTTAAAAAAAAGGGAGTGCATTATTAGAAGGGATTTGCTAGGGCTCATAGCAGAAGGCATTTCCTGGGCCGGCTGTTGCATGAGAGCAGCCACCTCCCGATGAATTAAATTAATAAGACAAATTCTGTTCAACAGTGAGCTTAATGTGACTGCTCTCTCATGCAACAGCCGGCGAAATGCCTTCTGTGATGATCCCTAACAAATCCCTTACTAAAATATGGGGCCCCAGATATCATTTCCCTGATTCAAAATATGTGTGATTCTATAGATGCTTTCCTTGCTCTACTCTGCTAAAATGCTTTTATGAGTTGAATTCATTTGAGATTGTAAAGTGTTTTGAGTTCTCCTATTGCGGTTTTTCTAGTTGTAATTTTATGAAAAAGAGTGTTATGTGTTTTCATTGCAATTTCATACCTTGGATTTGTAGTAGTTCTTCTCAAGTACTGATGTTTGGGTTCTTACAAGCAGGCAAGATATGCATGATTTGGTATGGGCCAACCCCAAGGGTTATCATCTCAGATCCGGAGCTGATGAAGGAAGCCCTGTCAGACAAATTTGGTCACATAATCAAGCTCCAATTAAACCCTCTCCAAAGACTGCTACTCCAGGGGCTTGCTGGCTTGGAAGGAGAAGAATGGACTGAACGTAGGAGAATGATTAATCCGGCCTTCCACCTAGAGAAGCTCAAGGTTGCATCTGCTAACGCTATTGCTTTTCTGCAAAACCCATGTACATATACTAATCAAAACACTAACCTGAGCATTTATCTAATAAAAGAGATTGATCCCAATTGTCGATCTAGGGTTAGAAAGAAATGCAACAAAAAAAATCAAGAAATCAAATGAAAAAAAAAACACCAAATAGACAAAACACAAGATATCCTATACAACTAAGATCTAATATAAAATCCTGAATATAGGAGTTTCACTCAAACAAGGTAACAACTGTGATTTCCACACCATGAAAATACCCTTATTATTATGCCCCCATTCCTAGACCCCAAACGGGCCATAGGAATGGGGGCACAGTAATATCTAATTCTTTCAATATAAATTGTTATAGGTTGGGATTTCAGAACAACAAATTATTTTAAGACAGCACAGACCTGCCACACAGAACAAGCATCACTGACTCAACTATATTGCTAAGGTTATATTTATTTATAATGGTACATTTCATAATTACAGGGTATGGTACCAGCATTCTCTATTAGTTGCAGTGGATTGATCAAAAGGTGGGAGAACTTACTGGGTCCCCAAGGATTTTGTGAATTGGATGTCTGGCCTGAATTCCAGAATCTTACCGGAGATGCCATCTCACGAACAGCCTTTGGTAGCAACTATGGAGAAGGAAAGAGGATATTCCAACTTCAGAATGAACAGGCCGCTCTGGCCATCGATAGTTCTCGGATGATATACATCCCAGGTTTCAGGTACATTGCCATATCTCTGTTTTTTCCAGTCATTGATTCTTTATCAGTGTCCTTTAGATACCAATAGAGGATATCAATATAACAGTGATCAAGATTTGTACTTAATATTTCATTTATCTGGTTGATCACAACCAATATTCACAATAACATTTCAGATTTAAGTACACAATCTCAGGTTGAAAACGTAGCCTTGGGTCATTTGCAACCATTTCTCTTCTATCATATCTAGTCCAGAGCAACACACACATATCAACACCAAAACTAGTTACATAAAAAAAGAAATAATTTTATTCTGAAAAAAAAAAAATTTCTATTGAACAAATGAAGAAAACATGAATGAAAAAGCGCCACAGTGGCAACATTAATCGTCAAGTATTTAAAAAAAAAACACAAATTGTCTCACAGCTTCTATTCACTGTTTTGCCTAGGTTCCTTCCTACACAAAAGAATAGGAGGAGAATGAAGTTGGACAAAGAGATCAGAAGGTTGTTAAGAGATCTGATCCACAAGAAAGAGAAATCAATGCAAATGGGAGAATCAGGGAAGGATGACCTACTTGGCATGTTGTTGCAATTAAAATACCAAAATGAGAATGAGTCGGGGAACAAAGTACTTACAAATGAAGAGGTGATAGAGGAATGCAAGTTGTTTTACTTCGCTGGGCAGGAGACGACCTCAGTCCTGCTAACATGGACAATGGTTCTCTTAGCTATGAATCCAAGCTGGCAAGAAAAAGCAAGAGAGGAGGTACTGCAAATATGTGGGAAAATCAAACCAAATTCTGAAAGCATAAACCAATTTAAGATTGTGAGTATTTTTCACTCCATCTAATTACTCCTAAAACTTATTACTGCTTATGCGATTGTTAATTTTCTACCTTGAAATTTCAGATGGTAATTCATGTTTCCTTAATGGAAAACATGGAAAAGTTGATGCATTCATTTCAAGAAACTTGAAGATAATTTTAGAACATTAGTTGTCCATAGTGATTTGAAATATTATGTAACAGTACTAATTTTAAGAAAATACTTGGTGCATATAATCTTTTGATTCTTTTCACTCCAAGTGTTATTCTATATAAAAAAAAAAAGAGAAAACGGAGAAAACGGTTCCTACACATTTGTGTAGAGAGTTCTCTACACACTAGCTTAAAATACAGTGGGGGCCCACATTGTTTGGGTGATCCAAGCCATCCATTTTAAAGGCCCTCACATAGATAGGGTGTCTACAAAAAATCAGATCCATAGGATCATCCCAACCCTACGATTTGTGGAGGTAAAATGGATGTCTTTAAACCTTCACAAATTAGTCCAATTTTTGCCTCTACGGTTAGAATAGTTAGGATGATCCTCTGGATCTGATTTTTTGTGGACACCCTATCTATGTGAGGGCCTTAAAAATGAATGGTTTGGATCACCCAAATAATGTGGCCTCCACTGTATTTTAAGCTAGTGTGTAGATAACTTATCTACACATGTGTGTAGGAACCGTTTTCTCCAAAAATTGGACTAATTTGTGAAGGTTTAAAGACATCCATTTTACCTCCACAAATCGTAGGGTTGGGATGATCCTCTGGATCTGATTTTTTGTGGACACCCTATCTATGTGAGGGCCTTTAAAATGGATGGCTTGGATCACCCAAACAATGTGGGCCCCCACTGTATTTTAAGCTAGTGTGTAGAGAACTCTCTACACATATGTGTAGGAACCGTTTTCTCAGTGTTATTGCATATATTTGCTTACACCTGCATTTCTGTACAGGTAACCATGATCTTATATGAAGTTTTAAGGTTGTATCCACCTCTAACTATGCAAATTCGACATACCTACAAAAGAATCAAGTTGGGAGATATCTCAATTCCTGCCGGTGTCGACCTCTTGCTACAGACACTCCTTATCCATCATGATCCTGAGTTGTGGGGCAAAGATTCTGAAGATTTCAAACCAGAAAGATTCTCTAAAGGAGTTTCAAACGCAGCAAAGGATCAAATTGCATTCTTTCCATTTGGATGGGGTCCAAGGATCTGTATTGGTCAGAACTTTGCAATGATAGAAGCTAAAATGGCACTGGCTATGATTCTTCAGCACTTCTCTTTTGAACTCTCACCCTCCTACACGCATGCTCCTTATAGTGTTGTAACACTTCAACCACAACACGGGGTTCAGATCATTCTACACCAACTCTAAGGCCTTCAACGCCTGTTAATATATCATTGCCGATGTAGTGTTCAATATTTTATGATAGAATAAGCTTGGGTTTGAGAATATACTTTAATTTGACAGTGCTTTGTGTCACAACTCAGAACCATGGTTATGGGTAATAGTTATTGGTTTTATCCAAGCTTACTAGTAGAATAAAAAGGAAAGAATTTGTTTGTACATGAAAATTAAAGGAAAGCAAGTGCTAATACAGTATACTCCAGTTTTTACGAGGGTCGTGGATGTAAAAAAGATATCAAATAATAGAGAATATAATGGTATAAAATAATAGACTATAGAACCTTAAAGAATCTCTCTTACATTTAATAGCTGCCAAGACTAATTTTTTACTACAATAGTAGAGAGGAAAGGGTATGACTACAGGTCTTCACAAGTTGGTCGCAGTTACTGCAACATTAATTTTCCCAAGTTTTATGAAAATTACAAGGGCAGGGTGTCAAAACCTGCCCCTTGATTTTTGATATGGTCAAACCACCTTTTTTGACTTTTCATTTAGATCAAAAATCAAAGGGTTCAATTTTTTACGGTCGGCCACCATATAAATTCTCGATTTTCCCATGCTCTTAGGTGGTGTTTGGATATAGGGAAAAGAACATTATGGAAAATAAAATTTTCTTGACATCCATCAAATTTCTGGAATTCTTTTTATATCTTTGGTTCACATTCATCATTTTCGTTTGGTTTCCTGCTAGGAGAGTGATCCAGTGATGGAGGGAGTGAAGGATAAGAGGAAGAAGAATGTATGCCACTGGTTTCTTGGCGGATGAGACAAGGAGATAGAGAACAGTAAATTCACGCCCTAATCCATGCTACATAATAACTCAGTAAATCAACGCAATCAGCACCAATAGCCTATACCAAATACAAAAACAAAATTACCGAGTAGATATTAACGAAGCATAAACACCGTATAAGAAATTAAATTAAAAAAAGACAAACCCAAATCAGGAGTAGATATTAACAAAGCATTTAACAGGTACCCAAATCAGGAGTCGATAGAAAAGACAAACCCTGTTAAAAAAAATAAAGAAATGAATTCATACAAAGAGGAACAAAAGGAGAAGAAAAGGATGGGATTTCTTTGGTGATGCTAGGGTTTCTTTGAGGATGAAATAACGAGGGTGTAGCGGGGCATGATTTTTAAGGAAAAAAGTCCTGATCCGGTGCAGATGGAGAGAATCTATGTACTCTTCGCCTCTTGGGAGCCAATAGATGATGTTAAAGCAGAATGGGCTTTCAATTTTCAAATATGATTGAGCACAGAATATTGGTGCATTTTAATAGAAATCTTTGAGATTTGCAACAAAACATGAGCCGGCGGATCTATTCATTTTGTATTCAAAACTCAATTCCAAAACCAAATGCAAAATATGAGGTTTCAAAAAGAGCCCTAAGGCTCTGTTCACTTGCGTTCCCCGGAAAGCAAATCCCTGGAAAACAGCCTCTTTTTTCCTTGACAAGACCTTGACAAGACAGAATTCTGGTGTTCACTTGCTTTCCTGAGAAAGTAACAAGCCTAGGTGGACAATGTCAAATAATGACATGGAAATTGCCAAAAATGATGTGGAAATGTCTCTTTTCTCACGAAACCAAATCCCACTATTTTGGTCGGATTTGCTTTCCCGGGAAAACTAGTGAAAAAAGGTGGGCAAGCAATTTCTCGGGAAACCTTTTCTTGCACAATTCCTGCGCACGTGAGCAGGCGCGAGAAACCTTTTCCTACACAATTTCCCTGGATTTCTTTTCCTAATGCCACGTCAGATTCCCGGGAGACCTTTTCTTTTCCTTTCCCGGGAAAACAAGTGAACAGAGCATAAGGGAAATGATATTTCCCCCCTCTGACGGATAAAATCCCTCCTTTAACGTTATTCGTTAAGTTTTAAAGGCAGAGGAAAACGTTGAAGGGGGAGAATTTATCCTCAAGAAGTGAACCATTCTCACAGAAACCGTTAAAGGGGAGGATTTCGCTGAAGGGGGGGGGGGGGGGGGGGGAAGGGGGGGAATATCATTTCCCATAATTAATATGTATAACCATTTTCTTGCGTTGGATGTTTCATGTATTGGATGAGCCAAACATTTATTGCATTTCCTACTTGTTTCCTTCTTCCCTCCTTTTTCATTTAACATTTTACTTAGGCCCCTTTCGTTTTGGATTTTGACAATCTTGAGTCATATAATCAGTTTTTAACTCAAAAATCAATTCTCAAAATCCAAAACAAACGGGTAGGGGTGCAACTCGGGTTGATTTTTGGGAATTTGGGTTGGGCTTTTACCTTAAAATCGGGTCGGGTTCAGGTTGATTCCTATTCATTTTTTTTGCAAAAGCTCAACCCAACCCGACCCAAGTAGCACCCCTACAAACAGGGCCTTAGAGCCTCTTTGGCTGCCACCAAAATTGGTTCTTATTTGCAAGATTATCTTAAGGGATTTGCTAGGGTCCATTGCAGAAGGCATTTCGCGGATGGTCTGTTGCATTTGACAGCAGCCACCTCGTGAATGAAGACAAAGTCGGCTCAAAAGTGAGCATGTGTGGCTGCTGTCAGATGCGACAGACCATCCGCGAAATGCCTTCCACGATGGACGCTTGCAAATCACTTACTTTAATTTAATCGTATAGTAATGTGGACATTAGGGCCACTCTGAAAGCAATTAACTAATATTAAAAGGTATTGCAACAGTTGTTTGGATATAAAATTATGAGGTATTCTAAACTGAAGGTGCCCTTATAGAAATAGGGTGAAAGGATGCCCCCATTGGCTGCAAGGAGCAGATATGCATTTATATCGCCCTCGCAGCCAATGGGGGCGCCCTTTCACCCCATTTCTGCAAGGGTGCCCTTCAGTTTAGAATATGCAAATGATTTTTAGGAGTACCCAAAGAGACCTTTTGGCATGGGTAAAATCCCATTTTATTTTGCCAAAAAACGAATCTAACAAAAAGATTAAAAATGAGAGAAGTTGTTTGGATGTGAAAGTACGCTACTAGCTAGTAGATACAAGTATAATAAGGGAAGTGATATATCCGCCCCTTCTGATTACCAGGGACACCCAGAGCGAGTGTATCGATGACTAAAGCGGGGCTGATGTACTTGGCGTCAGAAGAATTCAATGGGCCTTATTGCCACTTACACTCTGGCCCTGGGTGTCCCTAGTAATCAAAAGGGGCAAATATATAGCTTCCCTAAGGGAAATGGTATTTGATGCAGGCGACATCTTCAATGACTTACAATGGAGCGGTGCCTAATTTCTAGACAATAATGATTAGGAAACCTCTTGTCGTTAGGAATCTTTTATTAGGAAGAGTCGTCTTTGGTCTTGTAAAACGAGTATATAAGTGGATAGTTGAGAATAGAAAGGGAAAGACCTTTGGACTTTTTTTGAACTATTAACCTATACTTCTCCTTTTCTTTATGCTACCGTTCGTAAAGCCATAGGTTGAAGAGGTTTGAATGCAAGTTGCACTTCGGATTTGCGTGTTTCTTCTTCCGTTGCACTGAATTGGTATAAGAGCGCTCCTTGATCCTTCTCATTTGACAGGCAACTATTATGGTTAACAATCGTGAGCATGGTCAAGGTTTTCGTATGGATGCGTCTCATCAAGATCACCAAGCCAATGAAGTCGAAGAATTAAAAAGGCAAGTCCAACAACTTATGGAACGTTTAGTGCGTTTCTAGACTCCAAGCCACGACGTGAAAAGCCTAATTGTTTGCGGCATAATATTTTGCATACAAGATGTACATTGAACAGAAAGATTTGCAATTGATATCTCATTATTGACAATGGGAGTTACGGGAACGTGGTGGTATAAGAAATGGTCGACAAGCCCAACCTTAAGATTGAGAGGAGGCCTATGACTTACAAGCTTGCATGGTTTAAGAAAGAGAATGATGTACTTGTTGATCAACGTTGTTTAGTTTTTTCTCTATCATTAAACAATATCAAGATGTTGAATGGTGTGATGTGGCACCCATGGTTACTTGTCACTTCTTGTTGGGTCCTCTATGGCAATACGAACAAAAAACAATTCATGATGGATACAAAAACACTAACACGTTTGCTAAGGATTAAGCCAACGTGATTTTTGGGTCCATCTAAGATGGAACGTATTCCTAAGCCTTTAAAAGGGGAGGAGAGTAACTTTCTATTCATGGCCCGATTTATAGAAGAATCGAAAGAAATTAGGACTGATCCGAGAGTGCAATAACGATACAAAGAATTGGATGAGAAGTATAGGAAGGGTGTGAAATTCAAAGAAGGATACTTTGTTTGGATCAACATGCATAAGTAGAGGTTCCCAAGTGGTAAACATAGCAAGTTGCAAGACTAAGCGAATGGACTGTTTCGTGTACACAAGCGTATCGACGAGAATGCTTATATGATCTACCTATCTGGAGACATAGGAGTTTCCACGACTTTCAACATAGCTGATTTGAAGGTATATCACGAAGATGACGGTGATGATCATTCAGTCTCGAGTGTGAACCCTTTTCAACCGGGGAGTCTGATGCAGGAGCATCCGTCAGCGACTTGCAAGGGGGTTGTACTGAATTTCCAATCAAAGATTAGTATTCTGAAACCTCTTTGTTTTAAGGATTTTGTTTTCTTATTCTTATTCTTATTTTTAGCTAGTACTTATTTAAATTCAAAGATTTTAGGATATCGTAAGTTTTACTTATAATTTTTTCAGTGACTTTTGTTGTTACTTATGGACCTAGGAGTCTTTTATTATGAAGGAATACTTCTGGACAGTTGAGAATAGAAGGAATACTTCTGGACGTTTTTTGAACTATTAACCTATTCTCCTCCCTTTGTTTCTGTTACGGCTTCGTAAATCCATAGAGATTGAAGAGGTTGAATGCGGGCTACAGATTTGCGACTTTCTTCTCCCATCGTACTTGTATTTTTGTTTATTTTAATAATGGCACTCATTCTATTTATTTTATAGAAGGCGACCCTTGGTGCAATGGTAAGGGTGCTCCATATTGACCTGGTGGTCACAGGTTCGAGTCACGAAAACAGCCTCTTTGCAAAGCAGTGGTAAGGCTGACTCCCCAATGGCGGGAGCCTCGTGCACTAGGCCGCCCTTGTATTCTATATATTTTATGCGTATGCATCCCTTGTTTGTGAGAATGGCACGATCCCTACGCACAAACGAGAAATACAAAATAGAAAGTGAAATGATATACTAAACCTTTTTATTTACTTGGGACAGCCCCTCTAGTGTAAAAGAGTAGCCATAAATACACATAGACAGGGCTGTCCCAAGTAAAAAAAATGGGTGAATACATATAGAAAATGCCAAAAAGAAAACGTTGTGGGATCGACCCCCACGATTTTGACATAGGCCATTCCCCAGGTAGGGCAATTCACAATGAATCATCACCAAATTTAGGTACATGTTTTTGGACGATGGACTCAAAGACTTTTTATTGTAGAAAATTCCAAACCAATGAAAAAATGAACTACCACTGTTCCGATAGGCATTGTTGATATCTTCTCTGAGTGACACGCTAATAAATATGCGGACCCTTCTCTCTTCCTTTCTCCATTTAGGAAAAGCTTATTCATTTTTTTTTCAAAGAATGAAAGATTTTCTGTCCATGTTTCTGATGATCTCATCATCTCTGCTGCTTTTCTCATGGGTTGTAAGAATAGCATACTCCCTATGGTGGAAACCCATGAATCTAGGGAAGCTATTGAAGCAGCAAGGAATCAAAGGCACCAATTACAAGTTTTTCTTTGGAGACTTGATAGAGCATGGAAGGTCGATAAAGGAAGCATACTCTAAACCTATGAATCTAAATCACCAAACAGTGCCACGTCTTCTACCATTCATTCATCAGACGGTCCAAACTTACGGTCTGTCTGTCTCTCTCTGTCTCTCTCTCTCTCTCCACACACATGAGATTTTATATGGCGCCCCAGAGTTAGAGTTACTGCCCTTGAAATTTGATCCAACGGCAGCCCACTTTTTAAGAGGGTGCTGTTGGATCAAATATCAAAGGCGGTACTTATATAGTACCGCCTATACCGAACTTCATACTCAGGCACCATATAATTTCTCTTATATATTATATAATATATTTTGGGATCCTCAAAGTGGAGTGATTTAGTAAGGATAAACACTAGCAGGAAAAAAACACAACGGAGACAAAGTTCGGATTCAGGAATAATTTGATGGGGGCAGATTTTTTTTTTAAAAATCGGCCGCAAACGCATGGGTTTTTACATAATTTTGATTTTCTTGTAATATTTACTGATAACATATGAGAAATTAATTAAATGTTTGTCAATTTTCACTTTCAATTTCTGGAATCCCCAAAAAAGTCGCTTTGAAATATTGAATTCTGAAAAACTTCGTGTATCCATACGTACCATACATGCATACATACATACACGGATAAATAACAATGGTGTTTTCGACATTCTAAACAATAAAAAAACAATTTCGAAAGTTAGGCCCACATCAATTCTTGTTAGAATATGTGGGATCCAACGGATTGAGTTAAGATCTCACCGTTGGATCATCTTGGAGGTAGATTGGGTAAGTTGGCTAAATGAAGGAACTAGATAAATTAGCCAAGTGGATTAGAAGAGGCAAGCAAGAGAGATTAGGAAAGTAGATTTGATTAGGTTAGATTAGAATATTCTAGTGTTATCTCTCTCCATAATTGTCTTGATTTATTTCTATGTTTATTATGAAAGTGCTCTATAAAAGCACCAATGGATTCTCTTTGTAAGCATCCAAGAATTAGTGAAATCTCATAATTTTGTCAATTCTCTTTTATAAAAAAAAAAGTCAATACTTTGGCTGATGAAGTATATCGTTTCACCCTAAACATTTTATAGTTGGAGCTAGGATGATCTAATAGACAATCCAATTTGAAATTGATTGTGACCCATACACTAAAACTAGGATTCGAAGAATTCTCCACTAGTATTTGATAGATTAAGATCCAAACAGATCATGACCCAGAAATAGGTGGATCCAATCCGAATTTGGTTGTTGATAACCCTACGACTAAATGCCAAGGCCCTATTTGCTTTGGATTTTAAATACCGATTTTTAGTCCAAAACTTTGGTTTGGATTTTGATAACCAATCAGCAGCCGAAAACTGATTATTCGACTCAAAATCAAATTCCAAAAAGGGATTTACTAGGGCCCATCACAGAAGGCATTTCATGGCCGGCCGTTGCATGAGAGAGCAGTAACATATCCCGTGATATGTTACTGCTCTCTCATGCAACGGCCGGCCACGAAATGCCTTCTGTGATGGTCCCCAGCCAATCCCGTAAAATAAAGAGAAGAGTGCAAATATCAAAACAAGAAATGCCAATATCAGCTCCACTATAATATGCATGATGTAGTGCCGATAAAACAAACATAATTAGGATTGCTTACGACCACAAAATATACGTACTCAATATATGTACGTACAATCCATGTATGAGAACATACAAAAATAAAATCATGTCGGTAAATTCTCTAAGGCCACGTTTGGATACCTCATGTTTTTGTATTTGGATTTGGAATTGAGTTTTGAATAAAAAAATACTTCAATCATCCTCATGCTCATGTTGTACGAGGGAGGGAGGCGGGGACAGCATCGAGGGTGAAGGTAATTGCCACAAATATTGATTTCCAAATAATGTCTTGCAGAATAGATTTGCAAATCGGATTTTTTTGTAGCTGATTTGGAAATCTAAAGATCTGATGCAGTTCCAAATCTCAACTACAAACGTGAGAGATCCAAATCTAAATCTTGTGGGCATCCAAACGGGCCTAACTTCATAATAATGCAAAGGGAATTGATATTCCACTCCATATTTAGTAATAACAAAACTCTCTTGCCATTAAAAAAAAACACACAACTCTCTTCAATTTACACTTTCTAATCAGCTGTTAAAGGCTGTCACAGTTCCTATAAAAGCTAACAATATCCAATAAAAAAGTACTTTTAGGAGTGCATTATTAAAAGATGGTAGTTCGGAGTTCGGACATCATTTCCCTGATTCAAAATATGTGTGATTCTATGGATGCTTTCCTTGTTCTACTCTTAAAAATACTTTTAAGAGTTGTATTCGGTTGAGATTGCCAAGTGTTTTGAGTTCTTCTAGTGATGTTTTTCTAGTTTTAATTTTATGAAAAAGAGTGTAATGGGTTTTCATTGCAATTTCATACCTTGGATCTATGGTAGTTCTTCTCAAGTACTGAAGTTTGGGATATTCAAAACAGGCAAGATATCTATGATTTGGGATGGGCCAACCCCAAGGGTTATCATCACGGATCCGGAGCTGATGAAGGAAGCCCTGACAAACAAATCTGGTCACCTTAACAAGCTCCAATTAAACCCTCTCATAAAAGTGATAGTCCCGGGACTTGTTCGCTTGGAAGGAGAGAAATGGGCTGAACGTAGGAGGATGATTAATCCAGCTTTCCACCTACAGAAGCTCAAGGTTGCATCTGCTAACGCTATTGATTGTGTGCAAAACCCATGTAGATATACTAATCACAACACTAACCTGACCCTAATAAGAGGTTTATGAGCAAATGTCAATCTAGAGTTAGATAGAAATGGAAAAAAAAAGGGAAAACAAAGAAAGTAAATGAAAAAACAATTATCAAATCGACAAAGTACGAGGTATCCTATACACCTGAGATCATATATAAAATATTAACTATAATCCTGAATGTTAAGAGTTTCACTCCCTAAATTTGCTTTATATAATTATTGCCATTTCAAAAAAAAAAAAGAGTTTCACTCAAACACGGTAACAACTATGTGATTTTAACATGATAAAAATATCCTCATTATTGTGCCCTGGATCCCAAATGGGATAGAATTTGAGAGAACTTGTTCTGACCATCCCGGTCCTTTCTTGTTTCAGTAAAATCTGTTTACATGCAAAAAAAAAATTCAGAGATAAGTTTAGCAAGTTCTTTATGAAAACTCTTAACATTCAGGAGCATGTTACATTTATGTCTCAAATTCTACCCCGTGTATGTTCTTATGGGCCTTTACAATTACAAGATGGGCCTTAGTACAGAATCAGCCCAGGAGGTCAAGAGGGAAAGCTTTTGGACCCCCACCGCACACACCATTTTATCTATGATATCACTTGAGCCTTATAGGTGGTTAGTTGGGTCCTAGTTCCCTTCTTTGTTTTATTTTCAGATTGTATTGAGACATATTACTTCTTGCAGCCATAGTTATATCTATTGTTTCTTTTGGTGTGTATTATTGGTGTGATGCATGTTTGGGTAGAGTCTTAGACAGTTAGACCTTTGGTGAAGCTAAAGCAAACCCCCTAACACACATTGATTGAATATCTGAACAGTCATATGGAAGTGGGACCGACCTTGCTATTTTAATATTGAGGAACGATACATTTAGCATTTAAAGTTCTTCATAATGACTTGCAAACCTCCGGGTTTGACCAATTTAGCTACTTTGTTTATTTGGGTTTTTCTGGAATCCTATACCAACGCTATTACCCAAAAAACCCTAAATTTTTCGTACAAATTGTGATAACTAGGGATTAATGAACAACAAATTACCTTGATTTATTAGATTCTATTTATTTTCAAGCAGCAAGACACCACAGACCTGTTAAAGTAAGATGAGTTGCAAGTGTAGTGCTCAAGAAAGGAGAAAGAGAAATCTGAAATTTTCTAAGACTTTTGTTATTTCAAATGATGGCATACAACTGTTTATATAGACTTTTCTTACACACTTCTCATAACACTCTTAAATACAAAACATAAAGTCCAACAACTTCCTAGACTTAGGCTACTAATTTCCTATGCTTGACTTATCATTTCCTAGACAAAGATATTTCCCACACACGCCAGTTTCAATGCTCTTTCATTTTCCCACACACCCTCTTAATAAACTAAACATTTCCAAGGCTTTAACAAGACACCCATTTCCAAAACATGGACTCAAACTTATTTCTAGAAAGGACATTAATTTTCTTTCAACAAGACCTGCCACACAGAACACACATCAATGACTCAACCATTACTTTTCTTCTTCTTTTTTGAAATGGTAATATTATAAATGATGGGGGAAAAAAAAACAGGAGACCGAGATGGAACTCCCACATTTACAATAGAAAACAAGAAGACAAAAGAGACGAAATATACAATCAACAGCACACCACTCCTCAAGGAGGAAGGTGGTCAACCACCTAATAGAACCACCAGATACACCACGCTTGGCAAGCGCATCCGCCTTATCATTTGCCGATCTTCTGGCATGTTGATATCTGATAAAAGACCCCAAAGTTATCTCACCAATCTCATCAAATATGGAAAGAAATCTCCACGGAGGAGCCGACCCATCTTTCAGCCAACGAATCACATTTAGCGAATCCCCTTCAATAATGGTCTGATCCAACAGACTTCTATTAATATGCAAAATGCCAAAATGCGCAGCCCTCACTTCAGCTTTAGGGGCATCACAGACACCTATAGAGCCATAGTATGCCCACACTACTCCCCCCTCTTCGTTATGACACACTCCTCCCACCCCAGCCGGACCCGGATTGCCGAAGCTCGCTCCATCAAAATTAACCTTAAGCATATTTTGAGGAGGCGACTCCCACCTTTGCTAGACAAGAGCTCTCCGATCAACACTAAAACAAACCTCCCTCCAACCTTCCCAAAGATCATAAGCCGATACAAACCGGAAAGAAGGAAGGCATCTCACCCAAGATATAACCAAAGTGATAATCTTCAAGTAGATCCAATGAGGGTTCTTAGCTTTCCCCTCAAATATCCTAGAATTCCTCTCCTTCCAAATAGACCACCACATAGCAAGGTTATATTTATGTTATAATGGTGCATTTCCTAATTACAGGAGATGGTACCAGCATTCTCTATTAGTAGCAGTGAATTGATCAAAAGGTGGGGGAACTTATTTGGGACCCAAGGGTCTTGTGAATTGGATGTGTGGCCTGAATTCCAGAATCTTAGCGGAGATGCCATCTCTCGAACGGCCTTTGGCAGCAACTATGAAGAAGGCAAGAGGATATTCCAGCTTCAGAATGAACAGACCTCTCTGGCCATTGATGCTGCTCGGATGATATATGTCCCAGGTTTCAGGTGCATTGCTATACCTCATTTTTTCCAATCATTGATTCCTTGTCGGTGTATCAATATCAAGGTATCATGATTTATATTTAATATTTCATTTATCTGGTTGATCACAACCAATATTCACACTAACATTTTAGATTTAAATACAGTCTCGGTATGAAAACTAGACTTGGTTCATTTGCAACCATTTATCTTTTATCATATCTAGTCCAGAGAAAACCCATACACATATCAGCAACAAGACTAATTACATAGAAAAAGAAACAATGTTATTCTGGGGAAAAAAGAAGAAAAAACATTATTTCTTTTGAACAAACGAAGAAAACATGAACAAAAAAGCAGCACAACCAGTGGTATCAAGCGCTCAAATCTGGAAAGTTAATGGTGGGCCAAATCCCAAATGAGCTCACCACTTTTCACAGATTTAATAGAGCACATGATCGTCATGTATAAAAAAAAAAAAAACGCAAATAGTCTCAAATTTTCGATTCATTGTATTGTATAGGTTCCTTCCTACAAGAAAGAACAGGAGGAGAGTGAAGTTAAACAAAGAGATCAGAAACTTGTTAAGAGATCTGATCAACAAGAAAGAGAAGGCCATGAAAATGAGAGAATCCGGTAATGATGACCTACTCGGCATGTTGTTGCAATTTAAATCCCATGATGAGAATGAGTCAGGGAACAGTGTACTTACATATGAAGAGCTGATAGACGAATGCAAATTGTTCTACTTCGCTGGGCAGGAGACGACCTCAGTCCTGCTAACATGGACAATAGTTCTCTTAGCTATGAATCCAAGTTGGCAAGAGAAGGCAAGAGAGGAGGTACTGCAAATATGTGGGAAAAGCAAGCCAAATTCAGAAAGCATAAACCAATTTAAGATTGTGAGTATTTTTCACCTCACCCACTTACTAGTTACTAATAACACTAATTACTGCTTATGTAGTGGTTAATTCACAACAAACTTAAATATAATTTTTGAAAAATAGTTGTCCATTGTAATTTTAAATATTATGTAACACTACTAATTTTAAGGTAACACTTGTTGGATATAATCTATTGATTATTTTCACTCCAATCATTGTTATTGTGCAAAAAAGGTGTCATTGCATATATTTGCTTACACCTGCATTTCCTTACAGGTAACCATGATTTTATATGAAGTTTTAAGGTTGTATCCACCTATAACCATGCACTTTCGACATGCATACAAAAGAATCCAATTAGGAGAGATCTCACTTCCGGCTGGTGTCGACGTCTTGCTACCGGTACTCCTTATCCATCATGATCCTGAGGTGTGGGGCAAAGATGCTGAAGAGTTCAAACCAGAGAGATTCTGTGAAGGAGTTTCAAAGGCAGCAAAGGATCAAATTGCATTCTTTCCATTTGGATGGGGCCCAAGGATCTGTATTGGTCAGAACTTTGCAATGATAGAAGTTAAGATGACTATGGCTATGATTCTGCAGCACTTCTCTTTTGAGCTCTCACCCTCCTACACGCATGCTCCTTCTAGTATTGTATCACTTAAACCACAACATGGGGCTCAGATCATTCTACACCAACTCTAAGGCCATCATCGTCATTGCCTCTGTTACTATGTCATTGCCAATCTAGTGTTCAATATTTTATGATA
This sequence comes from Tasmannia lanceolata, assembly GCF_043159265.1. Classification (NCBI taxonomy): domain Eukaryota; kingdom Viridiplantae; phylum Streptophyta; class Magnoliopsida; order Canellales; family Winteraceae; genus Tasmannia; species Tasmannia lanceolata. The sequence goes on along the minus strand of NW_027518714.1, from coordinate 8,745,655 downwards.
GAATAAGTTTGGGTTAGAGCTGATAGTTCAATTTGACAGTGCCTTGTGTCACAACCCAGAACCATGGCTATGGCCTATGGGCTTCATACATGCTTACTAGCAGAATAAAAACGATAAAATTTGTTTGTATATGAAAAGGAAAGTAACAGCAAATACTAATACAATAGACCCTAACATTTTATTTGCGTGGAAGATGAAAAAATGATATAAAGAATAAAGAATATAACCTTATGTTGGGAATAGAGCCCATATACATCTTCAATGTATCTGCTATTCCGCACTTGTGGCAGATTTGTTTGCCGGCTTTTTACATTTCATACGTCACCTTACCAACACGCATTGCCATCCCAAGACAAGTCAGAGATCTTTTATACTACACTCATGAATACATTCCCAGGTCCAAGACGAGAAAAGACACGCAGCGTTTACACGGAATTACGGTATTAGGAATCGCTGAAAATAAAAGGAGGGGAGAAAACAAAGAGGTGACCTAAAAACAAAATAACTTGGGGAAGAATTCTGATTTGATTGTCGAAGTGGCTTCCCGGAGCCAAACCTTCGGGACCGCTGATGTTTTTTCTATGATTTCCGGTCACAGATTGAAGTCGTATCAACCCTGAGATCAAGATATTCAGATTTCTACACCATCACCTTATAAATTCTCTTAGTTTTAATAGCTGGCAAAACTAAATTTTTAATAGAATAGTAAAAAGGAAAGGGTACTACTGAAGGTTTTCAGTAGTTAATGCAACATTGCAACATCAATTTTCCCCGGCTCTTAGGTGGTGTTTAGATCTAGGGAAAAGAAAATTATGGAAAATAATGTTTTCTTGGAAATTTTTTTGGATTTTCTATAACTTGGTTGACATCCATAAATTTTCTGGAATTCTTTCTTCTTGTTTTTTTTTTACACCATACAAAGCACAATCTAAAATAGAGGACAGTAAACTCACGCGGTCACACCTTAATTACACATTCGGCATGCTACATAATAACTCATTAAACCAACCTAATCAACACCAATAGCTTATACCAAATGCAAAGACAAAATGAAAACAGAAAGCATCAAAGCAACATTACTGAATAGATATTAACAAAGCAACAGAAACACAAACATCGTACAACAAAGTAAATTAAAAATAAAAAATGAAATTTTACGGTAGAAAAAAACTGTACTGATAGCATTTAACAGGTACCCACATTAGGAATCGAGAGACAAGACCAAACCTGTTCAACATCGTGAAAGAACTGACAAAAAAATAAACTAAAGAAACGAGTTTATACAAAGGGGAATAGAAAAAAAGAAGAAGAAACCACCTGAAATGTATGATCAGGACCCTGCCAACCATGACGCCTCATCATCACTGGAGGAAAATAATAAAAAATAATGGAATTTTCTAAGGTGATTCTATGGTTTCTTTGAGGACGAAATAGGGTTGATTCTAGGGTTCCTTTGACGACGAAATAATAAGGGTGCAACAGGGCATGATTTTTCGAGGAGGAAGAAGAAAAATGGGGTGCTCTGAACGACGCGAAAAAGGGTACCCGTGATCAAATACACATTACTGGTAGGGGTGTAAATGGATATTCGAAAATTCGATTACCGTCCGCATCCGAATCCGTTTAAAACGAATATTATCCGGATCCGTTTCAAGCGGATATTATCCGAATCCGTTTATGAGATATTCAGCTCTTGACGGATGCGAATCTGGTAAATGGTATATCCGATCCGTTTAACATCCGAATCCGACAAGTAAATTTTTTATATTTATTATTAATAATATCATTAATATTTATTTTTACCTTTAAAAAAATCATTAATATTTATTTTTAGTAATGACACACTATCTTTTGTTTCTAAAAGAAAAGTTCAGAAAAAAACAAAAACAAAAAATGTTTTGGGTAGGAAATGAAGTAATCTCTCATTTTAAGGGCATTCTTGGAGTTTGACATGGCTTCTTATGAAGCAACAAATGTGGGCTGTAGGATGAAAGAGACAAATGGATGATGGTGATTGAAAGAAGATGTCATAGTTTTTAGAGAATTCTAGAGCAAAAAGGCCATAGTCATTGATGGTAAATGGACGGCTTAGATCAATTTTTCAACTTAGAGTTATATAAAAATCCAAAATGCAATTAAAAGAGGGGACTTCTAAGCTTTGCAAGGAGAAGCAAGAGAGAGGAGAAAGGAAGATGAGGCACCATCTTCGACATTCCTTGGTACCTCCAATCCCACCAAAATCCACCGCCGCCCCTCTCCACCTTCTCACAGCCACCTCCATCACCGCCAGTCACCTCCTTCTCTAACCCAATCCCCATCTCCATCCCCATTTCTCTTCATCTTCCACAATTAGCACTCTCACTTCCCCTGTTCAAAGTAGCCCAAACTCATTCCATCATATACATAAAAACAAAAAACACAAAGACCACACTACCAACACCATCATCCATCCCCACCGCCTCTCTCTGCCTTTGTTTTAAAAGGAAGAAGAGGATCTCATATATTTTAGGATTTGAGAGTTAATTTTGTGAAGAGAAGGCAGATGTCTGGTTTTAGGGTTTGAAAAATTTATTCGAGGAGTAAGAAGGAGAAGAAAGATAAAGTGCTGCAATAAAATGTTCGAATTTACCGGATAAACGGATACGGATAATATCCGAATTCGAAGAATATCCGACGGATACGAATTCGGTAATAGATATTATATATCTGTCAAATTCGAATCCCAATCCGAATTCGGATAGTGTATACTGTAATCGAATTCGGATATAGCCATATCCGATTCGAATTCGATCCGTTTACACCCCTAATTACTGGGTGTTTGGATTGAGTTTTTGGCCAGAGGTGATCCAAATCCCACATATGGGATGGTTTAGATCAGTTGAAAGTGGGGCCTAGTTACAATGTGGTCGCCTTACCAATGTTAACAAGAGTGCTGCTAAAAAGACACACACCTATTACAGTAGGGGTGCAACTTGGGTCGGGTTGAGGCCAACCCGAAAGCCTCAACCTCCAACCCTAATCCAATCCGACTCCTAACCCAGTTTGGTTAACCCGACCCGACCTGACCCGACTCGATTTCCTAAGTCGGTTTGGGTCGCTGAGGCAGGCTCCACCATTTTACAGTACACCTAATGAGAGGCGGAAATCTGTCGCTACTGGTTTCTACCCGAAAGCTAGTACATAATCCATGGAATGCTGTTGCTATAGGTTTCTACCCTTCAACCAATTATCTTCAAGAGGGATTTGCTAAGCTCCATCGCAAAAGGCTTTTCACGGCTGGTCTGTCGCAATTCAGACCAGCCACCTCGTGAATGGAGACAACACCTGAAAAGCCTTTTGCGATGGACGCTAGCAATTCCCTCTTCAAGAACGCCAAAAAAATATTTTCATATAAATCAAGGGAAACATTTGAAAGCTCAATACATTTCACTATATTAGTTCAACCCAATCAACTCAAAAAATCGGGTTGAACCCGTTAGGTTTGGGTTGACCCGACCCAAGTTGTACCCCTACCTATTAAGGATGTACTTGTATTGCAATCTTTTCAAGGATGATCTTTTTAGAAAAGGACGACCCTTATATTGTGATAATATGACAAACGTATCCCAACTTTCCAGCTTTGCTACAATTTTAGGGGATCTGTTTAGGGTAACCCTGGCGTAAGAATGTCATTGTTTCTCTATTAACAATTGTGACTCTTAAGTCCATAAAATACAAGGAGGTTGCTGATTTCTTACATATTGTCACATACTAAAGGCTTAGAATACTAACCATTTGATATAAGAAAATTGCTTCAATTAAACTACAATTATGGGCCAACCAATGTTGCTATTATGTTTAGTAGCAAGGATCTTATTTGAAAGTTATTTTTTTATTAGTAAAACCCTGTTTTTTATATATATTTTTTACATAATAAAAAGGAGAGAAATTATATGATGAGGGGCCTTGTGAATAAATACTCATCATCACATCCTTGATATTTGATCCAACAGCAGCTCACTTCTATGGCATTTCATCATATAATTTCTCTAAAAATGGATGACTTGAACCAACCCGATTCAATTTTTTCGGAACCTTCATGATAATATCCATCTAAATTAACAATGATCATATAATTTCTCTCTAACCTTATGGAGAGAAAAAATTCCTAAGATTAAACTTTCCATAAAAATGTTTTTCTTGCTATTCAAACAGGAAAATTGCATTAAAATTACAAATCTCTTGAGCAGAGAATATACATCTTTATTTTCAGATATTATTGAATTGTGGAGCCCTCCTGTTTTTCCCTCCCTTATTTTCTCGTTTTTCTCGTTTTATCTCTCTATTTCCTAATCTAGTAGCCCCTAGATTTTAAGTGCCTCCCGTTTTTCCCTCCCTTATTTTCTCGTTTTATCTCTCTATTTCCTAATCTAGTAGCCCCTGGATTTTAAGTTTTTAAACCTCCAGATTTCTGAAAACACATTAAATTAATGTGTCAATATCATATACATGGGCATTGGATACCCATTTTGACTTCCCTTTTTTCCATTTTTAAATTCAACAAACTTAAATAACCTGCTCATGTAATTTCAACATACTTTTCCTTGAACAAAACTTGGCTCAGGTCGGGATCTGAGGAACTTTCCTTAGACCCCCTATAATAATAGCAAAGAGTGTGGGGGTGTGGAAATATCAATTCGGTGCTTACCTTTTATTTTCAGAAGTAATTGATATTTCCAAACCAAAAAAAACCACTAACCCTAGTTATTTCTCTGCCTAAGGGACACGAATTTGAGAGGCACGGGGTGGTAGATGGGTAGACAAACTTCCAACAATTTCCTAAAAATTCAAATAATGACGCGGGTTGGGTCGGGTTGAGGCCAACCTGACTTGACCCGAGGAACCCATTTTTCCAACCTGAACCTGACCCGACTCGAATTCCAACCTGACGAGGTTCAACCTGACCCGAGGAACCCGATTTCCCAACCCGAGCCTGACCTGACGTGATTTCAACCCGACCCGACCCAACCCAAGTTTTTAAGCTTAAAAAAAAAAAAAAATGTAGGGTTTCACTCGGGTAAGGTTGCCAAACCTCAACCTGAACTTGACCCGAACCCAACCCGGGTTCGGAAAAGTCAACCCGACTCAACCCGACCCGACCTATTTTCGGGTTGAACCCCTCAGGTTCGGGTTGACCCCGACCCGAGTTGCACCCCTACTTTTACCGTTCTATACCAATTTTTTTATCTTCTTTAATCCCATTTAGACTGCCGGCGAGAATCCAAATAATCGGCACATTCTTTAAAAATAGGGAAAAATACACTTAGGCCCCCTGTGGTTTCTGACACATTCAACTTAACCCCTAATGTTAAAAAGGTTACAAGTAGACCCCTGTGGTTTCAAATTGTATAAGGTAGGCCCCCTCTTTTAAAACACTATCAATGCTAATGAAGACCCCATACAACCCTCCAAACCTCATACCCGAATCCAAACACTACCAAAAACACAGTGGGCCCACATTGTTTGGATGATCCAAAGCGTTCATTTGATGGCCCTTGACATAAATAGGGTGTGCCAAAAAAATCAGCTCCATAGGATCATCCTAACCCTTCAATCTGTGGATGAACCGTCAACTGAGGGGGTCTACCTTACACAAATTGAAACCACAGGGGGTCTAAGTGTAACTTTTTAAACATTTAGGGGTTAAGTTGAATGTGTCAGAAACCACAGGGGTCTAAGTGTATTTTTCCCTTAAAAATAAACAAGGGTGTTAATACATGGGATTATATATGGGGTAAGCCCGTGTAGTCCAATATTTTACGGTTTACACCATAGGATGATCCAAACAGTCCATCCAGACAAAGTGAGACAGGTCGTTCAGGATGAACAAAAGAGTAAACTTGGAGAATATCCCCAATTTCTTATACCTTGAGAGAGCCACCCAACATCTGAAGAGCATTCATAAACCGCCTCAATATCCTTATTCTATGCATGGATTTGAGCGGAGTTGGTGGGACCTAACCTATTAAAACAAGTGTAAAATGGTGGGCCCCACCCTAATGCGGTTTGGTGGAGATGGTGGGCCCATCCATCTGTGTAAAATGGCAGGCCCCACCATGTGCATGGGTTTGAGTAGAGACACTAGGCCCTACTATATCAAAACATGAGATGTACAATGGTGCACCCATCCTATGCACGGTGGGACCAACCCACACTCTTAATATAGTTAACTTTCTTTGGAAAAAAGTAGAGACATGTTCCTCTATGATTGGAGGGGTAGGAGTTTCCTATGGACAAGTTTTTTGGGCAAAGCCTATTTACGTGTGGCCCATCAAATGGATGGTTTAGATCATCCTATGGTGTAAGCCATACAGTAAGTTTTGAAAATTAATGGACAATTGTCTCATTTCAATAATTTATTTTAGTAGATCCATTTGCAGGTAACTTATTGGATGGCTGAGATAGTATGATTGCTTCGTGGTCTTCCAAATCAACTTCCTCATTGATTACTGATTAGTACTTATCCTATATGGGGTTTAAATATATGTTTGAAATTGGAAATATTATTATGGGAGAATGATCCCATCAGAAAAAAAAAAGTGTAGAAAATATTCTCTGAGGTCCCCACTTGACCTCACAACCTATTATGAAATCAAAGTCAGTGCGGGCTTGATCGAGGCAGTTGGCCACCATGAGCAGGTAATCTTAAGATTCTTAACCTCTGATTAAGGAGTTATTTTTGTAACCTCGTAAGTAATAATCAAAGGATTATATAGGATCATCCAGTTAGGGCAGGGGTGATGCCAGAAATTTTGCACAAGGGGAGCAAAAATTATAGTAATTTTTATCTATCTTAAAATTAAGATAGAAAAAATTTCTATCTGAAATTTTGCAAAGGGGGGTAAAAACTATAGTAAATTTTGCACAAAGAAGGGAGATAAAGATGGTAAAATTAAAATTTTAAACTTATTTTTTATCTTAGGAATGATTGGAAAGGGGGGCATATTTTTTTTAAAAAGGGGTAAGTATAAAAAAAATATTAAAAAATAAAGGTATATTTTTTTTTTTCCAAAAAATTAAGGGGGGCAATTGTCCCCCTTTCCTTTCAAGTGGCATTGCCCCTGAGTTAGGGTGGCACTAGCGGTGGCCACCAAATCAGCAACTTGGATAAAAGTCCCATCCAGAGTGTGACAGTTCCATTCTCAATACAGAAAAGAGAAAAAAAAAACACGCAAGAAAGAAGAATTGAAACGGAACTTTCATAACGTGTAGATCCTTACGCAGTAAACTGAAATCCAAAATAGGAAATATTGTGGGACAAACCATCACTCAAACCAGTGGCGGAGCCAGGATTTATACATTAGGGGGGCAAAAAAAGATAATATATTTAATCCAAAAAAAAAATTACATTGTTAATGAAAAACTCACTCCAGTTGTCCTCGACGAGTCGATCATGTTCTGAAAGTAATGCATGATTGTTTCATTATCAATATTACAAAATATATCGTTTTCAATGTAAGTAATCAAACTATCAGTCATCCATTGATCTGCCATCTGATTCTGTAAATTTCTAGGGTTTTATCATAAATATCTAGGTTAAATCTCATCAATCAAATGCTTTAGTCTTTAGAAATACAAAAAATAAAAGGAAAAAGAAAAAAAATTGCCCTTACCTCCTCGTCCTCCTCCTCCTCCTTATTCTTCTTCTTATTTTTCTTCTTTACTTCTTAGATGAGAGTAGGAGGGGCGAAGTTGAATCGAACGGCTTAAGAGTTGCCGAGTTGGGATGGTGGGACCATGGGAGTGGGAGGGGAGAGTAGTTTCCATAGAAAGGAAAAAAGAACTCTATTTTTTTAGTGTGAATTTCAAGTTAGGATTTATTTCAGGGTAGTGATATTTTCCCAATTTCCCCCTTGATGGATAAAATCACCCCCTTGAGTCCTTGACATTTTCCTTTTAAGTTTCAAAGGTAAAGGAAAATGTCAAAAAGTAGAGAATTTATCCTCGTGCAGTGAACCAATCTCATGATCCACTAAAAGTATCATTGTCCTACATTATTTTTATATTTTGCGACTTTTCAACTGTTGTTTTCTAGAAAACCATAGAAAAACTTTTCCAAAACTTTTAAAACATCTACTTTATTTAGTTTTTTTTTTTTCAACTCATGGGGGGCAGCTGCCCCCCTTATTACATAGTGGCCCCGCCCCTGATTCAAACCCCATCCCTTAGGTGGGGTCCACATTATATAGGCAAAAGTTGATTATATTAATCAGAAGGTTGAGATTGTTTAATAGGTATGACTTTGGACAACGACCCTTAGATAGTGAGGTCTAAGATTCAGACAATGGAATGCATGAATAATGGTCCATATGGAGAGGTATCAGAAACCATGTTTCCCAGAAAATTCCCCACCATGTTCAGCCAATCACAAAAATTGAAAACACTACTTGTTACCATCGGGCTCTTATTCATACGCCAATAAATATGCGAAGCCCTCTCTCTTTTTATCTCCATTAGAGAAAGCTTTCTCTTTTGTTTGAAGAATGGGGGTGGTGCTGTTCATGTTTCTGATAGTATTTTCATTTCTGCTTTTTCTCTCATGGGTGATGAGAATAGCATACTTTATATGGTGGAAACCCATGAAACTAGGGAAGCAATTGCAACAACAAGGAATCAAAGGCACTCCTTACAAGCTTCTGTTTGGAGACACTAAAGAGATTGGAAAGTCGATGGAGGAAGCATTGTCTAAACCCATGAATCTAAATCACCAAACAGCGCCACGTCTTCTGCCATTCGTTCATCAAATGGTGCAAAAACATGGTATCTATTCTCTCTCTCTCTCTCTCTCTCTCTCTCTCTCTCTCTCTCTCTCTCTCTCTCTCTCTCTCTAATGGAGTGATTTTGTCCATTACAAATGCATGATGCACAGAAAAATATCCACTATAAAATGATCTTTGCCTTTTAATTTTGTCAGCGACCATTAACATATCAAACAAAGGGTAATTAGGATAGAATTTGATTGCATGGCCCATCATAATAGGGTTGTTCACCACCGGAATAGAAATCCTTGGATAGGCTGTTCCTGGGATTGGCCGATTAGCTATCCTGTATAAGTTTATCTTGAAATTATCATGGTAGTACTTTATCCAAGCAACGAGAAGAGAGAATGGCTAGTTTATCCAAGTATTAAACAAACCCCGGTTTGCTGTCCCAGTGGTGGAAAGCGTAGGGCCAATGGATGAATGGCTACGATTTTCAAATTGCTGGGGGCCCACCTGTACTCTCTAGTTTCTACGGCATGGTATAAAATATGTTGTTTCGCTAGCTCTGTAGCTGCAAGGAAAAGGTGCGCGTGGGTAGACCTCGCAAAAGCGACCCGTGCCCGCGGGTCGACCCGACCCACCCTCAAATTTGCGGGCACAGGTCTGAGTTTTAGTGACCCGTCAAAACTAACCCGCGGGTGACCCAACCCGCAAAAACACGGGTCGGATCAACCCGCGGGCACCCGCAAGTCACTTGGCTTTTTTAAGGGTGGTGATTTTGTTATGCTAATCTAGTTAGATGGCTTTTCTTTCTAATGCAAAGGATGGTGATTTTGTCATGCTAATCTATTTTTTAAGGGTTTGATGCCTGAATAGGTTATGGCTGGCACCATAGAATATAAATAGGTTGTGGCTAGCACCATAGGTTGATCCCAACCCTCCGATTTGAATGTTAGAGGGTTGATCACTTGATCCTAACCCTCTATAGATCGGAGAGTTAGGATCAACCTATTGAAATGATTTTTGGGGCACAACCTATTTAGGCTGTGGGCCATCTAATGGACGGTTTGGATCATCCCACGGTGCCGGCCATACCCCCCTCATCAAAATCCAGTGATAAAATTTTCCAAAATAAACAACTGTTTGAATTTGCGGGTGACCCGCGGGTTGACCCGGCCCACCCGCGGGCCGCGCGGGTCACCTAAATTCTGACCCGCAAAAATGCGGGTCATCTCCTGACCCAACCCGTGTGACCCGCACCCGCATCACCCGCGGGTTGACCCGGCCCGACCCACCCGTTTGCCAGGTCTACGGGTGGGGTCCAATTCTTACTGACACGGGCCATTGATATGATGGGCCCTTTCAATGGAGGAGTCATACCCCAAAAGTCTCCCAATCAAATGATTCCAGCAATCTAATTAGTGGACTTCTCCTGACGAATAGGAATGGTGGTTACATATACTATTCTACACATCCACTTGCAGGCCAAAGAATTTGACAAAATCTGACTTGAAATCTTGAACAAGTCCCATTTATATTTGGGCCCACTATAAGGAATGAGTTCTTATCTATACAACATGTAATGGGTTATTTAAAACCATATAGACGTAAAGTTTCCTTTAATTGTTAAAACCTTAAACAAGTAAATTTCTTTGTATCTATTAATTATCTTAAATCTTATAGATGTAAAATTCTTGATAGCTATTAAATAGCTTACACTTTAAGTCCTTGTTCTATTTCTACCTCAAAAAAAATTTAATCACAAGGCACTTTTCTTTTTTTTTGATTGAATAAACTACATATTTGATTTTAATCAAATTTTAGATCAATCAATATTGATGATCACCTCCATTATATTGTTGTTAGCAAATACCACTATGTTTTTATTTTGGATCTTTCAAATCATTTCTCCAACAGATCCGGACTGATTTTTTTTAGATCCTTCAATAAAAAGATTCATTCTCTCTTCATAATAAATAGGAGGTGGAACTGATAATGATTTCCTTTTCGATTCATCCATGGATCAAATTGAGTACCTCATTCAAATTAAGGAGTCAATCTCTTTAAAAGGATTCAATTTCTACCATACAATTAATTATTACTAGGGAAAATGACCAAAAAAAAGTTCTTTTTTCACTAATATTAAAAAAAGCAGTTGGGTTTTCAAAAGGACCAAAGAAGAGTGCTTTTCACTGTTCACCTATTTGTGAGGACAGAAATGCCTTTCAACCCTTTTGGAATAAACAATTCACGGTGCCTATGGGAAGTGAAATAAGGTTTTATTTTGGGCTTTTTTTTTCATAATTGTCATATTTTTTATGTATTTTCTTTGTAGTTTTTTCCGTAGTTGTCATATAAAGGCACCTTCTTTCGGTTTTTTTTTTTTTCAGTAGTTTTTCTACTTGTGAGCCCTTTTTCCTTAAATTTTCTCCCAAACTTAGCATGATTATTGTTGCTATCTAACTTTGCAGAAATCGTACTTCCATACTTTTTTCACCACTTCAAGAATAAGACAATTCTCTCAAAAAGTCAACATAAATGGCTAACATCACATTATCACATGCAATTACTAAGGATGGGCGAGAAGTAGCCTTTGGTGAATGTGGCTTGCAAATACCTATGAAAACAACAAAAATCATTAAAAACAGAAAAAAAAAACAAAAAATTATTAAAAAACGGGTGACCCGCAGGTCCACCCAGCCTGTTCGGGTGGGGTCCGGGCCAGACATATCAAACTCATAAATATGGATGGGACGGGGATAGCATTATCCAAGTCAGCTCATCCACATGGTTTATTGATCCGGATAACCTTTTCCATTTTTGCTTACTGATCACTGTAAGGGAGCTGGCCTCCCAACTTTAGGTGTAATCTAGCTATAGGCCAAGGAATTTTTGACAGAATAATGATAAATACCGAAACCGAATTTGGAACTTGCGTATGGAACCTAGGGAATAGAAGAAAACCCAAGAAGCCAACCAATAATGAACTAGATTCGCATAAAAAGTGTGAAGCCATAAACAAGGTGACATAGGCCCAGGCCATTTACAAGCATATATCTCTTACTAATACGAGGAATGCCAAACTGAAGGGCACCTTTGCAAAAATCAGCCGCAAGGGCTCCTCCATGGGATCCACATAATCAAAGTGAATAGTTAATGCACTTTGATTACTGGATCCAAGGGGCGCCTTTTAGGCTGATTTTTTGCAAGGGCATCCTTTAGTTTAGCATTCCTCTACCAAGATTGATATTCAGACAACTATTGTACCTCAATAGTGACATCTACGTTACCTTGTTATAACATATAAGTTATAACATTGGCATTATATTTTAAACTTCTCTAATTGTTCTTGTTCGTAGCTTCTTGAGAGAATTGTATTCCCAACCAATAAAAACAGTGTACAATAAAGAGAAGAGTCCTAATAGTAATATAAGGGAGTGCATATACCAGCTCCCTTAATCGGAATGAGGTAGTGCCCAATAATTCGCAAAGTAAACATGGGTGGTGTGGTGGTCCATCAGGAGAATCGATGACTATAATAAGGAAAGCTCTTAATGTTTTGACCATCTTCTTGAAAGCTACTAATCTGATGGTTGGGATTATTGCCACAGAATAGTTTGGCATGATGGCCAATCCACAGTGGGGCCCACCTAACAGATGGTCCAAATGGGCAACCCCATTGTCTAGAATCAGCTATGCATCATCCCTCTAGTTAGTTATATGTTAATATGTACAATACAAGGGTACGTCTATATATGTATGTCTCCATTTGCACATACAACTAAAATCCTGTGGGTAAATAAAGTACTTTGGGATTTACTAGGGACCATCGCAAAGGCATTTCGCGGACCGGTTGTTGCATGAGAGAGCAGCCACATTGGCTGAATCAAATGAATAAAACAAAATCTGTAGAAAAGTAAGCCTATGTGGCTGCACTCTCATGAAACAGCCAAAATGCCTTCTGCGATGGTCCCTAGTAATTTTATAATGAAAAACAATGTCTATAGCTGGTTTTCTTTTCCTCTTTTGAAATGCTTTTAGGAGTTTTATTGGCTTGAGATTGGTAATGCTGTTTTGAGTACTCCTATTGCTGCTTTTCTGGTTTTTATTTGATGAATGAATGTTGTGGCTTTTTTCATTTCACTTTCATAGCTCGAATTTATAGTTTTCTTCTCAAGTATAGTGATGTTGGGATATTCAAAACAGGCAAGATATCTGTGATTTGGTATGGGCCAACCCCTAGGGTGATCATCTCGGATCCGGAGCTGATGAAGGAAGTACTTTCCAACAAGTCCGGTCACTTTCACAGGATCCGAGTAAACCCTCTAGTGAGGCTATTATCCAAGGGAGTTTCTAGCTTGGAAGGAGAGAAATGGGCTAAACGTAGGAGGATGATTACTCCGGCTTTCCACCAACAGAAGCTCAAGGTTTATTCCAATAATGCTATCGATTTTATGCAAAACCCATGTAGATGTACTAGATATGTGAGGCTCTTATGGTGAGAATCCTAAAACTAACAAGACCATTTATCCAGTACCGATATCTACTAGAAGGCTTTTCACAGAGAACATGTTACCAACTTGAAACACCTAAAACTGTTTCATTGAACTTAAAGATAGGTTGGAATGTGACAACAGATTATCACTATTTATGAGATTCTTTCGAATTTCGTGCAGCGTGACACAAGACAACAGCCACACATCACAATATAAAGTGGGGAATATCAGTGAGAAAGAAGACATGTGTCAAAGCACATTTGTAATTGCTTTCATGAAATACAGTTTACTTTTTTTTTCCAAAAGATAAAAACATAACTCGACATGTATGTCATTCACACACATGCACATATTTAGGCCCTTTTTGAACAGATTGTGAGTCCGAAAATTGATTGTTGGACCCAAATTCACATTTAATTTTGAGTTCAATAATCAGTTTTGGACTCACAATCAGTTCCGAAAATCCAAAACAAACAGGGCCTGTTGATGCTGTTGTAGCAAGTCACAGATCAAGTAACAAGTACATATACAAAATCTCAGGAAAGTATGTGCAAACCATTAATTTAGTCTCAGGAATGACCCAACAATAACATGCACAACATCGATGACTTTCTAGAAAGCTTTTTACTTTTAGAATACCGGCGACAAGATTATATTTATGTTATAATGCTAGATCCTAATTACAGGGGATGGTACCAGCATTTTCTACTAGTTGTAGTGAATTGATCAAGAGGTGGGGGAACTTGGTTGGTTCCCAAGGATACTGTGAATTGGATGTTTGGCCTGAATTCCAGAACCTTACCAGAGATGTCATCTCTCGAACGGCCTTTGGCAGCAACTATGGAGAAGGCAAGAGGATATTCCAACTTCAGAATGAACAGGCTGCTCTGGTAATCGAAGCTTTACGGATGGTCTACATCCCAGGTTTCAGGTGCACTGTTATTTTAGGTCCTTTAGATAATAAGAGAATATAATATCCCAGTGATTAAATGTATATGTATTATTTCACTTAGCTGGTTGATCACAAACAATAGTCACACAACCATTCAAATTCAATACAGAATATTGGCCTTCATTTAACAAGACAATCATTTGGTTGGTCACAAATCACAATAGTCCAATCAGTTTTCTTTATTCGTACAGACCATCCATGATGGAGACCAAATGAATAATACATATTTCATGAACTCATGCCACGACTGCCAAGTTAGAATTCGCAAATTGAGATCATTTCCTTCTAGTGGATTTTATAGAGCAGACATGGAGAAGAGCAAATTAATCAACATGTATATAAAAGTCAAATAATCTCACAGCTCCTATCATTGTTTTATGTAGATTCCTGCCCACAGAAAAAAACAAGAGGAGAATGATGTTGGACAAAGAGATCAAAAGTATGTTGAGAGATCTGATCAACAGGAAAGAGCAGGCCATGAAAATGGGAGAATCAGGGAGTGATGACCTACTAGGCCTGCTATTACAATTCAAATACAACAGTGATAACCAAGAACATGAGAATGACTCAAAGAACAATGTGCTGACAGCTGAAGAGGTGATAGAGGAATGCAAGTTATTCTACTTTGCTGGCCACGAAACAACCTCAGTCCTCCTAACATGGACAATGGTTCTCTTATCAATGCATCAAAGCTGGCAAGAAAAAGCGAGAGAGGAGGTGCTGCAAATATGTGGGAAAAGCACACCCGATATTGAAATCATAAAGCAATTTAAGATAGTGAGTAATTTTCCCTTCATCTACAGATATATGGACATTAATTTTGCATCATGAAAATTTAAAAGATAAATTCATTTTTCCTGAGCTCTGATTCTTTCAACATGAAATGGGCGTAACTTGAAGATAAACACAGCCTGACTTGAAATGGGTGTAACTTGTTTTATGCCCATTTTATGTCGAAAAAAAATTCCAGCCTAATATTCCCTCCTTATGGACAAAAAATAAAAGTTATAGCACTCAATTCAACAAAGTTGAAGATAACTTTTTTTTGATGGGCAAGTTGAAGATAACTTGAAGATGCTTAATTCATGTTTCTAGTCCAATAACTGTTATTGTATTGGTTTTCTTACACATGCATTCCTTTACAGGTAACCATGATATTGTATGAAGTTCTAAGGTTGTATCCACCTCTAGGTTTTCAACTTCGACAAACTTACAACAGAATCAAATTAGGGGAGATTTCACTTCCGGCCGATATCGAACTCTTGCTACCAACAGTCCTTATCCATCATGATCCTGAGTTGTGGGGCAAAGATGCTGAAGAGTTCAAACCAGAAAGATTCTTAGGAGGAGTTTCAAAGGCAACAAAGGAACAATTCGCGTTCTTTCCATTTGGATGGGGCCCAAGGATCTGTATTGGACAGAGCTTTGCAATGATAGAAGCTAAGATGGCTCTGGCTATGATTCTTCAGTACTTCTCTTTTGAGCTATCACCATCTTACACGCATGCTCCCTACATTACTTTAACAATTCAACCACAACATGGGGCTCAGCTCATCCTTCATCAACTTTAAGTCCATGACTACCATTGCCTCTGCTACATAGGGCTCACTATTTTATGATACAATAAGTTTGGGTTCGAGCCCATTCAATTTTATAGTATTTTGTGTCACAGCCGGGGTTGTAGGTTCCATCCTAGCTTACTAAAAGAAGGAAAAACAGATAGAATTTCCTTTTATATGGAAAGTATAAGAAAATACTTACATATCAAGCGACATGAGAATGAAAAGGTAAAATTTAGGTATGAAATCGAAGTAATCGGTGTATAGTATTGCCAATTTCGACTGTAAAACCATCAAATACAAAAGTTGGAAGGTTATTGCTTACATAATTGCTTGTGCCAGACAGTTCACTACTAACGATTCAAAATTTTCCATAATTTGTCTATAATCATGGATCAAAGGCGATAATGGTATAATGTCTTGATTGTAGAAAACCGATAGATCTCTAATCTCTTGAAATAGGATCAAACACGTTGTGCAGCAAGCAACGAGAAGATATGTAAGAAACACAATCACTTAAAGAAAGAACACAAGTTTTACGTGGTTTGGTAGCGTGCTTACACGGGAGAAGAGTTTCACTATTTTGGCCTAGGAATACAATACTCTCCTTTCCTCTCGGCGAAGAAATTTCACAAAACCCTCATTGGTCATAACCCTAATGTGTGGCTTATATATTAATTTCACTACATCAAGAAATTATTGAAAGACCCTTTAACGCAAATTCGAAAATTGAACTTTCCTTCCGGGGCAAACCATCTGCCTGAACACAAGACATCTTTCCTTGCACAACACTGATTGATGAACAGTGGACAAGATAGTTTCAAGACGAACTTCGCAAGCATGATAGAAATCCCAGAAACAACTGGTCAACGGATCCATCCCAACAGAGAACAAACTCGCTAGGTCCAACAGATGAATGAATTTGATTCTTAAATTGTTGGGGACCCACAGGGTGAATACTTATTCGGCATTTAATTTTCTGTTGTCGTTCCCAACAAGCTTCACACATATTTTTCAGGCTGAATCTGATATTAAAACAATAGGTTCTAATCATCATTTTTTTTTTCCATGATCTCGTGCTCTGTTCTCTAGTCCAAATCACCAAAAACATGATATAGGTCACTTCAATTGAATTTGCAGATTTATATAGTAGGGGGTCTCTGTTAGAGATCATTTTCTATCAAGCAAAGTGCATAGAAAACTGCCTTGAACGCTTCATAATCACGTGGGAACATGTATGGTGAATCTGACAGACAAATTGGATGGGCCACGGAAAATCGCATTGGTAAAATAAAAATAATAAATCCTAACATTATACAGGTGGTCTGCACATTAACAATAGAAAAAATTTATTATGGGGCAGCGAGAGGAGAGAGATAGACACATAGGCGTAGGGTGTAAACGAGCCGAGCCAAGCTTGTCCAGGCTCGGCTCGGCTCGTTAAGCTCAAAAGCTCGGCTTGGGCTCGGCTCGGCTCGGTCAGGCTCAGCCAGGCTCGCAAGTCTTACCGAGCTCGGATTATATTAAGTTCACACCCGTCATCTTCCCTGGACAGCCCTATCTAGTTTAATTTGACTACTTTTTTTACACTATGGGGGTGGTCCAAGTAACAAATGGGGTTCCAAAAATGAAGTGACATATTTTGCCTCCCCCTTTCACTCCCTGGATAACCCTTTTAGGCTCTGTTCACTTGTTTTCTAGCTGCAGGAAAAGATTCTGACGTGGAAAACTGGAAAAGAAAAGAAAAGAAACTGTGAGAAAATTCCTTTTGTGAGAAAATTTCGTTGTTCACTTGGCCGAGAAAGGAAAAGAAAGTACGCAGGCAAAGTGGTTTTCTCAGGAAAGTGATTTTCTCATGCTTTTGGTGAGAAAATTTAGAAGAAAAGTGCAAGAAAGTTGGTTTTCCACGTCATTATTTATATTTTTCACCTGTGTAATTCCGCTTTCCTAAGAAAGCAAGTGAACCGCGGAGAATGTCAAATCATGTCTAATCACGGGAAAATTTGACTTACTTTCTTCTCCTTTCCTTTCTCAAGAAGGCAAGTGAACAGACCCTTAGTGTATATATTAATATATAATATATATATTTAAATATATTAAATTCTTAACGAGCCGAGCCGAGCCGAGCCTGGCCTAAATCGGGCTCGGTTCGTTAAGCTTAACGAGCCTGGCAAGCCTGCTCGGCTCGGCTCGTTAAGGATTCGAGCCGAGCTCGAGCGAGCTTCCGAGCCCGAGCCAAAATTGGCACCCTTACACAGGGGATCGATTTAAGATATACGGGTCATTTATCACGGACTTTCGCGCAATCAAAGGTGCTTCTATTAGCCATCGGAGACAGAAAACGACCATCTAGCCGAAGTTTCTCAAATACTTAATGCTATCCAACATGGGTGGCACTCCTTTTTTTATTCACTTCCGTGATTGATTTTGATAACTTGTTGAAAAGTGTACCTCCGATGGAACAAGTTTAAAATAAAGATAGGAGTGCTAATATCAAAACAAATGAGTGTGGATATCAGCCCCATATTACAAGAATAATGTAGAGGCAAAATAAACATATACATAGGGGGCGGTCCATTTAGACCATCCATAAGGTGAATGGATGGCTAAACAAGAGAATCCCTTCATGTTTCGGCTTCATGTACTGATATGATGGTTGGTATCACTAATTTAGATTAGTTTTGAATGATAGCCCATCGACAATGGGGTCATCCCATTATTAGAGATCTGTTATTAATCGTTGGGAGGTGATATATTTGCCTCTTTTTTTTTACTTGTAACAGCCCCCTCTAGTGTATTTATGGCTACGCTTTTACACTAGAGGGGCTGTCCCAAGTAAAAAGCCAGGGCCAATATATCATTTCCCTTAATCATTCTTCTAGTTTTGCTTGGCCCCACGAGTCGGCCACTGATTTCATCTTGTTGACTCAGCTACTATAACCCAAGGCAACTGATATCCACCCTACCATATTTTGATAATAAAGGCAACACAATTTGTTTCTTACTTTTCTGATTGGAAGCTGATAGCATCTTGAGTATTGTAGTAGCCATTAAAAGCTAATTAAAAAGGTAAAAACAGAGTGTCATTTTCAACAACAACAACAAAAAAAAGGATGTATGGATATCAGTCCAAAAAATATTAGATTTATGAGCAGAGAGTAAACTATGCATGGATCAAAAGGAATGCAGGGCGGTCCCATCTTGATCCTAAAATTCAAAGTGCAGCCCGCCTCTATTGAAATCAAAATGGGCTTGATCCAGACAGCTGACATGGTGTATATGGGTAGTCATAATCTAATTATTATCTAGTTTCCGGAATGAGTTTTTAGAGATATGAGTGTTAGTTATGGTGTATGTGTTTATGGTAGTGGGTGTTAGTTGTTGATGGTGTGTGTTGTAAGTGGGGAAGTGGATGGGTGATGTGTAACTACTTGGTGTTAGTATTTAAGTAGTTGTAATATAATGATATGGGAAGAAGATGAATTTTAAAACAGCAAAGGCAACTTTGTTTTGGAGGGTCATGGTTCCTCTCGAATTGAGCCGTTAGGAGGTCCGGTTGCCTCGAATCAACCATTCCCCCCTCTATTTCTCTTTATTTTGTTTATATCTGTTACGGCCGATTAGGCACGTAACATGGTCTATCATTGGTAATGATCAAAGGGTGGGAATCATCCAGCCAGTGTGGGACCTACGTTGTTTGATTGTGTTGGGCACCAAATCAACAGCTTTGATCACCAAACACGTAGTTATGGCAGGATAGTCACATTCGGCATGTGAGAGGCCTATGTTTTCCATACCAACTTCTCAAAATCGAAAAAGATAAGAAAAGTAAGTAAACGGAACTTTCAATGTCCTAAATCATAACGCAACAAATACGAGAATGTCCAGAATAAGATATACTGTGTCATAATACTGATACATAGGTGTGACATTGGAAAATGGAAAGAATAGTACATGTGGAGTCGAAAAGGAATCCAAAGACCATATCTCAAAGAAGATTCCCACGTTTATCCAATCACAAAAAAGAGAAAATACCAACTTGTTACTACCTTCTATCCTTTCAGACCCAATAAATATGTCTAAGCCTTCTCTCTTCTTTTCTCCATTCACAAAACCCCTCTCTTTTGTTTAGAAAATGGAGGATTTTCTTTCCTTGTTTCTGATAATTTTTTCTGCTCTGTTTCTCTCATGGGTTGTGAGAATAGCATACTCCCTATGGTGGAAACCCACAAAACTAGGGAAGGAATTGAAGCAGCAAGGAATCAAAGGCACTCCTTACAAGCTTCTGTATGGAGACATTGAAGAGCAAAGGAGGTTGATGAAGGAAGCATATTCCAAACCCATGAATCTAAATCACCATACAGCTCGCCGTATCTTGCCATTAGTTCATCAAACGGTGCAAACCCATGGTATCTACTCATCTTTTCAAAATTTTAGGATCTTAACACTACATGTGGAGCATTCTCCTTTCATTTTTCAAATATCCATTTGCATATCTAAAGATTAGGATAGATTTTCACGGCATGGCATGGTCTATCTGTAATGGGCTATTCATCATGGGATAGCAAGCCAGGGTTTATTTTATCCATGGATAGAATTGTTATCCTTCGTTTACACCAACATTTTTATCCATGGAATGCGTGGTGCAGGGGGAGTGAAAATATCATCGCCCTAAATCGACCCCATATAGGGCAGTGCTAAGAGAGAGAGAGGAGAGAGAGAAAGAAATGGGGGTAATATCAAAACATGAAAGTGAAAGTGGGGATATCAAGGGGATATCAATTCCTTATCACAAGAATAATGTAGTGGCAATGACTCACACCGTAAAGATGGTGGGGTGGTCCATCTGGAGAATCCATCAGGTAAATTGGATGGCTAAATCAAGAGAATCGCTTCATGTTTTGACCATCTGGTTTAGATCATTGATTTAGTATAGTTTTGAATGGTGGCCCATTCAAAATGGGGCCAGCCAAATCAATGGTTATGATGTATGATCATCCAATCATATTTTTGTAAACGAATGGCCCAGAACCCATGTAATCAGAGAACTGATCAGTTTATTAGGACAGGTAAAACTACAACTAAAGCATCCCAATACATATCTTATTAGCAAAGAGGGACAGTTAATTGTCTCAGCCACACCTCCACCATACATGTGTAGGGTGGAGATCATCAGAACCATACATAGCACCAGCATGGAGAGGTCACTGCAAAAAATGCACCAATCAAATTATCCAAATTGTCCAATCAGTGACCTACCTTCGGAGAAAAAAACTTTACCCATGAGGATATCTTCGAGTAAATAGCAAAACAAAGATACTCCTGTACATAATATGGTAGAATCCATATACCCAAAATGTATATATGTAACTACATATGTCCAACTATTTGCAAATACGACTAAAATAGTAAAATCCTGTAGGTAAATTCAGTATTTTATAATGAAAAGCATGTGTTTCTAGCTGCTTTCCTTGTTTTCTTTTAAATCCTCCTAGGAGTTGTATTAACTTGTGATTGTTGAACTGTTTTTTTTTTTCCTATTGCTTCTTTTCTGGTTTTTCATTTGAATCATGTTGGGACATTAAAAACAGGTAAGATATCACTGATTTGGAATGGGCCAACACCTAGGATCATCATCACAGATCCAGAACTGATCAAGGAAGTCTATTCCAACAAGCTTGGTCACATTCACAAGCGCAGAGTAAACCCTCTTGTGAGGCTATTATCCAAGGGAATTAACAGCTTGGAAGGAAAGGAATGGGCTAAACGTAGGAGGATGATTACCCCGGCTTTCCACATGGAGAAACTGAAGGTTGCTTCCCATAACACTATTGATTTTCTGCACACGCACACGCGCACGCACAAAAAAAAAAAAAACACACACACACACAGACATGTAGATGTACTAGATACTGTGAGACTCTCATGGCAATAATCACAAAATTAACCTGATCATTCATCCAATAAACGAGATCTACTAATAAGCTTTCTACAGAGAATTACCAACTAGAAACACCTAATTATTTCATAAAGATTGAGAGAGTTTAGAATTATGGAACAATAAATTATCTTCATCTATGAGACTCCGACGTATTTCATGCAGCACTACAACAGACACCAGCCACACAGAAAAATCATGCTTATAAAGTGGCAAATGTTAGTAACAACTCAAACACATCACACACCACACGCACACTGTTAATTTTTAAAGTGTATTTTTTGGGTTGCTTTATTTTATTTTTACTTTGAGAAATGTAGTCAGGGCAAATATGTACTTTTGTGTCCATGGGCATGTTGGTCTTTTTGCCTAGCTTGCACATGTGTGAGCCACACATGTTTGCTCTATCTTTTCCCACTACCTACCTATTTCAAATTCAAACCCTTACTTGGAACTCCAAACCCACCACTTCTCTAAGCATTAATGACACCACTTTCCCATACCCACTACCACCTACCTAAGCTATTTTCTCTTTACTTTCCATTGACTAAGCCTATTCTAATTAACTCATTTTTCTTAGAGATTCTCCACCACCTAGACCTCCATTGAAGCTTCATTGAAGCTCTCTTGTGTGCAAGCTTTCCTCTTGAAGCTTTCTTCTTTTTATTGTTGTTTATCTTGTAGTGTTGTTCTTTCTATCATATATTGAAGCACATCTCTTTTGGGCATTGTTCTGCTTCTACTTGGTTGTTCATCTTGGGCTAGTGTAAACTTTGGTTTCACTATTTGAGAAGAGGATTTTCCGGTGTTGTGAAATCCGTCTTTCTCTATACACACAAATCTAGCAATCCCTAAAATCAATTCCAATGGCCACTAGATGCTCCCATAGCAAGTCATGGATCAAGTGACTTTTATAGACCCAAAGATGCAGTGTACATCTTCCTTTTCAGCTCATGCTCAGGAATGTAGGTCCAAACCATTGATTAACTGTTGGCAATGACTAAGCATTTTACATTTAACTTTTAATTTCCTACTGCTAAGGTTATAACTTATACAAATGTTGTAAATATTATGCTGGAATCCTAATTACAGGGTATGGTACCAGCATTTTCTACTAGTTGTAGTGAATTGATCAAGAGGTGGGGAGACTATGTTGGTCCACAAGGATCTTGTGAATTGGATGTCTGGTCTGAATTTGAGAATCTTACCGGAGATGTCATCTCTCGAACAGCCTTTGGAAGCAACTATTTAGAAGGCAAGAGCATATTCCAACTTCAGAAAGAACAGGCTGTTCTGGTCAATGAAGCTTCCCAGATGCTATACATCCCAGGTTTCAGGTGCATTTCTATTTCTCTGTTTTCAATATCCTGATTCCCTGTTGGGGTTCTTTAGATATTATGATAAGGTATTGATATCACAGTGAACCAAACAATATGAAATATTTCATTTAACTGGTTCATCACAAACCATATTCACACAAACATTTCAGATTTAAGTACAGAATATCAGGTTAAAAATGTAGCCTACCAAGTCTAGTTACGTAAAAAGATGCAAAAACTTTATTCTGAGTTCAACGAAATATTATGATAAGGTATTGATATCCCAGTGAACCAAACAATATGAAATATTTCATTTAACTCGTTCATCGCAAACAATTCTCACACAAACATTTCAGATTTAAGTACAGGATATCAGGTTAAAAATGTAGCCTACCAAGTCTAGTTACATAAAAAGATGCAAAACCTTCATCCTGAATTCAACAAAAGACACACCTTGCTGCTGGAAGTTTTCCCATCGCATATTTTTTAGTTTGAAACTAAGGATTCTGCCATGATTCTCTTATGGAGAAGAAGATGATGAAAGGAAAAGTAAAAGAATAAAATGACCATGTCGATAGTTTTCAAAGAAATAATAAAATGGTTATTTTATCCAAAAATTAAGATAAAATCCTTGCACGTCGGTGAAATGGACATCCCTTTAATATGTATATACACTAGTTTTTTTTCCCTTTTTTTTGTGTGTTAAAAACACTCAAGACTGGTACACATGAATTTCATGGATGTGATCTAGACTATTTATCTAGTAGGCCTCATTATGGAGGGACCATAGCCGAAAAAACGAGATTTATTGGATGATCTTAACCTTCCAAGTGGATGACTTTTTAAGGACTGGAAGTAGATGGACCATTGGTCTGCATTCAACATGTAAAGAGCACCATTTGGTTAGGAGATCCAAATGAATAAACTAAATACCATAAACATGTGCCACGTCTACCAAATTAGAATGTGCAAGCCAAGGTCACCATTTTCCGTAGATTATATAGTGTACATATGGGGAAGAACACATCAATTACCGTACATATACAAAGTCAAATTGTCTTACAGTTTCCACTCTGTTTGTACAGATTCCTTCCCACAGAAAAGAACAAGAGGAGAGTGAAGTTGGATAAAGAGGTCAAAAGTAAGTTAAGAGATCTGATCAACAGGAGAGAGCATGCCATGAAAATCGGAGAATCAGGGAGTGATGACTTACTAGGCATGTTGTTGCAATTTAAATACCACAATGAAATAAAAGAACACGAGAATGACTCAAAAAACAACGTACTGGCAATTGAAGAGGTGATAGAAGAATGCAAGCTGTTCTACTTTGCTGGCCACGAGACAACCTCAGTCCTGCTAACATGGACAATGGTTGTTTTAGCTATGCATCCACGCTGGCAAGAGAAAGCAAGGGAGGAGGTGCTACAAATATGTGGGACAACCACACCCAATTTTGAAATCATAAACCAATTTAAGATTGTGAGTTTTTTCCTTGCATCAACTTAGTACTTTTTCCAGAGTTCATAAGTTCAATTCTAAGGCATATTACCAGTATTCTAGTAATGTGGTTGTTAGAATTCGTCTTGGAATTTTAGAAGATTTCTTAATTGTTTCCTTAATATCCCCTCATGGAAAACATGCAAGAGTAAATGCACTCATTTCAACAACCTTGAATATCTATTATGTTTTAAAGTTAAAACTTTTTGCACTTTGGCCACCTAACAGAGAAAATAAGCTATCCAGACTAAGTTTCGAAAGAGTATGCAACACTACTCATTTTAAGAAAATGCTTGGTGAACATGTTCTCATATTTGAACTCCAATAAGTGTTATTGTGTTCATTTGCTTACACCTGCATTCCCTTACAGGTAACCATGATATTGTATGAAGTTCTAAGGTTGTATCCGCCTATAGCTAGTCAAATTCGACATGCTTACAAGAGAATCAAATTAGGAGATATCGCAATCCCTGCCGGCGTCGACCTTTTGCTGCCAACAATCCTTATCCATCATGATCCTGAATTGTGGGGCGAAGATGCTGAAGAGTTCAAACCAGAGAGATTCTCAGGAGGAGTATCAAAGGCATCAAAAGATCAACTTGCATTCTTTCCATTTGGATGGGGCCCAAGGATCTGTATTGGTCAGAACTTTGCGATGATAGAAGCTAAAATGGCTCTGGCTATGATTCTGCAGAACTTCTCTTTTGAGCTCTCACCCTCCTATACTCATGCTCCTTACACTGTTATAGCAATTCAACCACGACATGGGGCTCAAATTATCCTACACAAGATCTAACGGCATCTTCCTCAACACCATCATCGTTATTTTATTGTTCCTTTTTTTTTGTCATACTTCTATAATTGTACTAGGAGAACATGTCTAGCACACACGCATGCATGTGCACGGCAATGCAATACTTAGACTATTGTAGGTACACTATAAAACACATCCACACAATAAACATGCGCGAGGATAATGTAATTCTGAGTTTGTGCAATATCGTAAGTAAAGTGTAAGTGTACTGGGAGACACATCCAGACAAATATGGCTTGGGCATCTATGCCAAAGCATTAATTGATCTTTATTAGGCATCTATGCCAAAGCATTAATCAGTCTTTATTAATTTAATTGAAGTATGTTGTGTTGTAGGAGAAGTCTACTAGGAGGCGTTTAGTCTTGCAGGATTTCAAATCTCGAGTGAACTTCGTAGGATATCGATGACTCTTTGGGGACTTGAACTTTATCAATGCACGGACACTTGGGACTTCCGTAGATTTTTGAGACTCATGTGAACTTTAATGAGGACTTCTAGAGTCACGCAGACATTGAAATCGCGTGGTAGTCGTCAAAAATTACATGACTTAAGTGGACTGCATGATCTATTGTACAGTAATGTTTGTAAAAGTTTGAGTTGTTTAAGTCAAAATGTAAAATTAAACAAGTATATTATTTAATTTTTTTTGAAGGGTAAATAATCATTAATTGAAAGAAAGGAATGTACAAAGCCGACCGAGAAAGTCAGCAAATAAGAGATAGGGAAACACAAGAAAAAGATACACAACAAAGAACAAGAATCTCCAATCACGGAGGAAGGAAATAAAAAAAAAATCCAACTCCGATCTCGCTACTCCATGCTTAGCCAATATGTTATTTAATTTTTTAACTACCCTTAGCCTGCCAATTAACACTACATAGATCGAGGTCTAAGACATATAAAATCATTGGAATAAAATAGATTACAAAGTCAAGGATCTAGGTGGATTTGAACCACCAATGACTAAAATTGCTAGATACTCAAATATAAGGCAAGTTGCCCAAACAACAGAAGACAACAACCAGCTATTGGACAGGCTCCCCAAACAAACATTTGCATATAAATGGAAGGAAATATGACCATACGAAAAAAATATAGGCTACTGATATTGGCACTGCCATTTTTTGATACTTGCACTAACTCATCTTCTCCTTTCTTTTTTAATTACCTTTTGAGAGCTTTTTGGGAATTGTAATAACCTTAGACAGCTGGTTAAATGATAAAAGACAAGGAAAGTTAGTGCTGTTATTAAAACATGGCAGTGCCAATTCCAATAGCCAAAATATATATAAGCAAAAAAGAACTCATTAATACAAAATCAGATGTGTACCTCTTAGAACCCATATACAAGCAAAAAAAGAAACATGTGTCTTCCTCTAATAGTCATGATGCCTCTCTTCTATTTAATTTTTTTTTTAAAATAAGCCCAAAGTCCAAACTGCACATAAAGTTAGAAATATCAAAGTTGTAATGTAAAATTGCCACCAAACCACTTTTTTATGCAATCTGAAATCCACATTTTCTTTACACAATATGAAAATGCACCGCATGGACAAAGAAATCAAACTATGAGAGAAAGAGAGAGCTGCAATCTTAGAAAGCAATTGAAGTTGTTCCAGGAAAGGATCTCTTTTATCCATATGTTGAACTCCTATCAGTTTCAAGAAGTTATTCTTTTCCCATTCATACCTACCCAGATCACCATCTATGAAGTAATGATTTTGACCAGCATCTTAGGTCCAAAGACTCCAAACACACCCCCACAAAGAACTCAATTTTGCATGGCTCTGCAATTTACAAGGCCATTATGCTCAACTAAATTGCCTTCCTCACACCATTCAAAAAAAAAAAAAAATTGCCTTCCTCACATTAACTATTTTCTATAGGTTGATGTATTTGAATCACCCTCATTCATCGTATTTACTGCTATGTAATAAAGACAAAAGGAACACTCATCAAATGTAAACAATAAAATCAGAGCAATGATTTTATAATATGATGAAACATCCTGCTGTCTGTGTGTGTGTGTGTGTGTGTGTGTGGGGGGGGGGGGGGGGGGGGGGGGGGGGGGTTTGAATTAAAAACAAGAATAACAACTTCAGATTAGTCTTTTAAAAAATGCCAGATAAGAATAGCATCACTTTCAACATCCTGAACAATGGGAGTAAAATCCACAAAGCAAGAACAGTAAAAAATAGGAAGTTAGAAAAGATAAATAGAACATCATTACTCAAGATCATGGTTTTAAATTTCGACCGAAACAAAATGGTACCAAAACCGAAATTTCGTCGAAATTTATATTAAAATAATAATTTTTTATCCCTTCAAACAATTTTGAACGAAACTACGTCCCAAAAATCAGGGATTTCGTGCGCCAATACCAGAGTTCGCCCGAAATTTTGGGATTTCGGCTGAAATTTCGGTTTCAGATAAGTCCGAAATTTTAGCCCCAAAATTTAAAACCACGCTCAAGATACAAAGGCTTATTATCCAAGATACTCAGAAGGAAAGAAAAATAATACCCAAAGATTAGCAACTAAAGTAGTAGGATTCCAAAATAACCCACTTACCCCACAATCCCACCTGAAAAGAAAAACCCACATCATGAAAATGCACAAAATTAAAAAAACTTGCAACTAATAAAGCACAATTTCCAAATAACCCACCTAAATCAGAGCACTGCAGAAACAAATATAAAGGAAAAACCCACATCAAGAAAATGCACAAACCCACATCAGGAAAATGCAGAAAAGGTAGAAACCTTGCCACTAATAAAGCACAATTTCCAAATAAACCACCTAAATCCGAACACCAGAAAGACAAAGATACGAAAATATAAAAACTACAATAGAAGCAATAACCCAACATCTGAAGAAGAATGAATTCTAAATACAATAAAAAAAATTACATCAAAGCAACAGATAAACAAACATACTTTCAATCAGCCACAAACAACTCCCACAAAACAAAAGTGCAGAGAGAGAGAGAGAGAGAGTTCACCCTATTGTGTTCTCTCTTTTTGTTGAACTTATGCACTGCTTGGATTGCAGGAAAAACAATTTTGATGGAAAAAATTTTCCCTGGTAAATTCTTCTTACCACGATTTCGAAGAAAATAACTAGGCAATTTCGCGGAAAGCCATTTTGCGGATGGCGTTTGCATGTGAGAATAGACTTTTAGGCAGGTTTTGTCTTATTAAATTAGTTCATCTGAGGTGGCCGTTCTCACGTGCAAAAGCAAGCCGTGAAATATTCTTAGAATATCATCATAAATTGATATTTACGACCCTTTTATCACCGGGGACACCCATTTGTCAGTGTACTTTACAATCAAAGGCACTGGATTTTTTCTGACATTAGAGTCCTTTTTGCCATTGATTCACTGACGCTGGGTGTCCTGATGGAAAGGGGGGCAGGGCAGTGATATTCCCCCTGTGAAGTTTCAAAGGTAAAGGAAAACGTTACGAGGGCGGGGGGAGGGGAGGGATATCACTGCCCATTGAATCCCTCTAAATTATAATCGAATTGGAATTGTTAATTTATCTTATCTACTTTGTAATAAAAGTAGGGAATTCTAGAAATATTCTTACGTTCCAAACTTTTTCAAAAAAAAATCATGCAACCAAACAGTTTAATTTATACATCTAAACTTGAGTTCCCACCTCTCATCACTCTCCGTAAAACAGTCTGCTCTTGATCCTTAAACTCAAAATGCAGCCCACCTCTTATCACTCTCCATAAAATTCAGCTATCAGAAAAAAAAAAAAAAATAGTACCATATGGAACTAAAGCAGTCTAGAATGGGCTCGATCCAGACAGATGACATGGCGGCGACCATGATCAGGTAATCCTAACCATTGATCAAATTTTCAGTTTTCCAAAAGAAGTGTTGATCTATTGCTGGTAATGATCGAAGGGTTGAAATCATACAAATCAGGTGGGACCGGTGCTAGCTGTTTGATTGAGCTCGTGCGAACACCAAATCAACAGCTTTAATCACCATACTCGTATGCCCATAAGTAGATGTGGTGGGATAGTCACATCCGAACCTGAGTCCCAAGTCCTAGCAATGTTTTCCTTCTAAATTCTCAAAGTCAAAAGGAAAAAAAGAAGAAAAAGAAAAAGATGGAACCCAAGTTTTAAATTTCGACCGAAATCCTAAATTGACCGACACCGAAATTGATAAAAACAGAAACAGTCATTTATTTAGGCCGAAATTTAGGAATTTCGGTCGAAATTTCTGTTTTTCCGAAATTTGACCCAAAATATATGTTTTTTTTTTTAATATTAATTTAATATTTCACCGAAATTTCGGTAATTTAGGCCGAAATTTAATATTGAATAAAATATTGGTTTCCAGTTTTGTACCAGATTTCGGTCGAAAATTTGAAATTTCCTGGGCTCCCCAGGGGGGAGGGATGTAAGAAAAATTACCAACTTGAGCTTCAGACAGCAAAAGAATCATCATATGCCCCGAAAGATAGATTATTACGAGCCATACTTGGAATTCAGGTATCCACTGCAAAGGAAACTTGTCTAAAATTATCTATAGACGGAAAGGGTCGAGTTATTGATGTGAGATGGATCCATAAAGGGTGGGGGGGGGGGTCCAGTTATAATCCAGAAACCGGTACCGAAACCGAAATTTGGTACCAAATTCCAAATTTTAATAAATAATGTCATTAAACCGAAATTACCGAAATTTGGTAAATGGCGAAAAATGGAATTTCGGAAAATTCCAGTTTCGGTCCCCACCGGTATCCGAAATTTTGGATTTCGGTCGAAATTTTAAACCATGGATGGAACTGAAGTTACTGGAGTTACTGAACTTTCAGAGTGACCTAAATCATTAGAAATCCAAAACAGGAAAATATTGTACCATTGGTGTTACTTACAAATATGGAAATAATAGTAAATGTACAGTCACGTCCGAATGTGCGAGTCTCAACAATGTTATCCTTCCTAACTAATTATCAAAGTCAAAAGAAAAAAAAAATTGGAGAAAAGATGCAACTGAACTTTCACTATGACCTAATCCAAAATAGGAAATATTGTATCATAGCTGTTACTTAGCGAAAATAATAGTAAATGTGGAGAGGAAGAGGAACCAAAGACCATACATCCAAGAAGATTCCACCTTTAGCCAATGACAAAAAAGAGAAAATACCACTTTGTTTAGGATCATCACCCCAATAAATATGGGAAGCCTTCTCTCTTCTTTTCCCCATTCACAAAACCTCTCTCTTTTGTTTAGAAAATGGATTTTCTGCTCATGTTTCTGATAATCTCATCATCTCTGCTGCTTTTCTCATGGGTGGTGAGAATAGCATACTTCATATGGTGGAAACCCATGAAACTAGGGAAGCAATTGAAGTAGCAAGGAATCAAAGGCACTCCTTACAAGCTTCTGTATGGAGACATGAAAGAGCTAGGGAGGCCAATGAAGGAAGCATGTTCTAAACCCATGAATCTAAATCACCACACAATTCCACGTCTCATGCCATTTGTTTATCAACCGGTGCAAACCCGAAGTATCTACTCCCTTTCTTCTCTTAACAATTTTGCAGGAGTTTAGAAATGAATGTGGAGCATTACCCTTTCATTTTTTTCAACCATATCTAAAGGTTTGGGGATATATTTTCATGGCATGGTCCATCCGTAACTAGCAAGGCTTATACATGGATGGATAGAATTGTAACAATTGTTATCCTTTGTGTACTGCGTACACCAACACTTCTTCTTCGATAAAATATTACCAAATCAAAATTCATGAACAGGGGACAAGTTAATTTAAAGATAACCTAGCCAAGTAACTTATCTCTAAGGATATCTGTCCCCTGGGTGAACAACCTTAACAGGGCCAACACACTGATGATTTGGATTCTCATCAATTTGTTTGTGTTGCCCGAAATCAGTCCATTCACTTTTCCGTCAGCGGCTGAGATTAGTCTAACTGAAAAACTGGTTTTATTTAGTCTCAGCCTTTCACCGAAAAGAGAGTGGGCTGATTTAGGGGAAGGTGACGGTCTTGAAATAAAGTGAGTAGTGCCATTATCAAAACATGGTAGCACCGATATCAGTGCCCTGAATGTATTAATCAATATAAATCATGCATTTTCTTTCTTTCTTTCCCATGTTCCATGAACAGATAGCTTATAGGACCTAACAGATAAGAAATCTCTTTTTTACCGGCGGACCCACTGGCTGTCTGTATAACCTCCCCTAAATGTAAATATATAGATATATGCATGGTTTTAAATTTCGACCGAAATCCAAGACCAACACCGAAATCAACAAAAATTGAAACAGTATTTTATTTCGGCCGAAATTTTGGAATTTCGGTTGAAATTTCACCCAAAAAACCTGTTTTTTTTTAAAAATTTTTTTTTTATATTCCACCAAAATTTCAGAATTTCGGTCGAAATTTCCCCAAAAAACATGTTTCTTTTAAATTAATTTAATATTCCACTGAAATTTACGTAATTTGGGCCGAAATTTAATATTGAATAAAATATTATTTTCTTTGTTGTACCGGATTTCAGGGTCCGAAACCGGTACCGAAACCGAAATTTTAAACCATGGATATATGCATGGTTTAAATTTCGAACGAAATTTCGGATTTCGGTTTCGTAAATACCCGAAATGTTACTTTATTTGAAATTTTATTTTTTCCCAAATTTCAGCCGAAATTTAAGGAAAATCAATCAAAATTCTCCAATTTTTTTACTTATTTAATATTTTCCCGGCTGAAATTACCGGAATTTTGACCGAAATTTTGGGAATTTCGGCCAGGATAAGATAAACTAATCTATTTAACGATTTCGATCGAAATTTCGGTTTCGGTTAGGACTGAAACGCAAATTTAAAACCATGGATATATCATATATGAGCCATGAAATCGACATAAGATGGTCCCGCCCAAAAACTTGACGAGTAAATGTAAATATACGACAGCCGTCTCTGACAGGAGGAAATGAAGTAGGAATGAATTATTTAATTTGTTCCTATATCTGATTTCCTATTGCCTTTCTTTTTTAAAGTTGTCTCAAGTGGTTGTTTGCACTTGACATTGACTTCCACTGGTGAAGCGTTTTATTTCACTGTGGATGCTCTGAATTTAGGGTGGTCCCTTATTATTGATGTTTGGATATTCAAAACAGGAAAGATATCTCTGTTTTGAAATGGGACAACTCCTAGGGTGATCATCAAGGACCCAGAGCTAATGAAGTCAGTCATGTTAAACAAGTTGGGTCACTTTCAACACCTAAAACTAAACCCTCGTATACAGCTTGTAGCCAATGGAGTTAATAACTTGGAAGGAGAGAAATGGGCTAAACACACTTTGGAAGTCGCGGAGAAGAAGATTGGGCATCTTGTGGAAACTTGTAAAAGTTGGTTGCATGCAAAGAACTTACCCAAAGCCTTATGGGCGGAAGGTATGGCATGTGCAACTTATGTGATTAATCGGGTGCCTCTTAGTCCGATTAATATGAAGTCTCCTTATGAGTTGATGTTTGGAGTGAAGCCTAGTGTCAAGCATTTCAAGGTTTTTGGTTCAATTTGCTATGTGCATGTGTCGGATGAAAAGAGAACCAAGTTGGATGCTAAGGCGAAGAAGTGTATTTTCATTGGGTATGATGAAAGGAAGAAAGGTTGGAAGTGTGCTTAGCCCATTTCATCAGTGCGGTAAGCATTTTCAAAATACACATTATTATAAGAAAGAACAGTCTTACCACCTTGGAAATCAAGACGCATACCGGCATCACATAGAAGACTGCCAAACACTAAATTCTTAGCTATGGATGGAACATGCTTGACGTTCTGTAGAGTAACAGTCTTCCCAGACGTGAGTGTCAACACAACAGTCCCAGAACCGAGCACATTAGTAGTAGAACGACCCACCATAGCCACTTTCTCCTTTGAAGCAACATAAGAAGAAAATAGTGACTTATTGGTGCACACATGACAAGTAGCACCAGTGTCTAGCCACCAATCAGTAGAATCTGAAGTACCCTCCACATGAGAGATTACTGCTACAAAATCTGAAATCTCTTCATTTCCAGTTACAACATTAATCGACTCATTCAGTTCTTTGTTCTTTGATGGTGCCCTACAATCCTTAGCCAAGTGGCCTTACTTTCCACAATTGAAACATTGACCTTTCTTCTTAAAATCATTTTTCTGCACATTAAGGTTCTTTTTGTTCTACTTCTTCTTGGGATTGTACTTCTTCTTTTTCACATCATATTATCCCTTGTTATTTTCTGATTTTGCTTCTATCATATTGACAGTAGCCTTCTGCTTCTCAAGCAACTCAATGTGAGAACGGGTTCGGGCTTCAACTTCAATACGAATGAACCGCTTCAAATCATCAAGAGAAACTTGTTTCTTTCTTCTACGCATCTTCGTAGAGAAAGATAACCAGGAAGGAGGGAGCTTGTTTACAATAGCTCTAGCAATGAAAACATTGTTGAGCTTTATCGCTTTCTGTTCAAGCTTCAATACCAATTTTTCAAGTTCTTTCACTTGGGGCAAAACCTCTTTTCCATCTTCAAATTTCATATTTAGAAACTTGTCGATAAGATGAGTCTTGGACAAATTCTCTTCATCTTGATATTGCTGCTCCAGATTATCTCAAACTGCCTTAGCTGTTTTGTTTTGCCCATAAACATCTGCAAGATGGTCTGACAAATAGTTGAGCAAATAACTTCTACAAAAGTCATCATCACGATCCCAATCCGCCTCTTCCTTAGAGTGAGAACTTCAAAATCGGGTTTCTCCTCTTGAACAGTATAGTGGATTTTCAGAAGTTGCATTCCAAAAATCACTTTTCGACACCAAGCGTTAAAATCAGAACCATCAAAGTTCTCAAGCTTTAGACCATCAATACCCATAACTCTTGCAGTATCCATCTTATACGAATAACGTCTTAAGATTGTTGGTGCAAATAGCAAAAAATTATAAAATGAAAACTGCAATAGTATGATCTTAGAGAAAGATGGAAATACCAAACAGAGAATAGATAATCCAAAATATCTGTAGAGCTGCTGTACGTCCTCGAACGTTTCGCTTAAGACGTTATTTGGCCCTATTCCGGTGCAAGGATCTGACGACCGAACCGTCTCTAGGAACAACAACTAAGTGTTGGTGTGCACCTACCAAATACTTTGAAGGCAAAGCTTCGAGTCTCTCTAGTTAAGCAAATCGGGCTCTACAAAATACTTTGAGGCTTCTTGTGAAGATCTTAATCTCACACCAAAATATGGGACACACCCTTGGTTGGTTTTCCTTTCACACACCACAACAATGGTGTAGAACTTTTTCCTTCTCTCTTTTTTTTCTTATTAGAAGCTAGCCAAGAGTCTCTTCATTCTTATGGAATCACCCTTAATGAGAGAACTAAAGGCATTCAACTAAAAGGAGAAAATCAAAGAGCCACCATAAATGGAATACAAAGAGTCACCAAGAATGGCCCACTCTTTTGTCATTTTGTGCATGACTTTTGGAGACCAAGGAATATGAAAAGCTACCTTAAAGCCTTAGCCCAATTATGGAATATTTGAAACTTAGATTTTTTTTTAATAAAATCCAACACTTATTCCCTGTATATCTCGTTGCCTATTTCACAGATTCCTTATATGGCTTATTTGATGCTGTATGGTTTCTTACTTATTTAGTTTCTTACTAAATAGTTTGATTTCCCAACACATGCCCGGTATAGTTCCTTACTTATTTAGGCTGTAATTCTCTTTATCTGATTTCCCAAATCGAGGGATTTTATATCTATATGCATGTAACTTGTGAATACTGAAAAACATACGGTGAATGCAATATACTATTCTTCTCTATTTGCACAGTACTTGATATGGTATCAGAGCTATAAGGCCCGATCCGTTCTCTTCTCTCTCGCAATCAGTTCCTCTCCGGCAACATCCATCTCTTGTTGCGAAACCTGCCCTCCATTTTTTTCCTCTCCGGCAACATTCATCTCTTGTTGTGAAATCTACCCCCGGTGAGTCTTCTCTATTTGCACAGTACCTGACATTGATATCATTTATGGTAAAGAAGAGACAAAACAACACAGTGAACAGACGGAGGGTTGTTATGAATAAATCTCTCTTCTTATGTGATCTGAGATTTCAATGGCAAAGCAAAAACAAAATAACAAACACAAGCAAACGCACAGAAGACACAAAGATTTACATGGTTCGGCAAAGCCAACTCCACAGCAGAGGCGACAAGAAAAAATAAGTCCAATCAATGCCTCTCTCACCAAACCCACTAGAAACCTTAGCACCCCTTTTTCGCCTTTCTTATGAGCTCTCAACCCTCTTTACAAGACTAGCTATCAAATAAGCCCTAAAAGCCCCTTTATATAATGCGGGCCATAAGTTAGTCTTATCAGGCTGAAAAAACACATAAAACAGCCCCCATATGGCAATTAGGAATTAGTGACCAATTGAACCCACACAATATTTCGGACCTTATCCAGGTCACACACAATATTTTGGACCCCAATCAGGTTTGAATTCAAGACATCCAACTCAACAAGGGTCTATTAGGAATCCACGACTAATGGTAACTGCTTAAGTATTTTTTGCTTTTTTATCTTTTTGAAATAGATACCACTATTAAATTTCATTAATAAAAGTGAGCCTGGGAGTGAATACCCCCAAAAGAAAGAGTTGCAAAAAGCACCCAATTTGGCTAGGCAGCCCAACTTCATCATTCGAGATTCAGTCCGAATTCGCTCCTCCTCCCACATAGGCTCTTTGATCGACAGATTTTTTTGTCTTTATTCATGATGTGGCTGCTCTCTCATGCAACAGATCATCCGCGAAATGCCTTCTGCGATGGTCCCTAGCAAATCCCCCATCAATAACATTGCCAAGTCTCCATGGACCATCACTGATTCCTTTTGCCCACTTCACAATGTTAGAAGAGTCACTTTCAACTTCCAAACTGCCCTCGATACAATGTTCATGAAGATGTCCAAACCCCGATATAAGTGCTTAAGAGATCAAATTGGATGAAAAAACAGACACTTGAACAAATTAGCGTAATGATTAAGAAAAGGATAATAACATTTCCTCTTCCACCAACAAGAACAAAAGAACTATCAACAATTGTAAGCCTACCATCGACATGAAGTAATAAAAGAAAAGTAAACTCTAGAGGGTACAAGAAATTTCAGAAATTTTCTTTGACTCTACTGAACAAAACTTAAAAGATGGATTGGTCGTGTGTACAGACTTGGGTACAGTCGTACAGACTCAAAAAAGAAACACCTTTTAAGGATTGTAAATTTATTAAGTCGGTACTGGTATAAATTCCCTAAAAAAATTATTCATGGTGGGGATGGCTTGAAAAATATGCTATTCATAAATCCATAGGTATAGAGGTCCCCTCTTCAACCTAAAATTCTAA
The DNA here is from genome assembly GCF_043159265.1 of Tasmannia lanceolata. Lineage (NCBI taxonomy): Eukaryota > Viridiplantae > Streptophyta > Magnoliopsida > Canellales > Winteraceae > Tasmannia > Tasmannia lanceolata. The sequence continues at coordinate 8,708,912 of NW_027518714.1, read as the reverse complement.
GTGCAGGCTGTGCAGCCCATAGGGGTGGCAACGGGGCGGGTCGGGGCCGGATGTTGGGGTCCCCTTCCCCTTCCCCTCTGCGGGGAATTTCCCCCCTCCCCTTCCCCTTCCCCTCTGCGGGGATGGTGGGGAATCCCCCTCCCCTCCCCGCGGGGAATATCTAATCCCCTTCCCCTTCCCCTTCCCCTTCCCCTCCCCGCATCCTTCGGGGACAAAATCCCCGCCCCGCCCCCTCTTTGGAACCCAATCAAACCAGCAAACAGAGCTTCTTTCTTCTACGTCCATTACAGACAATATTGTGATGAATGCTATGATTCTATTCATGTGATCAACAAACAGATGGACAAAATCAGAAATGCATGGATGAGACAACAAACATAAATAACAACAGGACCTCATCTTTCAGCAATTTTCTGCATAAATTATGGAATGATAAAAATGAGCACCAGGATTACCTTCATTAACAGACAGCCAATGTGCAAAAAGTAACTATTTCAGTAGTCACAATGAACTTTAAAAGTCCATAAGTGGGCGCTCACACACGCAAAATAATGTTCATTAGTTCATTCTGTATAGCATGTTAACCCCCAGATGAGCATGAGAAATGAGAATGGAGAAGAGAACAAAATCAACAAATGACTTATTTCTTTAACTGCAATTCAGTCTAGTGCTGACATGAAACAAATTTCTAGTAGCTAAATTTTTCTTGTTGAAAATTAAAACCTGCAATCCAACCCTAAAATTTTGTTGGCACTACGATTTTTTGATAATTGCATACACTCAGCGTCTCAGGCTCTCAGCTTGTCTTTATTATTTCAACATCTGTGAAAAGGTTATTATAGTTCCCAAAATGCTCTCAGAAGCTAATTAAAAGGAAAAGACAAGCTAAGTTTATGTTTGGGGGAATCTTGTAGCCGATCCACAGAGTTTCTAGTAGTTTTCCTTAAAAAAAACACTTAAAAATTTACAAAAAAATGGCATTATTAGCGGGGCGTAGCGGGGCGGGTCGGGGTGGGGCGGGGCGGGGCGGGGACAACTCCATCCCCTTCCCCTTCCCCTCCCCGCACCGGGGAATTTTTATAATCCCCTTCCCCTTCCCCTTCCCCTTTCAAATCGGGGAATCCCCTCCCCAAACGGGGCGGGGCGGGGCGGATCCCCGCTTTTTCGGGTGAAATTGCCAGCCCTAGCAGCCCACCTCTTATCACTGTCCATAAAATTCAGCCATCATAAAAAACAGAGAGCTCTACCACATGGAACTTCACTATCCATAAAATGGGCTAGATCCAGACAGAAGATATGGCAGGCCACTATGATCAGATAATACTCACCTTTGATCCATTTTTTGGGTTTTCCAAAACAAGTGTTGATTAATTGCTGATAATGATCAAACGGTTGGAATCATCCTGTCGGGGTGGGACCGTTGCTGATTGATTGGGCTCATGGGGTCACCAAATCAACTGCTTTGATCGCCATATACGTGTGCCATGTGTCAAGGAGGCAAATGGGCCATGCCAGCCCGCGGCTGGCAAGGCACGGCAAGACACGGCCGTGCTGGCATGGCACGAATAGCCACAGTGACATGGGTCGTGCCGGCACGGCACGAAGCCGCGGCTTGTGCCAGACTGTGGGTTTAGGCACGCGACCCGGCACGGCAAAATCAGTTAAAAAGTGAGCATATAAGGCTGTTGTCCCAGGCCGGCACAGCCATCACGATACGGGCCGCGGGCCGGGCCGTGCCGTGCCGTGCCGTGCCTAACCTCAAACTTATTGGTGCCATGCCAGCACGGCCCATTTGCCACCTTGAGCCATGTGGCAAGATAGTCACATCCGAACGTGAGAGTCCCAATAATATATTCCTTTCCAACTTCTCAAAGTCAAAAAGAAAAGAAAAAGGAAGAAAAGTTGGAACTGAACTTTCATAATGTCATAAATCATTAGGGACAAACGAGAGACCCAAAATAGGAAAAAATTTATAATAGGTGATACTTAGGAAAATGGAATTAATAGTAAATTTCGAGAGGAAGAGCATCAAAGACCATGTATCAAAGAAGATTCCCACGTTTAGCCAGTCACAAAAAAGGAAAAATACCACGCTGTTACTATCATCTGTCGTTGAGACACCAATAAATATGCAAAGCCTTCCCTCTTTTTTTCTCCATTCACAAAACCTTTCTCTCTTGTTTAGAAAATGGAAGAGTTTCTTTCCATGTTTGTGATAATCTCTTCATCTCTACTTCTTCTTTCATGGGTGGTGAGAATAGCATACACCATATGGTGGAAACCCATGAAACTAGGAAAGGAATTGAAGCAGCAAGGAATCAAAGGCACTCCTTACAAGCTTCTGTATGGAGACAAGAAAGAGCAAAGGAGGACAATGAAGGAAGCATGTTCTAAACCCATGAATCTAAATCACCATACAGCTCCACGTCTCTTGCCATTTGTTCATCAAACGGTGCAAACCCATGGTATCTGCTGCCTTCTTTCTCTTTACAATTTTTTAGGATTTTAACACTGAATGTGGATCATTTTCCTTTTATTTTCAACCTTAGCTAAAGTTTTGTATATATGTTCATGGATCCTCTGTTTAGTGAACTATTTATCTATTTAGCTGGCTTCTCTGATGGGCTCTTGTCATGGATCAATGATGCCCCAAAAATCTCATCCAAAGATTCTAGCAATCTAGTTACTGAATCTTTTTATGATTGATTGGGACCTAGGTTACATATGTTTTTACTACATCCATTTGCCGGCTTAAAAAATGACAATCACCTCGGATTTTGTCTGAATGGGCAATATTTTCAAAAATCTAATATAAAATCTCTGTTTTTTTTTCTCCTAACGCATTAAAGAACATATTGCCCAGTCAACTCAATAAAAAATCTTTGATAAAACATTGGGATTTACTACGGTCCATTGCGATGGCCATGGACTCTAGCAAATCCCTAAAATATTTAAATACTTGGGACTCTCTCTCTCTCTCTCTCTCTCTCTCTCTGGAAGTTCTAGAAACACATTAAATAACATATTTCGCGGTAAAGTTTAAAAAAAGTTTAATGGGCTCTGTTTCTTTCGACCTAAAATTTGTTTTATGTTGTAAAAATGAACATAAAACAAATTTTACGTCCAAAGGAACAGAGGATTTATGTGGGAGAAAAAAAATCCAAGGAGATTGGTGGGAAAAAAAAAAGTCCCAGAAGTATCCTGGTAAAATAAAAAAACCCATGTTTGGTTGACCGGACTATGCTTGTTTGGTTGCCTGAACTGTTGGGAAGAACAAAATTCTTCTCAAGCTTATTTTTGGTACCTGGGATTATTTTGGTTCCTGGGAGTATTTTTTTCCTTCCACAGATTTCGCGCGGGGTTATTTTGGTTCCTGGGATTATTTTGGGCCCACCAACCAAACGTGGGTTTCCTGAGGAAATCCCACAAAAGTGCCAAGAATAAAAAAAACCCGGCAACCAAACAGACCGTATACGCACGAGATTTTATTTGGTGGCCGACTGTGAAACAACAAGGGCGGGAAGCCCATCCTCGAATTTTTATCCAACAGCAGCCCCTTTTTCTTGACTTTTTAGGGTGCTGCTGTTGGATCAAATATCAAGGGTGGGATTCCCGCCCTCGTTGGTGCACGGTCGGTCACCATATAATTTCTCTGATATGCACAACCATAGTTTGATAATTGCACTAACCCATCATGTCTTTTTTTATTTAAAGGATTATTACAATTCCCAAAAAGCTCTTACCTTCTTGAAACCAGAGCCCAGAATTCTCTGCAATGCATACTTCCCTTTTAAGTTGGTCCCTTCACTGTTTACCCCAAAGTGATCTACTGCTGATGGTTATCCCTAGTTTTTCGAACCCCTCCGAATAAAGCCAAAAGCACCACACAAGTCCTTCCTATTCAGTTTGATAAGATTACGTACAGCATCTCTATTAAACGTCATTTTCTATCACGCCAAGTGGGCACCAAACTGCCTTAATAGAAAATTTAAAATCAAGAGAGGAGTGGGGAGTTCAACTCCCTTATTAGAAGAATAATCTAGTGGCAATAATTCACACCTTAGACATGGATGGTGGGGTGGTCCATCAAGAGCAACCATCAGGTGAATTGAATGACCAAATAAAGAGAAGCTCTCAATGTTTTGACCATTAATTTGTTTGCAAACTACTAATCTGATGGTTAGGATCATTCATTTAGATCGAATACTTTGCACGATCGGCCATTCAAACTGGGGCCCGCCAAATGAATGGTTATGATTATCCTATCTGAAACATGTTCATCCCCAGTAAGGTCCACTAAATGAATGGTCCAGACTCTATGTAATCAGACAACTGTACAGTTTATTAGGACAGACAGAACTATAATGTACTGTGGAGTCATCAGAAGCATACACACTGGCCACTAGCATGGAGAGCCACTGCAAAAACTGCACCAATCAAATGACCCGAATTGTCCAAGATAAAGATAGCCTTGTAAATATGGTAAACTATTTGCAAACACAACTAAAATCATGTGGGTAAACTCAATTATTTTATGATGAAAATCATGAGTTTCCATATCAGTTTTCCTTGTTCTTCTCTTTTACATTGCTTTTAGAAGTTGTATTAACTCGTGATTGGTGAACTTTTTTGAGTTTTCCTATTGCTGCTTTTCTGATTTTTCATTTGATGAAAGAATGTTGTAGGTTTTCATTCCCCTTGCACACCTCAAATTTATACTAGTTATTCTCAAGTAATGATGTTGGGACATTCAAAACAGGCAAGATATCGCTGTTTTGGAACGGGCCAACACCTACACTCATCATCTCGGACGCAGAACTGATGAAGGAAGTCTACACCAACAAGCTTGGTCACATTCGCAAGCCCAGAGTAAACCCTCTTGTGAGATTGTTATCCAAGGGAATCAATAGCTTGGATGGAAAGGAATGGGCAAAACGTAGGAGGATGATTGCCCCAGCTTTCCACATAGAGAAACTGAAGGTTGCTTCCCATAATGCTCTATTAATTTTACGCAGAAACCATGTAGATGTAGTATATAATGTGAGGTTCTCATGTTAATAATCAAAAAATTAACCTGATAATTCATCCAATAAATGAGATATACTGGAAAGCTTTTTACAGAGAATTACCAACTAGAAACACCCAACTATTACATAAAAATTGAGATAATTTAGAATTACGGATAAAAAATTACCTTCATTTATGAGATTCTGTCAAACTTAATGCAGCACCATACAAAACACCAGCAACACAGAAAAAACATGCTTATAAAGTGGCAAATGTTAGTAAGAACTCAAATATATATCACACACCACGCGCAGGCAAATCTAGCAATCCCTAGAATCAATTTCAATGGCCACTAGATGCTGCCCATAAGTAACATTTACAGGCCAGAGTAGGTGCAAACATCGACTGCTTTCTAGAAAGCAATTTATTTTAAAATTTTACTGTCCTAGTGCTAAGGTTATACATATTTTATAAATATAATGCTGGAATCCTAATTACAGGGGATGGTACCAGCATTTTCTACTAGTTGTAGTGAAATGATCAAGAGGTGGGGAGACTATGTTGGTCCACAAGGATCTTGTGAATTGGATGTCTGGTCTGAATTTGAGAATCTTACTGGAGATCTCATCTCTCGAACGGCCTTTGGAAGCAACTATGTAGAGGGCAAGAGCATATTCCAACTTCAGAAAGAACAGGTCGCTCTGGTCAACAAAGCTCTTCAGATGGTATACATCCCAGGTTTCAGGTCCATTTCTATTTCTCTGTTTTTTATATCCTTAGTCCTTACTCCTGACTTCCTATTGGGATTCTTTAGATATTATAAGATATTGATATAATGCTATCCCTGTTAACCAAACAATATGAACCTGTTTTATTTAACAGGTTCATCACAACCAATATTTTTCTAATGGCATTCATCTCAACCAATATTCACACTAACAATTCAGATTTAAGTACAGAATATCAGGTTAAAAACATAGCCTACCAGGTCTAGTCACGTAAAAAGATGCACAAATATTTTTCTGCGAAACAAAGAAGAACCCGATTTCTTTTCAACAAAAGAAAAAGGCATGAACAAAAAGAACACCACAGCCAAGCAAGAGTGTTGCCAATATTTTTCCTGTATGTTTACAAGAACACCCCTCTATTTTTGTGAGAAAAAAATACAGGGAAGCTTTGGCACTCGTTTTTCTTTCCTCCTCTGTTTCCTCTATGTCACCAACTATGTCATTCCAAACCCACCATACACCACAATTTTCTCTACTCCATCACCATGTTTGCCACACCATTGTTACTACCAGAGATGCTACTCTGATCTTACGTCAACACCACTTCCCCTAATGTCTGCTATTGAATTCTCACAATTGTTACCTTTGGAAATCAATCACCAACACCTCCATCGTTCTTGAATTCTAAAGTCGCGAATATCACAAAAAATCAGTTTGGAACAGGCAAAGCGAGATCACTATTTTTCATGGATTTATCGAGTACATATGGGGAAGAACAGATTAATCGCCATAGATATAAAAGGCAATTGTCCTTACATTTTCGACTCTGTTTTATATAGATTCCTTCCCACAGAAAACAACAAGAGGAGAATGAAGTTAGACAAAGAAATCAAACGTTTGTTAAGAGATATGATCAATAGGAAAGAGCAGGCAATGAAAATGGGAGAATCAGGGTGTGATGACCTACTAGGTATGTTGTTGCAATTCAAATACAACAATGATATCCAAGAAGATGAGAATGACTCAAAGAACAATGTACTGACAACTGAAGACGTGATAGAGGAATGCAAGTTGTTCTACTTTGCTGGCCACGAGACAACCAAAGTCCTGCTAACATGGACAATGGTTGTTTTAGCATTGCATCCAAGCTGGCAAGAAAAGGCAAGGGCGGAGGTACTGCAAATATGTGGGAAAAGCACACCCAATTTTGAAAGCATAAACCAATTTAAGATTGTGAGTAATTTTCCTTCCATCAACTTACTACTTTATCCAGGGTTTGTAAGTTCATTTCTAATGCTTATTACTAATTCTATGGTTGTTAGTATTCACCATGAAAATTTAGAAGATAATTGTTTCCTTAATATCCCCTCCTTATGGAAAACATGCAAGAGTTACTGCACTCATTTCAGCAAGACCGAATATCTCTTCCATTTCAAAGTAAAAACTGTTCGCGTTTTGGGCACTTAACAGAGAAAATAAGCTGTCCAGAGTGATTTTTGAAAGAGTATGCGACACTTCTCATTTTAAGAAAACTCTGGGTGAACATGATCTTATCTTTGTACTCCAATACGTGTTATTGTGTGGATTTGCTCACACCTGTATTGTCTTACAGGTAACCATGATATTGAATGAAGTTCTAAGGTTGTATCCACCTATAGCTAGTCAACTTCGGCATACTGACAAGAGAATAAAATTAGGAGATATCTCAATCCCTGCCGGTGTCGACCTCTTGCTACCAACAATCCTTGTCCATCATGATACTGAGTTGTGGGGCAAAGATGCTGAAGAATTCAAACCAGAGAGATTCTCAGCAGGAGTTGCAAAGGCATCAAAGGATCAACTCGCATTCTTTCCATTTGGATGGAGCCCAAGGATATGTATTGGCCAGGGCTTTGCAATGATAGAAGCTAGGATGGCTCTGGCTATGATCCTGCAGCACTTCTCTTTTGAGCTTTCACCCTCCTATACTCATGCTCCATGCACTATTATAGCACTTCAACCACAACATGGGGCTCAAATCATCATACATAAGCTATAAGGTCATCCTTCTCAACAGTACCATCATCATTACCTCTTTTACTAGCTCACTAAAGATGTAGTGTTTCTCCTTCTTCTTCTTTTTTTCTTTTTTTTATTTGCTGTCATCCTTCTATAATTGTACTTGGAGCACAGATGTCTAGACAATATATATACATCCAAGGATAATGAAATTCTGTGTTTGTGCACTGCAATGCGTACTCTAGTAAGTTCAAGTGTACTAGAAAACACACCCATACAAATACGACTTAGGCAGCTATGCCAAAGCATTAATTGATCTTTATTAACTTTAATTGAAGACAGATGAGTTGTAGAAGTCTACTATGTGCCCAGAAAATACTGCCCGACTTCAAGACCACCACCAATCATCTTCCTCACAATTAACTTTACATTACAGTTCAGAGATACGTTTAGTCTAACAATTTCTCTTCCCCAACAAGAACAAAAAATACCATCAACAATTGTAAGCCTACCATTGACACAACTTACTATTGACACAACTTGAAGTAATAAAAGAGAAGTAGCCTTATTAGAAGGGAAATGATATCAGCACAACCATGTTTTGATATTTTCACTAGTGCATCTTGTCTTTAAGCATTTAAAGAGCTGTGAAAAGGTCATTACAGTTCCCAAAAAAGCTCACAAGCCAATTAAAGAAAGAAAAGATAAGCTGGGTCTGTTCAATTATTAAAACATGGTTGTGCTGATATCATTTCCCTATTAGAAATATGGTGATGTAGGGAGGCTGTGGAAGGAAAAAGAAACTCTATAAAGAGCAAGAAATTGGAGGAATTTTCAAAAGTCTAAGAAATTTCCTGAACTCTGCGGAACTAAACCAAAAGGATGGACTGGATGTCTGTAGTCTATACAGACTTGGGTGCGGACTCACCATGATTTGAAGAGGTAGATAACCCAACTAATATATTGGAGTGAAAACATTTACAGGACTTGGATGAATAAATGACAATTGTAACAATCAGTTCGAATAATGTAGAACTGACCCCTTTGTAATAGCAAGGATGGCAAACTAGCTGATTCAAACAAGATAGGAAGAAACATAGAGTTGTAAAATATTAAGAAGTGAAAGATGGCTTTGAGTGTAATGACTGAAAGAACAGGACAACAGACAAAACAAGAAACTACAAACTGGAATGTCGCAAAATCTGAATTACAAGGAATACAAAATGATAGTCAATTGGATAGCATTTAATTTAACTAATTGTTCACAATGTTTTAAAATTGAACCGTTGATCAACCTGGAAAAGGTTTCGCTTTGGTTCGACAAAACTTTCCATACAAAAATCGAAGAAACAATAAGAGAAACTAATGTAATTCAATAAAAATGCAATAGTCAATAAATGAACTATCTCATCAGTTAAAAACTTGTAGTTCAATTTTTTTTTCATGATATAATTACACCTTTTGAACAATAGTAACCTCAAATTCAAACAAGTACAGATGAAACCCGAACTGAAAAGTAGCCAAAGGCAAACAGCACTCAAATAAATCACCACACAGAAAACATAAATAACACTGACCAAAGGCGATAATAATCATTCAAACTCCAGTAAATTAAACATAATATCTCATACATTAATATCTTAGCCCTGTTCTTCGGAACTCAACTTCGTGGTTTGCAAGCATCAAAAGCAAACTAGAATTCAGTCCCAATTATTGAAACCTATCACTCAACTCGACCCTTGAATCCAAGTTGACAAGGGCGGAGAAGAATTCCACACACACTATGATCACTGTCCAACCACCAAAGAGACAAGAATTAACAGCGAACTTAAAAACTGAATAGAAAAGCAATACCCAAAGGCTGAAAGAGCGCAGGCAGTTAATTTCAAAAGCAAAGAAACAACAGCTTGCAAATCATAAGATGAGAACAACCAATAAATCAAGACAACAACGTTTAATATGATCTTTTCATTGGATGTACTAATGAATGAAATGTACTGAAAAGCAACAACATTGCCATGGATATAACCAAAATAACCCCTGGACTTTGTCGGGATAAAGTTTTTCAGATCTTTTTCAGCAAGAATGTTACGGTCCTGAGTGAGGGCCTGCTTAGGTATGGGACTAGGCGGGACCCAACCTCATATGGGACAAGTTTGAAGGGCCTGGCCTAATGTGTTTCATCAGCTCTAGAGCTTTTGGCATGTTGATTACCTAACATTTGGTATTAGAGCAGCCACCATATCCCGTGACTTGAAGGGGCGATCTGTGGAAAGAACTACCGGGTAAAATGTCAGTGTGAAAGCTGCCAGAGTAAAGTTGCCGGCCTCGACGGAAGGGGCAACCCATGGAAAGGGCTACCTGGAAAAAAGGCCCGAGTGAAAGTGGGCCGCCGAGGACAGCAAATGTGAAAGTGTGGTGGCATGTTACACCAAATGTTAGGTACCTAACCAATAAACCAAAAGCTCGAAGCTGTTAGGCTAGGCCCTTTAAACTTGTCACATTGGCAGCTTTCACTCTTTTTACCGGGCCTCCACAGGCTGCCCCTTCTGTGACTAAAACACAAGATGTGGCTGCCCCTTCTGTGACTAGAACACGAGATGTGGTAGCTGTTGTAGCTGCTTTGATGCCTCCACTCGGACTGTAACAAAGAAACTCTTCTATTATGATGAAAAGGTTTCAGAAAAAAAAAAACAGAAACAAATCCAAGAATCGTACACAAGCAGAGATAAGGTCCAAACTCCAGACATAATCAACCAAAAGGCATTTATTCACCTCCCGCCGTATTTGATCGTGACGTCTGAGAGAGTCTAAATCATCAAGACAAGGTCCGCCATGTAATTCATGCCGTGAGACAACGAAATCTCAAGCAAAGCTTGAAAATTCAAGGACATTGAATCATCGTTTTCTCTGCACAGACCACCTCCTTATATCGAATCGGGAAATCTCATTAAAAATCCAACTGCAATTCTCGAAAAACTCAGATCGATGGTGTTAAGGTCCTGAGTGGGGGACCCGCCTAGGTATGGGACTAGTTGGAACCTAGTCTGGTATGGGATAGGTTTAAAGGGCTTGCCTAACAAGTTCCATCAGCTCTGGAGCTTTTGGTGTATTGGTAAGGTACCTAACGTTTGGTATCATAGCAGTCATCGCGTCCCGTGTTCGAGTCACAGAAGGGGCGGCCTGTGGAGTGGACTACCTGGAGAGGGCTACTTGGTGAAAAAAGGCAGAGTGAAAGCTCTGCTAGAGTGAAGTTGCCATAGAGTCGGCCACCGCGGAAGGGTGACATGTGGAAATGTGGAAAGGGCTACCTGGAAAAAAAAAAGGCAAGAGTGAAAGCCGTCACAAAGTGGGCTGCAAAGGATGGCAAATGCAGAAGTGTGGTTAAATGTTACAGTCCTGAGTGAGACCAGCCTAGTATGGGATGGGTTTAAATGGCCTGATGGTAAGGTACCTAACAGATGGAGAAAAATCGATTACTCACCAAATCGGCTACAAGTGTATCGTTCGCTCGGAATTCCAATTGTTGCAACCAACACAAAAGGCAATCCAATCCATGAGGTTATAAAGTTGGATACAGAAGGGATTAAAATTTAAACCAAGGCCAAAACAAGGAACATAAAATAAAAAAAACCTGACGAATATGTATAGGTCGGTTCGCATTTAAATTGGACAGCTTCCATGCTTGATACGAATTCTTATATGCTATTGTGTGTGGTCGTATAGTCCTGTATTTTTTTTAAAAGTATTATACGGCCCACTCCGTAGGATGATCTAAACCGTTCATGTGTTGGGCCACAGCTAAATAGCTAAATAGACTGCGCTCCAAAAGTCATTTCCATAGGATGATCCTAACCCTTTGGATCTATAGAGGTTCCCATAACGTCCAGTCCCTTTAAAGATCAGGCTTAGGATGGGATTATTGTTGGGGCACAACCTATTTACGTTGTGGCCCAACAAATGAATGGCTTGGATCATCCTATGGAGTGGCCCGTACAGTACTTTTTGATAATACTGGATCATACGGCCACACACCATATCAAATCTTGCTAGATACACAGTTGGATGAGAGAGAGAAACTATACAGTGCCCGACTGTCAAGTCCCGTGTAGGTGGTACAATGGAAGTACCACCCATGATATTTGATCCAACAGCAAAAGTAGATTGCTGTTGGATCAAATATCAAGGGTGGTAACCCCCGCACTGTAGTTGACGGTCGGACAGCATATAAAAAACTTGGCACACACCGTGTAATAAAATCTGGAATATATAGTGCGCCTGACACACCATATAAAATCTCGCTAGATCCACAGTAGTTGGATTGGAGAGAAAGGAAAGATACAGGGCACACACCATATAAAACCACGCTAGATACACAGTTGTATGAGAGAGAGAGAGAGAGAGAGAGAGAGAGGGAAAAATGAAGGGGATGGAGAGTATCAGAAATATTGTATGGCGGATGCGAAATGCACCACACCGAAGAAATGCAAAGGAGGCAATGGAGGCATGTTTCCTCCTCGCTAAGTTCGGCTGCTTCATCCACGTCACCAACGCCTACCTCTGTAGCGTAGCCCTCGTAAGATACCTCTCTCTACAAAACCAGTAAGCTTTTTTTTTTCTTTACTTTAAGAGAGAAATGACAGTATTCGTGTCTGTGGGGCAGGTGTACGGGCCCAGCATGCTTCCGACCTTGAATCTGACAGGAGACTTCATATTGGTAGATCGTCTTTCCACCCGTTTCGGCCGTATCGGTGTCGGTGACATCGTTCTCCTCCGCTCCCCTGAAAACCCTAGAAAGATTGTCACTAAACGTGTCATGGCTATGGAAGGCGCTCACGTGACCTTCAACCCTAATCCTGCCCATTCCTACAATTGCCAAACCCTAGTGGTAATCTCTCTCTCTCTCTCTCTCTCTCTCTCTCTCTCTCTCTCTCTCTCTCTCTCTCTCTCTCTTTATATATATATATATATATATATATATATATATATATATATATATATATATATATATATATATATATATATATATATATATATATATGAGGTTTTCTTGTTCAGATGTTTAATTTTGAGGAGTTTTGTGATGGATAGGTGCCAAAGGGACATGTTTGGGTTGAGGGCGATAACATGTACAATTCGCACGATTCGCGGCATTTCGGTGCTATTCCATATGGTCTCCTTCAGGGCAAGGCATTTTGTAGGGTGCGTGAATCCCTTCTCTATTAGCCTCTTATATCCTTTTATCTGAATTGTACTTATAGGCCATGTCTGGCTACAAGGAATTTATTTTGATGATAAATCAGTGTAAGGTTGCTTCATTGTGACCTGGTGGTCACGGGTTAAATTCACGGAAACAGCCTCTCTGCAAAGCAGGGGTAAGGCTGCGTACATCTAGCCCTCCCTACACCCCCCAATGGCGGGAGCCTCGTGCACTGGGCCGCCCTTTATAAATCAGTGTCTCCAAGTGGTGTGAGCATAGTCGCCAGAGTAGGAAGTGAGTGCGAGAAGGGATGTGGGAAGCGTGGGGTTTAGAAAAGAGAAAATACAATAAGTAAAGAGAAAAATGTGGGATACTTTATTGAAAGTCAACATGAAGAATGCAATAAGCTTCATTGGAAGCGAACAATAAGTACATAGAAAGAGTAAGATACTCGGAGGTTAGGGTGAAAAAGTTAATATAAGGATTACACGTAGAAAATAAGATTTCCCCCTGTTTTTAGGGACTTTATAGCTCCCCTTACTCCCCCTGTCAAGCCTCTCTCTCCACGCAAACAACAAAAAGTTGTGAAGCTAAAAGGATTTTGAATTACTACGACAACAGAGAACGATCTGGACGCACAAATATATTATATGGAATATATTTTCATGGTTGTCAAGCATGCCATAAGACATTTCTTAACGCAATGATAATTAATATAAGGGCAAATTTGGCTAATATGAATTTAGTCTCATGATAAATCAGGTTCTTCATTTGACGAAGGAGTCTGGGAGAGGGAATTGTTTTTCGGAATAAAAGAGGGACTCGGTGAGAAGAGGGCAAGAAAAGCCTAAAAAATTGGAAATAAAAAAGCTCCACTCCAAATGTGATCTACTTTTTGCTTCTTTTTTAGCCACTTACTCACCCTCAATTCATTCCTGCCCTCTCAAATCTCTCCTTCCACCTCCCTGCCCCTCTCGCACCATAGTTACCGGAAACACTCTAGTTGGATGGGAAACTTTCTTCCCTGAAAACTCGCTTCGGAAGCTGAGTTCTCCACACTTCCCAAATTTAGGGGAAGCGTGTTTCATAGACGCTTCCTAAGCGTTTCCTTTAAATTAAGAGTACGGTTCCAATTTAGCTTATTCTTCCTAAAAAGGATATTTTCTCCTTCTGATCATTCTGAAGGAGCGTATTTAGAAAGAGTGCATTTAAAACTTGAAAACTCATTATGAGTTTCACATGAAAATTATGTGGGTTTTTTTCCAAAAAACTTAATATTAAATGTACATGAATAAAATATGTGAAGCTATAAATTCCTTCATGAAAATTTTCTAAAGGATTCCTAAGCTAATATGTGAAGCTATAAATTCCTAAAAACTATAGTTCTAATCCCATTCAATGTGAACTTCATGTCTACTCTGGAAAACTCCCAAAGTATGGGACCCGATGTAATGAGCCATTGGATACCAAGCACCAAGTCACGCACGCCCACCCCATGGAGGAGGCTCACATCTGTGCAGCTAGTGGTTCCTTGGATCATCCAAGTGAAACCTCATCACCCGGTCGTGCTCATTGACTTGCCACCATTGGCTAGGGCTACCTCTATGGTCCAGCTGGCTTGAACTTCACACCCCGTCCATTTAGCCGCCACATGGTTAATTAAGTTGTGGGTGCTGGACTGCTGCCTCAATCAATAACAATAATTATTTACTTTCCTTTGATATATCTCTAGACACGCATGGCTTCTATTTAACGAAGATTCGAACAAATCATGGACAGAAATTTGCGGTTCTTCTCTGCTGATATTGACCTATTCTTCCTCATCTTTACTGTGTGTTGCCATCGTCGTCAATAGAATCCTCTTTTTTCTCCACATCTAGCAAAGTGTTTTTTACTATTACAGTGGTGCTCGAGCGTAAATCGCTTATTGCAGTTATAACACAAATCCTTGTTCTCTCTGTCTTTATTTCTGCTTGTGTCAACTTTCGCATCAGTGGTATCCATGGGCAGGAAATGTTTTAGGAATTGTGCCAACCAATGAATTGGGCTTCACCATGCTGGTTGTATGTCATTTATTTCATGCATCAATTTTTTCTTGCAATCGGGTGAAACCTATGGCTTGTTGTGGGATGGAACATTTGCAGCTCCACTTGCAAATCTTCTATCAATCCACTAATGAAACAACTCACAAGGAATTGTTCAAGAATTCTTGTTTGATTCGCTAACTGTTCAGTTAGTTTCTGATATTCACGCATCATCATAGTTTGGCGTATTACTTGTTGTTTGCATGATTACTCATTGGATAGATTGGGCTTGGCATCAGTGTCTTTCTCCCATGTTGGACGGTCAGCTAATGGGGAGGCGGAGAAATTAGCTAGAGAGGGAGTATCTAGTGAGAGTATAGAACTCTCAAATTTTCTTCCGCCTTAGATTATAATATTTGTATTGTTCTGTCTATTTTATTATTTAGTATTTCATTGTATCTTGGAGTCCTTCTCGGTCTCTTCTTTATTAATGAAATCTCGTTACCATTCAAAAAAAAAAACCTCATTGCTCACACAAACTCATCCCACAGTACTCTTCATTTGGTCTTTGCAAACCACTAGTACCATTTTTTCTTTAATGATGCAAACCACTAGTACCATTGGAGCGTCTTTTTTTCTAAGTGTATATATGCTATCTAATTTTTTTTGTCCAGCGTCCGTGTTATTGTATTTAAAGACCACTCGGCGTGATCTATCCATCCGAATTGATCCTCCCCATCGAAACGAGGAAACTCCACCTTTGCATATTTGATGCAAGGTTTCAAGTTTCGAATAGAAATGGGAATCTATCAGTTTTGGATGGAAATTTCGGTGGAAATACCATAAAGTCGCGAAAATGTATGGAAACATATGCAAATGATGGACATTTAAGATGCAACTTCAGAAAGTGAAAGAATAAGCATAAATACGTATTCAAAAATCTTCACATAGGCATAATAATCACACCCATAATGGTTTAACAACATCAAACACCTAGTGACATTCGTTGTCGGGCATGTCTGGTCATTCACTACATACCATACTTCAGAAAGTGAAAGAATAATTTATGGAGTCTGAACGGGTTCCTAGATAAATTTTGGGTTAAAAAAGCATAAATGCACGCTCAAAAATCATTACACAAGCAAGATAATCACCCTTTATGGTTTAACAAGAGCGAAATCCTGGTGATATGCGAAATGTGGTGTATGTAAATATATTTCTACGAAATTGCATGTGAAATGTGGTGTATGTATCATTCATATATATTTATAAGAATCACTAAGATTCTTATAGTTTTAGATTCGCTGCGTGTTTAGGTTTAGATATGTGTTTTGGTGGGAATGGAAATAGAAACATTTCAGTCATTTCGTGTCAAATCGGTGTAAATTTAGAACTAGGATTTGATGTGGTCGGTCTCTTGAAGCCCAACATGCTCTCAGGCTGTGTTGATTCTTCTTGTTGAACCTTACGGCTCGCAATTGTGGTGGATAACCCCTCATAATTAATATCCATGGATGCAATCATCTGGTGGATCTCCTGCAAAGCACTCACCTGCCGATCACATGCGTCTTTGAATTGTTGAATCTCAGACTCCTTTTTCTCTGCATACTTTGACCTAGTTCCCTTTGCATACACCTGCCCACAGGTACACTGCCAGGTCGTACTCTTATATCAAATGTTAAGCAAAGTTTTAGGGGAGAAGAAAAAGCAAGTTTAACAAAGCCTATCCCACATCTTTGTTTGTGTGTGTTGTTGGCGGGGAGGAGGGGGGGAGGAGATGATTGTTTTTTTCATTTATTCATCCAAGATTACAACTGATTCAAATAAAGACACAAACCCACAACCAGCTATTCAAATAACAAACTGAATTATTAAAAATCTGCCTAACAAATTAAAAGATTGTGACCTTACTTAAACTGGATCTGTTCTATAGGCCCGTACTTTTGTATCTTTGAGTGCTAAGGAGACTGGCATCAAAGTCCGGTTGATGAAATATGACCATGCAAAAATGAATAAATAAAATACTCATAACAATACCAAGACTCCTACACTTGTCTCGACACATGGTCACACATTGCCGTTGTATCAAAATAATACCATAGGCAAATGTTTATCAAGAATTAATTAATCTTTAAAATTTTAAACTACTCGCGTATAGAACAATTGGTGGTTTTAACTTTGATCATGTTTCTTGGAATTAAGTTCATTTTGATACACATCGAATATTACTTGTGATTTTTGAATTAGTATTTAAAATGTGAATTTGTTTTACTAGAAAACACTTATTTGTGTAGATGATTAATTCTTTGATTGAAAAGAATACTTTTTTCAGGGTTTCTATCTAAGCTCTTGATGGATTAAGACTGCCTCTAAAATAGTTTTTTGTTTCTTTAGATTTGGCCACCTAGCAGTTTCGGACCATTGGAATGAGGGGTGTAGGAAGTGCACCTCCTCATATCTCCAAGGTACTCTTATTGTTATAATGTTTGCTTGTTAATGTGAATGGCCTACTTGCTCCTTTTATGTGTGTATTAAATATCTTATTTGATGCATTCATGATGTTTTGTAGTAGTTAGATGTGCACTATTATAAGTGGAAACAATTTCCCATATCTCTAATATGTGAAATGGTTGAATTTCCAGTTGAATTAGATTTTCTAGAGTAGCTCTAATATATGAAATGGTTAGATTTTCATTTGGATTGGATTTTCTTGAAAATGTATGGAAATATAGAAAGGCAGAGTAGTTTTTCAGGTGGTACTTGAACATTTTTTTTTTCAAAGATAACAAAGACTAATTAAACAGAAGGAGAACCTAAATGCAACGGTGGGCTGAGGTAGCCTACTAAACAGAACAAACAAGAAAGCACAAAATTAAATCAGTTATGAGTTTCCATTTAATGAGTTTTCACCATTTGTTATTGAATATAATCTAGACAGGCACTTCAATAATTGTTTTTTTACTATTCAAAACAAATAATTGTTTTTTAATGGTGATAATTTCATTGAAGAGAAAGAAGAAACATCGTACACAGCCGACCGAGAAAGTCGACCAGAAGAGGAAAAACAAGAGCACAATAAAAGCAATACATCACGAAAGAAATGCTAGAACAGCCCTCTAAGGTGGGAGGAAATCGAAAATCTCCAACTCCTGCCTTCCCACCCCCTCTCTAGCAAGCTTGTCCGCCTCGGCATTTGCCTATCGTTTGGCATGCAGAAATGCCACTACTGATTCTGTTATCCCGTCCCTTATCTTGTCAATCCAAGCAGCGAATCGCCAGGGAAAAGTCTTACTTCCCTTGAGCCAGGGAAAAGTCTTATCCTGGAATGTGTGGGGTTTGGGGTCTTTGGCACTTCAATAGTTGTTACTACATATAATATGCTGAGTAGTTTAAACTTAACATTTATGTAATCATGTGAAGATGATGATGATATTCTTTTGGACACTATGCTAATCATAACTGCTTCTCATGGCTAGAATCTTTATTTATAGATCAAGGGAGGTTTCTAAGGGGCTTGGAGTGGAAATCCTCTAAGCTGAGGTGCCTCCATGGTTTGAAAGAAGGATGCAGCATCAAATCATGGGAGTATAAATCCTAGTGCAAGAGAGCGGTACTTCTTTTAGATCTAAGAAAAGTTTTTCTACACAAATTCTTTTTTTAGATATGCTCAAAACCAAGGCAACCAGATTTCAAAGACAACGGTGTACAATATGTAAGGTTCAAAGAACATTTGATTTTACTGTCAGTGTGAGGTTTACTGCGCTGGATGACACTAGATGAGAGGGTCAGAGAGAACATTCTACCTTGGCTTACCTTGCAATGTTGTGACAAGTTGATTACAAACCATAATGACATCAGTGGAAACTTTGTTTTTATCCTGACCATGATACCACTTTTGAAGCATTTTTCTCATAGATGATCAGTAAGGAAAGTGAGGAAGATCCAAGGTCGATCAAGAAGACTTCTCTGGCATTACTATTTTAATCTGCTCATAGGACTTTTGACGATTGTAAATGAGCAGTTACTATGAAAGTTGAGCTACAATACGCCTTCAATGGACAAAAATCCTCCAATTGGATGGTTAGAATCACCCAATTGGTGGCGTTCACGTCTAGGAATGAGCAATAAAGATAGTAGAAGGGTTGGAGGGTAAAAATGAGCCAAACGCATATGATAGCACCCCCCACCCCCGTCACCCCACCACAAAGCCAAACCTAAATGATGATGGAAGAAAAAAAAAAGGATATCAGGGGCGCATGTTTTTTTTTTGGTAAAATAATTGAATCGCTAGGTGTGAATACAGCTAGGAAGGTAAAAAAATGAATCCCTAGTTGTGAATACATCTAGGAAGATAAAACACGGTTTATAGAGGAGGGGGAGGGGCGTGTTTTGGTCAAAAATGACTCAAAAGGTGGACGATGCCCTCTACTAACAGCTGATGGAGATTTCAGAAATCAGGTTTTGTGTATAGAAATAACTGAAAAACCTCTACCATAGGTTATGTAAGCTCAGAAATGGAACAAGAAACTGATGTTTGTGCTCATGATGAAAAATAATGTTTATAAAAGAGGTTTTCATCTTTCTTTTTTTGAAAGATAAAAGATGTCTTCATCCATTTTCTTATAAAAAAATAAAAAATAAAAACTGAACTTCTACTTGGCTAATGGTAGAGATGCACGCACACAGAAATATATTAGAGGGGCTCTGAATCTGACACCATAATGTCTGATGAAATTAGGGTTGATGGAAAATGTGTGGAGAACCGATGGAGCGGAAGAGAGTGAACTATTATGGTGAATGAGAGACTCCTTCGCCTTACATTAAACATAACTTATTACATTGACTAAACTAGCCTTAATGAGGGTACTGGTAAACAATGAAGAAATTAAAACAAAACTTACATGACTAACTCGGAGCATACCGATGCGCTTATCACATAATTTACAACAGAACCTACCTACTACAAGGGAATAGATAACCCTCCACTTCCTCCCTCGCAAGCCTATCTGCAACATCATTAGCAAATCTCCTATTGTGGCAGAAAGTTGTTGAATAATTCCTCATATATCACGCAGCTCCAATAGATCATAGGTTAGTTGTCTTGGCAATGATTCTGTACAAGCTATGCACCAAGCTAACAGGTTTAAACTCTTATTTTGTTTGCCTCCTTTTTCTATTCATCTCATTTCTTGTTGTTCCTCTATGATAGAATTATTTGTGCACTTCCTTTAAGTCGCCTTTTATTAAGTCTCAAATTTTTTTATAGAAAGCTCTTCCACTGTGGCATCTCTGAATCAACTATTCGCTTTTCATCGGATGTGATTCGATTGAGTACAACTTTTGAGTAGCAACCGTCTCCTGTGTTCCTTAGCTTAGTTTTGATGGATTGTCAAATTTAAGAAAGGGGATTCCTAAACTTAAAGATAAGTAACAATCTTTAAAGAAACTTTTGTGTAGGAAAGAAATGAGTCCATCTCCATTTTTATTATTATTTTAAAAAGGAAGTATGCAACTTCCCATGAAAGAGAAAAATGGATTTGACACTTTTGAGAGGACTCTTTTACAAAAATGGAGTCAAAGTAGTTAATATGACACATAAGAATAAGAGATTTTCCTATATGGGAATTCTCTTAAAAAAAATTCAGAAAGAAATTTTTATCAAGATTTGCTACAACTGACAGGGTTCCTCTCCCAAGAAGACCCTTTTACAAAATGAGTTTGTAAGAAAAATATTTACTTAACAAATGCTTATTTATTATTTATATTTATAATCAGAGATGATTTCAGAAATGTAATTAACAACAATTAAAGCCGAAATTGTACATCCCCACAAATTTAATAAACATCTTGCAAGAGAAAGTTTTGATCTGAATGTGTTTCATGTGTATAATTTTCATTCATGCATCAAATTTGAACTGGAGGTCTCACATGTTCATAGGGAAGCAAATTCAATAGTTTATCATTTGGCTTAGGCTTCAAGGCCATTGATTTGTGCACATGTGTGTTCTTTCCTACTTTACTTTTGGATGTTGTTCTTTATACGGTTATACCCATGTTCTTGTTTATCTCTTTCTTTGTTGTTTCTTTTTTTTCAGTTTTTTGCTCTTTAATACCTATCCACAAATGTGATATTGTGTTAGAATATGTGCTGTCTGGTGAGCTCACTTAAATTAATCCACTGAGTTTTTGTCCAAGCTTCTGAAAGACATCAATTATTCTCTCTTTTGGTTCAGGCCCAGAGATTGGCATGGCATTTTTGGAAAAATACAACCTTGGTCTCCAAGAAGATACTCTAATATTGTAGTTGAGTCAGACAAAGTAAACAACACCTGTTGAATTCTAAACGGGGAAAACTTCTTGATAGCAAATTGCAGAAATTGTTTGAAGGTTATTTCATTACCTTCCTGTCAGTTACAGTTCATTGTCAATAAAGCCTTGGTTAATGGCAGTTGCAGATTTTTCCATGCTTGCAACCTGATGAAGTATACAGCTGATGGGCTGCTAATCTTTAATTACTTTTTTACAATATTTAGACTTGTAGAGTGAAAATACAGGCAAATAATTTCCATGCTATTATCTGTGACATATTGGCCTCATTGATGTGAAATTTTGGTAAGTATAAACCCCCATTGCTTGGTTTAGTTTGTGAAGGCTGGTATTTGAAGATTTGAACCACGGGTTAGTCTAATCTGGGGCTGGATGGGTGGCATTTGAAGATTTGAACCACGGGATGTGCGCTTCAAATTGTTTGCTCATTTATGTGTTTGGATCATTTTAATTTGATGCATTGTTGTCCAATTTAGCACCAATTGTGTGATTCCCCAGAAGAAAGTGAGAAAGCAATTCCTTGTGAAATGGGAACAGTTTGGCAACTATTATATAATCGCGGGTCGATAAGAAAAGGTTTTTGGCTCAAAATCAATTTTCAAAATCCGAAAGAGCAGAGCCTAAATGCAATTTTGAGTCCAATAATCATTTCTGGACTCAAAATCCAAAACGAAAAAAAGGCCCAAGCATTCCTCTCTACCCTTGTACATTTCCCTTTAAAAAAACAAAGAAGCATTCCTCTCCTAGTTGAACGGCATGTAGAGTGGAATGGAGATCATCTTTGAATAATACCAACCGGATGAACGAACTGGATCCTAAAACATGAGTTATCATCACCTGGCAAAAGCGACCCGTGCCGGCGGGTTGACCCGACCCACCTGCAAATTTGCGGGCACGGGTCTGAGTTTTAGTGACCCGTCAAAACTAACCCGCGTGTGACCCAACCCGCAAAAAAATGGGTCGGGTCGGGTCAACCCGCGGGCACCCGCAAGTCACTTGGCTTTTTTAAGGGTGGTGATTTTGTTATGCTAATCTAGTTAGATGGCTTTTTTTTTTCTAATGCAAAGGATGGTGATTTTGTCATGCTAATCTATTTTTTAAGGGTTTGATGCCTGAATAGGTTATGGCTAGCACCATAGGTTGATCCCAACCCTCCGATTTGAATGTTAGAGGGTTGATCAGTTGATCCTAACCCTCTATAGATCGGAGGGTTGGGATCAACCTATTGAAATGATTTTTGAGGCACAACCTATTTAGGCTGTGGGCCATCTAATGGACGGTTTGGATCATCCCACGGTGCTGGCCATACCCTACTTTTAAGTTTTAACATTTTCCTAAATTAAAAAAATCGTTTGAATTTAACCACTGTTTGAATTTGCGGGTGACCCGCGGGTTGACCCGGCCCACCCGCGGGCTGTGCGGGTCACGTAAATTCTGACCCGCAAAAATGCGGGTCATTTCCTGACCCGACCCGTGTGACCCGCACCCGCATCACCCGCTGGTTGACCCGGCCCGGCCCACCCGTTTGCCTGGTCTGTCTCATCCGTATGATTGTTTCATGCCAAAAGAAGAAAATAAAAGGAGAACGATTTGTACATGGGGCGGAAAAGTAAAACCCAATAAAAAACATACTATGCTAGGGGCATTCCGAGAATTGAACTCGGGACCTCTCGCACCCTAAGCGAGAATCATACCACTAGACCAAATGCCCTTTTTGAACTCGAGAGCATTTACTTTAAGATATAAACCTAAAACGCTTTCATATTACTAAAACTTCCACCCCAGCGAAAAATCCCAATATATGGAAAGGAATTAAAAAGAAAATATATAGGGAAATGATACCACCGCTACTGTATTTTGATGAACGCACTCCTCACTTTATTAAAATGTACATTATGGCCCTCACCATAGGACTATGGATATGATTTTTGGGGTACAACCTATTTAGCTTGTGGACCATCTTATGGACGGTTTGGATCATCCTATAGTGCAGGCCATACCGTATTTTTTAATAGGACATTTGGTCAAAAGGTACCACAGAATATCTGAAATAGTGAGAAAGACCCCTTCAATTTCAAACTTGTGAAAATGTACCATTTTGTTTTTCCTGACAAGGTTTTTTACCGAAATACCCTTCACCCTCAAAATATACACGTTAAGCCATAAAAACAGGGAGAAAAAAGTGTTGTTTTCTTTTTCACACCTGGAAAACGGGGTGACCAAGAGATGAAATGGAAGTATCACACCTGGAAAATTTTGGGTTGATGTCTGTTGGGCCTAGAAGGGGTTGCCAGCACAAAGAAAATGGGATACTACATATGAAAATGAGGTGACCAAGAGATGAAATGGGGGTATCACACCTGGAAAATTTTCGTATTTTGTATCCAAAACTCAAATCCAAATCCAAATGAGGTATCCAAACATGACCTAAAAGTACATGAAGATCTTATTGTTGTTTTCATACTCTTGGAATTCACTTTCTGACATCCAATGCAAAATCCTTTTCCACATGAATTATGTTTTTCATGTATTTGACTTCCGAGATTTGTTTCTCTACCCCCATTATGGATTGCAATGGCCCAGAAATCTTTATGAGCAGTCCTAACCATTGGATCAATTGCTTGCAACTGAAGAGTTAAAACAAATAAATATTCTTTTTTCCTAACCATTAGATCCATTGAGATTTTACATGGTACAAGTCCCTACATTTCAATATTTTGCCAAAAGGAATGCATTGCCTAGACCATAGATAATCAAAGCCGTCCATTTGATGGGCGACAATGTAAATCGGTTGTGCCCCAAAAATCACTTCCATAAGATGATCCCAACCCTCCAATCTATATAGGTTTCCATAATATACAGTTCCTCTATAGATTGGAGGGATTAAATCATGCAATGGAAATGATATCTCGTGAGTGTGCGTGCAAGTGGGGGGTGTTCTTGGCTCTGATTTATTGTTATAACAATCATTATTTGCCCTCCTTGTGCAAATTCCTGGCCCGCCCCTGTTTGGAACCAACATAATTAACTCATGAATCTTCAACAATAGTTACAACTGCTAATTTTTGCTGAAATTATATGCTAATTTTTGCTGAAAAGAACCACCACAAAAGCTTCAGCATCTAAACAAAAAAAAGATGGAAAAGAGTATAAACCTATAGCAAGAAAATAGTATAAACCCAAAGTTGTAATGTCAATAACATCAACATAATGTTGAACCAATTTTTTGTGATTCTAAGACTTGGAGGATGACATTAAGTCTACACTTCCATTAATGACAGAAGATGAATACAAAAACTGTTGGAACGGATGAAACAGTCATGATCACAGATTCACAAGCATAAAATAAATTTGGAGTCAATGCACTCAAATTTCAAACATTTATGAAATTTCTTCTTCCTGCAATCAAAATATCAATAAGCCCAATGGAGTTTTTCCTACCAATTATCTTTAAACTGTAGCCATGAAAGGATAAAAAAGCTCAAAAATTTCCCAAAATTTTCCAGGTATGGTACCCTCATTTCATCTATTGGTCACCCCATTTTCATATGTGGTACCCCAAATTTTATTGTGCTGGTAACCCCTTCCAGGCCCAACAGACATCAACCCAAAATTTTTCAGGTGTGATACCCCCATTTCATCTTTTGGTCACCCCATTTTCATAAGTGGTACCCCCATTTTCCTTGTGCTGGTAACCCCTTCCAGGCCAAACTGACATCAACACAAAAATTTTCCAAGTGTGATACCCCCATTTCATATCTTGGTCACCCCATTTTCATATATGGTACCCCCATTTTCCTTGCGCTGGTAACCCCTTCCAGAGGAAGGCCCAACAGACATCAACCCAAAATTTTCCAAGTGTGATACCCCCATTTCATCCCTTGGTCACCCCATTTTCCAGGCAACACATTTTTCTCCCTGTTTTTATTGCTTAACATGTATATTTTGAAGGTGAAAAGTATTTCTGTAAAAGTCTTGTCAGGAAAAGCAAAATGGTACTCTTTCACAAGTTTGAAATTGAAGGGTCTATCTCACTATTTCAAATATTTTGTGGTACCTTTCGACCAAATGTCCTTTTTAATAAAGGGAGGAGTGCGTATATCATTTCCCAATATAAAAGGCAAAATGTGAATATTGAGATGACTTAGTGCTCTTACACGAGGAGCCCACTTCAATCAAAGGGAAGTGACATGAGGATTGGACCCGACTTTGATAGTTAATTGCCAAAAATAAGACCATTGCAGAGGCCTACCAACTCGATCAAAGAGAAACAAATGGTCTCCCAAATCAATATATGCAATAGTCCACATTCAATGGTTTAATATCTTTGTTCCGACACTTACTTTTCAAAAAAATAAAAAATATTCCGAGACTTTTACTTTTCAAAAAAAATATGATGGTTATGTGTAGCCAATAGGAGAGCCCTTTCACCTCTTTTTTGCAAGGGCTCCCTTCAGCCTAGAATTATATGGTTAAGAACTTGGGATCATTTGATCAGATTGATTATTGGACTATCAAGCCAGTTTCCATTCCAGAATACCGTTGCTATTCTCACATTTTTCTCCGGCAAACATGGCGTCTTGCAAGTTTAGTTTTGGGGTGAGAACGGAGATTTGAGGCCTTTGCTAATCTCAGGAGATTTGAAGCCTTTGCAAGGCCATCAGAAATAGCTTTCTAAGAAATTGAGCCACCAAGATGGGGCTTACCCCATGAATACATACCAGAATATGGTGGAGACCAGTTTTGTTAGACCCTTGTTTGGTACATATACTACAGTACATAATGATAGACCTAAAATTATTCTGCAATAGATACACTAGAAAAGGGCTGAAAGAGGAGTATGAACAACACCTTTACCACATAATTATTTCATTTGACACAGGTAAATTCTCACAACTCCATCATTTTCCAAAGGCTGTTGCATATCTCCAACGGGGGTGTCTTTGCAGTTTCAAATTCAAACTTCTCGACCACCTTTTTATTCCTCTCTACAATTTCTGTAGTCACCTTTAAGGAGAAATCATACAAAGGTCGGATCTCCTAGAACAGAATTTGCAAGGGTAGTTGCCTAAATCGACTAAGCTCATATAGCCCAAAAAAAAAGACAGTGAAAAACTCAAGGGTGAAATCATAAACATAAACAACTTACTGCTGATAAAAGGATACGGCCAGAAATTCTGGTTTGATCACCGAAATCCGGAATGATATTTGTCACTGAAGCATACATGGAAAGTTTCGTCCTGCATGATAAAACAAAAGTTGTTTAGTTTTGCTTTCATTTTCTCTCTTGTCAATGTGTATGTTAAGCAAAGCATTGAATTCATGGAATGAAAAGCGTGGGAAACACTTTACTAAATCAGAATTTAGGAGAATATGTCATCATGCTCTCCCTTCACACTAGCTATGCCAGCCTAAAACCTCAAGAAACACTTTAGTCATTGAAAGAGCAAGAAGAAAAAGTAAATCAATTATTTGAGTCATATCATTCTACAACTGTCCAATTCAAATTAACAACCTGGAACAACAAAGAAACACCAAGAATGATCATAAATGTTGTGGAATGAGATTTGGATTTTTTATGCTAAAGATATAACCAGTGAAGATAATATCAAGTATATAAAGTTGCGAGAGTGATGGAGTACCTGCTATAGATTAAGCAGCATCCTATTTAGATTTTCCTTTCGGAAGGGTTTTACTAGTATCTACATTTTACTAATGATAGTTGATGGAATACATGCTATAAAATGTAAACAGGATGGAGAACTATATCTCTTCTTATTGCTTGACCCATACAAACTGTTTTCCTTGGTGCAGAATCACTCTGTTGGAACTGATGCTAGTAATGGCAAATGAATTTAAACTATCAAACGAGAGCAACCAAAAAAGATTAGGGGTGCAACTTGGGTCACTTTTTTGAAATTGGGATAGGTTAAGGTTGATTCCAATTCATTTTTTAGCAAAACCTTGACCCGGCCCAACCCAAGGTGCACTCCTAAGAGAGATGAGGTCATATTAGGAAAGCATGCAAAAAAAACTCTTTAAGGGTGAGATGAGCAAGAACGGCCTTGGAGGTGCACAAAAAATGGCAATTCAGATACAATGGGAAATTGATCTTTGGGCCTCCGGAAGTGTGGTTATCATTACTTCATTCAATAAGTACATGTGAAACAGCATATCGGGAAAAAAAAAAAAAAAAACTTCCATCCTTCGACCTAATAATGGAGAATAGCATAAGCAAATAAAGCCGAAGATCCAAGAAAGGAAAGAATGCCATCATTAAGCTTAACACAAACCAAATGAGAGAAGCAGGTAGATGAAGATGGCAATATATAATACTTGGCAATATATAATACTTGATCTGGATGACTGGACCCAAGTGACGTGCTTAAATACAACAAGGGAAGAGACTGATTCAGGAAATATGTGAGACGCTTTCAAAGGAAAGGAGTAAAGCATGCGATGGTTATAAATCATTGGCATACTTCCAATGGATAGGATTAAACAACCATACAAAATGATGTCAGCCATAGACTTTATTTTAGTTAGCTTTTTTCAAAGAGAGACCGTAAAATTTGTACTGAATCGAGCGGATCGAAGTCTAGTTTCTAACGAAAGAAACGACACCGAAAAATTCCAAGTATTTTGTGAGTTATGAAAGAAATGGTGAAGCTCGTCTGTTTTCGACGTACTGATTTCTGGTGTACTCTGATTGAACGACCATAACTCACTCAATTCAACTTGGAATTCAGTAAAACGAGGTATAGTTTCTAACGAAAGAAACAGCACCGAAAATTTTCAAGTATTTTGTGAGTTATGACAGAAATGGTGAAACTCGTCTGTTTTTGGTATGCCGATTTCTGGCCTACTCTGATTGAACGACCATAACTCACTCAATTCAATTCGGAATTCAGATAATTTGGTACCAAATTGAGCAAATCGAACTCTAGTTTCTAGTTCTTTTATTGGGATTTATTTCTATTTTAGCTATATTTTGTCCTAGATGTAGGGGATGTCCACATCACCAAATGGCCCACCATTCTCACCTTTTTGCCAAGCTCTTAAGTCCCCTTCTTT
Organism: Tasmannia lanceolata; assembly: GCF_043159265.1. Lineage (NCBI taxonomy): Eukaryota > Viridiplantae > Streptophyta > Magnoliopsida > Canellales > Winteraceae > Tasmannia > Tasmannia lanceolata. Next base: position 8,680,554 of record NW_027518714.1, on the reverse strand, counting down.
TATCCTATTGATTTGACCTTTAGGCCCACCACTTAATTAAAAGCCGCATCCCTATAAAAACTCCTAAAACCCTAGATCTTGGAAAACGAAAAAACATTCTCTCTCTCTCTCTCTCTCTCTCTCTCTCTCTCTCGTGTAGGCGTCCCCCTTCTCTCCCTCCATCTCCCTTCTCTTCCTTCACTCTCTTTTCCTCCTCATCGCCTCTTCATATCATCTTCCTCTCACCCTCATGGCTGGGGTTCATAATCAACCCATGTATCCCCGTTATTTTCCCTTTCTTGTGCTTGGTTCTATCTCCTTCCGCCTCTCTCTTTATCTTGGTCGTGACAACCTCTCTCTAGCTTATTCTCTTCTCTCTCTCTCGGACACTTCCTGCAGCGGACAATCAAGATTAGACGTCCGGCATGTCGCTACATGGTACAGAACACCTTCACTTTCAACAGTTGGAAGTATATGGGCATGAATTATGTGTGACAAGTGATATCATAGATGCAAATAACTTCATGTGCCAATCCAGAAAAGGAAAGAGGGACAAGACACCATATGTATGCTCTCTCCAAAGGCATGGAAAACAATTTTTAGGTGGTGTCTGGGAAAAAGGATGTTTCAAACTAATGAATCCCTAAATTCACAGTTTTCAAATCAACATCCAGATATGGAGGATGATTACCCCAATAAAGGGGGGTAATAACCTGTGACTAACTACCAAAAAAGTTTTGTGCAAATAGTTAGTTTCATATCCAACTTAGTTACATGAGTTGAGAGCATCATATGAACAGTCTGAGAAGTGCAATCATGAATCTGAAAAATAAATATGTTTAAAAGATGGCTACTGATATTAGCACTGCCATGTTTTGATAACTGCGCTGACACATCTCGTCTTTTATTATTTAAACAGCGTCAAAGGTTATTACAGTTCCCAAAAAGCTCTCAGAGGCCAATTAAAAAAGAAAAGACAAGCTGAGTTTGTGCAATTACTAAAACATGGTAGTTCCAATATCTGTAGCCAATATGAATTAGGAGAGGGCTAAGAAACCCAAGCTAAATTATGAATAATTACTTATTCATTGTAGTATAAAGGTTGTTAAGGATAGACAAAATTTAGATATAGGACATTCAAAATCACATACTCTAAAGTAATTGACACCTTAAATAAAACCCTTCCAAGAGGACAAAATGAGGTCATGTTATCCTGGTACTTACTTTTGCCTTGATTCATGTTTGTCTACTTCCTTTAGAATTTTCTTTTGTTCTTCAACAGAAACCCTTTCACATTCTAGATCACCAATCTCGTCACTAACTGTTGTGTTGATGTAAAAAGGAAAATTAAACCAATAATTGCAAACCAATCTGTATTTCAACCCATGGTTTCTTATATATTTTAACGTGAAAACCAACAGGTACTTATCTAAGTTCCCCACGAAGCAATTGTTCCTTGTTAAGTTCCTCTTCCAACTGATTTTGCAGATGCTCTAGTTCCGAATCAGCAATAACCTCAGTTCTTCCCTCATCTATCTTTTGCTTGCATGCATTTATATTTTTCTGATATTCTGAAGCACAAATGAAGGAATCAATCAGAAGAAGATAACATCAAGAACAAATCTTTGCAAATATAACGAAAGAAAGAAGGCTCTTGAATCCTTTTAGGCTTCTGTCGAATCGACCCAATTTCCATTTAATGGACTTGACACATAATCTAGTGTTATTTATAGGGTTGTCAATAGGCTATAAAGTCAAAGATGCATATGTTAATGGCAATCGTCATAAAGAAGTTCATATAAATCGACCTCTAGGTCTTCATTTATACAGATCCAGTCTTGTCTACCACATTAAGGTCTTCAATGATGTTCGGTTACACTTCGAGATTGACGACTTAATGTAGCTGAGTACCTATTATTGGTCCACTAGATGCAAAAATTTACAGATATCATTCTGAGTTTAATTAGAAGGCCATGACATCAACGAAAAGAGGGAAATTCAACAAAGAGACAATAATATGAGTGAGAGAGAGAGAGAGAGAGAGAGAGAGAGAGAGAGAGAGAGAGAGAGAAACCAGCCCTGTAGCAGGTTATGAGCATTTGAGAAATCTGCCTTGCAGGAAGATCGAAGCGTCTTTGCTCCTTCCTGAAGCTGCATCACGCCGTTAATGTCCTTTTTGTTTCTGAGAACTTGAACGAGATCATCACTGTAGGAGAAGAGCTCCTGAACATCAATTTTGCGTGTGGAACCGTCCATGGAGGAAATACCTTCTATGTATCCTTCCTACTCAATCCGAATCGAAAAGGTGAAGAAGATTGGCATATGAACCTGAAATGGCGATAGGAAGACCAAGATTTTAAAAGGAAACCCTTGAGAATTATCTTGTTTGAAAACCCTAATCCTAAGGATGTTCTTGATGAAAGTCCGTTCCGAAGGAACTTGGGAGAAATTTAAAGCATGCAGCGACAAGCTCAGAAACAAAAAGCAAAGGCTACAATTTAAAACCACACACTAGAATAGTTACATGTTTATGAGTACCATTGAGAGCTGTACAATTACAATTATATATATATATATATATATATATATAAATCCAAGCAAGTATTATGTGTCTGGGAAGTCAGCTAATATGCTTAGATATGAAAATAAAAATCAAACAGCATTTTACAAGAGCATCTTCATTTAAGACTTTTTAACTGTGATACAAAGTTGTTTTTGCTTCTGCATTATTAACTGGAATATAAAATTACAGATATGAGTCCTGAAAATAGATAGAACATCAACATTAACGGTGGTTTTGTGCTGCATTGAGCACCATCAAGAAACCTGTAATCTGTGGCCTTTGAAAGCATCTCACCAATCGCACGGTTAGTGCAATACTGAACTTCTCATTTATCTACTACCAATTATGCGATAGAAAGAAATAACGACAGAAAATTTAAAAGATAGTGAAGCCAGATAAAAGCGTATGGATATCCTTGCCAGTTTATAATTATTCTTGAAATCAGGATTCAAGTGTTTCTATGTAACAGTAGCTGATCTATTTTGGTATCAGACTATGAAAATAAATGATCTAGAGCAAGAAAACATGAATAGAACACAAAAGCTTGTACTGATCATCATTCTAGACTTACAGACGATACAAGGAAACTGGCAGTAGGTCTATAACTGTGCAACAGGTTGACAGTAATTAGTCAGAAACAACTGAGTAGCAAATTTATGCTGTCTTAAGAGCAATATTCAGTCTAGTAAGATTTTTTTCGAAGTCCAAATGATAAAAGCATGTGCAATGATGGGAAAGGTAGGGGTGAATCTACCACCCAAAAAAAAAATCATGTTAGCGGACTATAGATCAAGCACAACTTGAACAATAAAAATGAAAATCCACCAAATCAAAACAGAAGAACACAGGCCCAAAGCTCCAAAGATAGTCACCATCACAACAGTGTAGGGAATTTAACCGGGTAGAACTCACCTCTAAAAGCTAGCCATTAGAGGGAGGGTGCCCATTCCCTTATAACCCATGCCCATCCATTTCACTTATCCGATGTGGGACTATTTACTTTTGCGTGGAACCCCAACAAACAGGGAACTAAACAAACATATATGTTAGACATTAACAAAGACAGAACCAATCAACAGATTTACATCATCAAACAGAAACCTCAGACAGAATCCAAATAACTTAATCCCAACTCCTGTTGAATTGGCTGAAAATCGTCCAAAGATTGACCAACCCTTTGTACACCACACAACTTGCATCATTTAAGAATACATTCTATGTGATATTATATACAATATAAATTACAATAAATACTAAAAAATTATTACACATAGAGCAAAATGTGCGTTGCAATAGTGCCTGCACTTGTCTAATTTTGAAATCATAGTCCGCCCCGCCGAATCGCCGATTAGGGCTATTGCTCAGACCAGATCAAAGGTGAAAAAATAATGGGTTTGCTTATCAATTTGAGACCCTCATTTTTTTTCCCCAATAACAGAATCAGAAGCAGAGCTTGCTAATTTTTGTTGGATAGTTTTTTTTTTTTTTTTTGAATGCCAAGATAGTTTCTCTTATATTATACACGTATTTCTGTGGTATAGAGACACAGATAGGAGTTTAAATGACCAGATACCAAAACACGATTGAAAGAATTTCCATTTTTTGACTCTCATCTAGAATCACCCAAACAGAGAACCAAATCAAAGCTTCAAAACAAAACAAAAAAGAAGAGAAGGATGGGGAAAAACCCCATAATGTAGAACAATGGAGGAAAAAAAACCCTAAAAATTGAGACATACCTCGATGAGTTCTCCGGATAGAAGAGACATAAAGCAGAGGACTAGAAATCCGGCGAAGATCCAGTCACCGCCGAGATGCTCCGATTAATCGTCGAAATGTGTGTGTGTGAGAGAGAGAGAGAGAGAGAGAGTTGCTTAGTACAATCCCAATTTGAGGCGGGAGTTCGAAATAAAAGGAAAATTTCCGAAGGCTGCTGATGTTGGCACTACCGTGTTTTAATAATTGCCCAGACCCATCTTGTCTTTTCTTTTTGGAGAGATTTTATATGGTGTAAACCGGTATAGTACTGTGGACATCAAAAAAAATAAATGTCCATTTAAGTTACAAAATTGCCCTTCAAATCCCTATGTAGGCCCTACCCATAAAAAAGAGGTTTTACAAGTAAACGGACCCACTTGAGCCCAAATGGGAGGCCCACTAAGTGGCAAGCCAAAGGGCCACCATTTCAAGTACAACTCATCACCACCAAAACCAAAACAAAGAAGTAGTGGGTCCCACAACCACTTACACCACTATGCAAGAGGTAGTGTGGGTAGTTAGTAGTATATACAATTTTCCTTTCTAATTTGTCCTTGAATTTTCGTGTCGCAAAATTTGTTGTTGATAAGTACAATTTTTTTTCAAAAAGTATTGTACATCTTACACTATAGGATGATCCAGACCACCCATTTGATGGGCCACAACGTGGTTGTGCCCAAAATATCATTTCCATAGAATGATCCTGGCCATCCAATCTAGAGAGGAATCACATATTTATATGGTTGATGCCTGTGCATACAAGTTCAGACCAAAATACAATGGGACCCGCATTGTTTGGGTGATCTAAACCATTCATTTGTTGGGCCCTAGCATAGATAGGGTTGTGCCAAGAAAATCTTCTCCATAGGATCATCTTAACCTTCTAATCCGTTGAGGTATCTATATTGTGCCATCCATTTTAAACATCGATGGATCAGAGGGTTAAGATGATCCTATGGCGAAGATTTTATCTATGGCAGGACCCGATAAATGAATGGTTTAGATCACCCAAATAATGTGGTCCCTTGAGCATAGGCGAAACCTAAAAGACTGAGATCAAAAACATTTCTACTCTTCAATCTTTATTCTTGTTCTCCTAACAAATTAGAGTATGGATCCCATACCCAAATGGATCTTTCTCGGTTTCTCTTTCTTCTCCGGTTTGCCTTCTTTGCATAGAGAAGCTTCTCATTGTATAAGGGTGTGGAAGTCTAGGGTGGCAGCTTTTGCTTGGACGGTGGTAAGGAGGAAAATCAATACTTGTGAACGCCAAAAAAGAAAGAAAGTTTATGGCATCTTGGTATGTACTGTGTAAGGAGAACGAGGAGACTCTGGATCATCTTTTAGCTCATTGCCCTTACTAATCAATTGTGGATGAACATCATAAAATGTTTTACCATTAAAAAAACATCATAAAATTTGTTGGCCTATCTTGGCCACTTCAAAGTTCAATCAAAACCATAGTCTTGGAATGGAGTGGCGGACAAGTGGGTCAAGCCTTTTGGCGGTTGGTGTCACATGCGATAATTTGGCACACGTGGAAGGAGCGGAATAATCAGATCTTTCAAGAGTGCACTAAAGGATGGGGAAGGACATTGCTTGACATCAAATCTGATCTTTTAGTGTGGAGTATGTCTGGAAATGATAGGCCCTCTTACAGTGTTGTTGAGATCATAAGGAATTGGAGGGAGATCATATTCGAAAGGAAGAAGAAACTATTAATGAAACCTAGTTGGCAACCCCCTCCAATCAGGTGGATCAAATTAAATTTTGATGGAAGCTCAAAAGAAAACCTAGGGCCGGCATGTATTGGAGGTCTCCTCTGGGATTCAAGTGGTCAAGTAATATTATCTTATTCAGGATCAGCCGGGATTTGCAACTCAAACGAAGCGGAAGCTAGGGCGTTATTATGGGGGCTGAGATGGTTTGCTCGCAACGGATCGGGTCCTCTCGTCATTGAAAGTGACTCCACAAATGTTATTTCGTGGGCAAGTGGTAAAGCAGGGGCATCATGGGCCATAGCGGACACCATTGCTGAAACTCAACATTTGGTATCTTCGATTGCACCAAAGTTTCATCATATGTGGAGATCGGCAAATGAGGATGCTGATAAATTAGAGAAAGCTGAGGAAGACAGAAGGAATATTAATCGGCCCAGCAATTTATTTTAACTCCCAATAACATGGTTCCTGTTGGGGGCGTGAGTTGGATGAGTGGTGCAGTTTAGGGCAATTAGTGTTTGTAAATTGTGCAGTTAGTGTCTGAAGCTCCTGCAAGTTTTGCACCCATTTAAGTTACATCTGTAGTTCGTTAGGCATCTTGTCCCCTCTGTTTTTGGGTTATTTGTATAATAAATGGTGCCTTCAAAAAAAAATCGACCGTCAAACATGATGTGGCTTCTTTGTTCAATCGTTAAACTTTCCTGATCTAAAATGTAGATTAAATTTACAACTAAATGGGGTGGCATTTGGGGGTGGCATTTGGGGGAGTCCATGTGCTCCAGCAATGTCAGTTAGCCTCTCTTCCTTGAGCTCTTGGTATGTACAGAGGATTATTCCTCTTGTTCTGCCCTTTACCTATGATGGATAATGAGAATTGGATGAGAAATAGTGTTGGTTTAATGGAGGAAACCAATTCTCAAAATAACACAAGTGTTACTGGTTGGTTGAAAACGCATACCCCCTGTAAATGATTTATTTATTTAAATACTCAAGGCCATGTTGGGTTACATGAAAATAGGTGACATAAGCTTACACCAACAATCCTCGTAAAACTAGCCAATAAAAACCAACCACCTAAATAGCATACTAACAAACACACTAACAATACCTACTAACTTGGAGGACATAATTATCTCTAACTCCCTCCTTATACGAATCTTCATGTAAAACTACCGTTCTTGCTTTATTGACCAAGAAAGTGACTTGTTGACCAAGAAAGAAAAGGCTCCCTGTTGCACACGTAACATCCCTCCCCCCTTGAGTCTGGTCATGTCCTCAAGACCAAAATTAGGAATTTGATTCGTCCCAGCCGATTGCCCCGTTGCCATCTACATCTTCATAACAGTCCTCTATTAAAAACAGTTTCTTACACCGATGGCCCGGAACAAATTTCTCGTTGCAATTATAGCACAACCCTTGTACTCGTCTCTCTTGCAACTCAGTGGGGGTCATTCATCGAATTGGAGGCGTAGGCACACTATTGGTTGTGATGGGGTTCTTCGCGTCTGACGTTGGAATTGCACGTTGTGATAAATTGTGGGCCTCGTACAAGCGGGCAAGTCCGTTAGCAGTAGATAAGGTCGTATGACACCCTGCTAATACGTCTGCCTTGATGTCATCTTTCAAACCACTGATGAAGCAACTAACTTGGCAGTTAGGAGCAAGATACCCCGCCTTAGTTAGAAGTCTTTCAAATTGAGTCTGGTAGTCTCGAACAGTTTCAAATTGTTGCAACTTAACTAATTCTCCAAAAAAATCTTGAAATTGGGTGGGACCATACCTAGCATGCAACCTGTCACAAAATGTCTACCAAGTCATCGTGCCTCCTTCTTGTTTGAACAATTGGTACCACAGTTAAGCATCTCCCTCTAGATGGAAAGATGCAAGAGCCACACGTTCTTCTTTGAGAGTTTGATGGAACTGAAAGAATTGTCCCACTCTACAGGTCCAACTAGTCGTGTCTTCCTCGCCATTAAAACAAGGAAATCGAGTTTGACAAATCTTAGAGCGAAAGACTGTTGTGATCCATTCTGACGGCCCTCATTGTTGTTCCCAGGTCGTACACCATGGTTTGGGAGTGGAGCCATTGAGTTCTCACCTTCTTCACGATCAACACCGGAAGGAAATGGACTAAACTTCTCAAACAATTCATTGAGCCTCTTCATTATCTGTTGTTGTCCATTGGTGAGAGAACTCACATCGGCTTCCAACTTGTCCACCCGTTAATCCATGTCCTTGCTCTGATACCACTTTGGTACGTACAAAGGATTATCCCTCTTGTTCTGCCCTTTACCTATGATGGATAATGAGAATTGGGTGAGAAATAGTGTTGGTTTAATGGAGGAAACCAAGCCTCAAAATAACACAAGTGTTACTGGTTGGGTTGAAAACGCATACACTGTAAATGATTTATTTATTTAAATACTTAAGGCCACGTTGGGTTACATGAAAATAGGTGAGATAAGCTTACACCAACAATCCTTGCAAAACTAGCCATTAAAAACCAACCACCAAAATAACATACTAACAAACACAGTTAACAATACCTACTAACTTGGAGGACATAATTATCTCTAACTCCCTCCTTACACGAATCTGCATGTAAAACTACTGTTCTTGATTTATTGACCTAGAAAGTGACTTGTTGACCAAGAAAGAAAAGGCTCCCTGTTGCACACGTAACAGCTCTACTATTGTTTAAAGCATGACATTTGACTCTGGACATGTATGCACTGAATTTGTTGAACTAAGTGGGGTTTTGTTGTGATTTCTTGTTTTGTGTGGACAGTTGTTCTCAGCATGATCATAATCCAAATGGGTGGGGCTAGAGAGAAGTTTAGGCCTCCTAATCATTGCGGTACTAGCAAGAGGGCGGAGTTGATCAATCACATCTTCCTCCATTGTTTGGCAGCTCAAGAGATTTGGAATGCGGTTTCCAACTGAATGGGTGCTAGTCAGATTGTGTCAAGCTCAGTTGGACTGATGTTGGATGGGGTGTGATGCACTTGCCATTGAAACAAAGGTATGACATTATATGAGATGCGTCCTTTTTAGCTTATTTGGTCTAATATTGCAGGAGCGAAATTAATGTAGCTTTCAGGAATGGGTGGCTAGCATTGGTAAAAGATTTTTTTTTTTTTTTTTGACAATCAATGCATTGGCTGATTGGGCTTTAGCAAGGAAAGTCTTTTGAGGCACCTATACTAGTTATTTTTTTAAAGGAAATGGAGAGAGACTATCGATTGGTGGGTGGCCAAAGAGAAGATATTTGCCGTGTGGCATTCTCTGCCTCCTAATACCCTAATGCTTGACTTTTACTGTTGCTCTCTTGAGAACCCTGGACCACTGGGTAAAGTCGGTTTCTTGAGATTCTAATAGATTACCCATCTTGCTTATTCTAATCTGGTTGGCATCACTGATTCTAGTTATGAAAAAGATTGTACTCTTCTAATCGGGCTTAGATTCAATAAGGTTTTGGCTCTTCCCATGTTCTTAGAGGGGTAGTGTAGTCGTGATTCCCTATTTAAAGACGAGGCCACTACCACTAGAGATGTGCATTGGGCAAGTTTGCCTATTTGTATTTTGTTTTTTTATAAAGGATTCATTTAGCCGACCCCAACTAGTTTGGGACAAAGGCTTCGTTGAGTTGAGTTGAGTTTAGTTGAGTTGAGTTGAGTTGAGTTGAGTTGAGTGTTATAAAGCTTTAACTTTGTTAAGAGTCATGTACACTTTTGGATTGGTCAAACGGATTATCAACGTGAAAGCACTTCTAGAAAAATCAACTATGAGAAACTGGCATTTGTTGTGTGTCAATGCTTGAATCTATACAAGTAACACGGGTGTCAATCCCATGGCTAGTAACTCAGAGCACTAACATGCTCAAACCAAATTGTAGTAAAACATTGAACCATGTTTCGATGGAACACAAAATAACAGAGAAATCAAACAATTACAGATCAAGAACACAAGAGATTTACTTGATTCACCCCTGCTTTCTAACTATATCCCTGGGCAAAAGGAAAATCAAGAGCTTCCCCTATGCGGATATTATAATGTACAACCAAGACCTTTTTTTTCTGCCATCCAAAAAAAAAAAAAGAAAAGAAAAGAAATTGTTGGGTATATGTTCAAATATAAGCCCATAGATAATGGTCCAGGTGTTTGGGCCCATATGGGCTAAAGCCCATAACCTCTTATTCTCTCATACTTATCCCTTCAATATTTATTCTTTGAATAAATAGGGGCTGGAGGCAACGTGTTAGCATTCCACTTAGATGCAACCCACGTAATGCTTCAAGCAAACATTCCACCGACTCTCTTTTCTCCTCTCTGCCTCTAACAATCTTGAAGCAGTACGCAGATTTTTGGCTTTGCTTTTCTCTTTGTGAAGGATCTAACATGGTTCTTCACCCACAGAATCCGTGATTGAAGTGGGTTTCTCCCTGTGTTCTTGAATCGCTTGGGCGTGGGTAAATTCCACAGTTGGAATCAAGAAGACAAGAATATACACACTGGTAGGGTGTAATTCCCTCTCTCTTGGTCGGTGAAATTGGATTTCTCTCTTCCAACCTTGGCCGTGGGTTTTTTCTTCCCTCCCATAGTTTGTGTGTTTTGGCGTGGATTATTATCCGGTTGAGGCTAGTGCCTTGATTTTTTGGCGCATAGAACTTTTGTTCTCTCGGCTAAAATTTTGGGCTCCCCTTGTTTGGCAGAAACTATCTTTGGCACTTTGGTTGGGGATCGTAACATTTCATCCGTGGCTTTGGCTCAAAATTCTTGTTGAATCCCTCTTGGGCAGTAGGTAGTCCTGAAATTCTCTTGAATTCGGTTCTTGGGTGCTGACATCAAGTCATTTGGAGCCGAATTCTTTTGGGGCTGATTATTTTTTGGGAATTGTTTCGCCATCGTTCGTTGCGGTTCGATTCGATTCTCGGCTTCAACTCTCGGATTGGGTTCTTGTGATTCGCCAATCAGGTGCACTCTTTCCAATTTATTTTCGTAAATTATAAAATGGAAAAGACTGCTATTCCCTTTGAGATGATCAAACTTCAATCCTTTGGAGGATCTGAGTTTAGTTCCTGGAAGCGAAAGACTCGGTTCGGTTTGAAATATGTGAATGTCTTCTATACTGTTCTGAGTACCTTTGCTGATACGGGAGAAGATGTTGATGAATCTCAATGGAAAAGGGATGAAGATTTCTGCAAAGACTTCTTATTAAATTGTTTATCAGATCGTCTTGCAGAAACCTACAGCAAATTTGGCACTGCTAAAGAAATCTGGGATCATTTAGATGCTCAATTCAAGAAAGAGGAAGAATTGTCCAAGACTCACCTTGTGGACAAATTCATGGATTTCAAGTTCCAAGAGAACCTGGAAATCACTCCTCAAGTATCTGATTTCGAAATTTTGAGATCTAAATTGGCCAATGATAACATTCCTTTACCTGATGCTTTTCTGGTGGGTGCAATTATATACAAGTTACCATCTGCATGGCACTCTTTCAAAACAGAAATGTACAGAAAGAAAGTGCAAGTGGGACTGGATGATCTCAAACGATTCATTCGAATCGAAGATGAGAATAAAACTAGGAATAACTTGGAAATTTTTAGACAGCAACAGTCAGCTGCTAACACTGTAATATATCCCAAGAAATTTCCTAAGTCAACCAAAAGTGCTACCCCTAAGTTGGAGGCCAAAAAGCCTATCTTTAAGAAGAAGAAGGGCAAGTGCCACAACTGTGGAAAGTGGGGTCACTGTGCTGCAGATTGTAGGCAACCTAAAAGGGTTAAATCTGACACACCACAGAAGCAAGCTACTATGATGATAGATAAGGCCGAGCCTAAAAGTTTTGTTGCCATGTTGGCCAAAGGGAAGGCCAGTACTTCTTCTGAGTGGTGGTTAGATACAGGTGCCACTTGTCATGTTTGCAACTCAAAGAAACTTCTCACTGATATTACCCAAGTAAAGGAGACTGTTACAGTGGCTAGTGGAGCAGATGTAGAGGTCACTCACACTGGTACTGCGAACCTGGCCCTTTCTTCAGGTAAATTACTAACTTTAAAAGCTGTTAAAGTAGTTCCTACTATTCAAAAGAATTTGATTTTCATTGGTTTGCTTGACAATGCTGGCATGTGTACATCCTTCTTGGGTGGTAGAGTAACTTTAACTGTTAACTCTTATTATTTTGGATGTGCTTTCTTGATAGATGGTATGTATAGATTGAGTTTAGCAAATGAGACTGTTAGTCAAGTGAGTTCACCTTTGATTGCCCCTAAGTTGTTACATAACAGACTGGGACATGTGAACTATAAAAAAATGGTCCAACTTGCTAAAACTTATGATATACCTTTAGATATGTCAAATGATTTTGACAAGTGTGAGGTTTGTGCTCAAACTAAGATCACTAGAAAATCTTTTCGTCAGGTTTCTAGGAGCACACAACTTCTTGGATTGATACATTCTGACCTCTGTGACTTTAAAAGTTTTACTACTAGAGGTGGTCGGAAGTATTTGATCACATTTATAGACAATATGTCACGATATTGTCATATTTATTTGTTAAAATCAAAGGATGAAGCTTTTGCTAAGTTTAAAGTTTTCAAGAATCGAGTTGAATTGCAATTAAACCTGAAAATTAAGAGAGTTAGGAGTGATAGAGGAGGAGAATACACTTCGACAGAGTTCAAGGAATATTATGCCTCTCAGGGCATAATACTTGAAACTACTGCTCCTTACTCGCCTCAATCTAATGGTGTAGCTGAGCGTAAGAACAGGACGTTAACAGAAATGTTAAACTCCATGTTATTGACAGCCGGCATGCCTAATTGCTATTGGGGAGAAGCAGCTTTAACTGCAAATCACATCCTGAATAAATTGCCACACTCAAAATGTTCCTCCACTCCTTATGAGTTATGGCATGGACATCCTTGTAGATATGATGCTCTTAAGACTTGGGGCTGTATTGCTTATGTAAGGATACCAGATCCTAGGAGACCTAAAGTGGGACCTAAAACAAACACTTGTGTTTATTTAGGAGGTGCAGAAGATAGTGCTGCTGATCGTTTTTTGGATCTATCAACCAATATGGTTATAGAATCTCGAGATGCAGTTTTCTTTGAGAATAAATTTCTCAGAGATCAGGATTTGACCATACCAGGCAATATAGAGGTGGTTACATAATTGCCGGTTGAGTCAGAACCAGTTACTTCTGACACTTGTCCCAAATTAATATCTGAGTCAGTTCTTGTAAGAGTTTCTACAAGAGAAAGAGTACCCAAAAATTTTGGTGAGGACTTTGTGACCTACCATTTAGAAAATGATATATCATCCTATAAGGATGCGATGAGATTTAGGGACTTTTTGTTGTGGGCAGAAGCCATTGATGATGAAATGAGCTCTCTGTTACAAAATCTAACTTGGCAGGTAGTTGATTTGCCAAAAGGGGCCACGACTGTGGGCTGTAGATGGATATTGAAGAAAAAACTTAATCCTGACGGATCTATAGCTCGATATAAAGCACGTTTAGTAGCTAAGGGCTATACTCAAGTGAGTGGGATAGACTACTTTGATGTCTACTCACCGGTCTGTCATTTGGCTACGATAAGAATTCTTCTTGCTTTGACATCTATTGAGCATTTTGTTGTACATCAAATGGATGTAAAGACAGTTTTTCTCAATGGAGAACTGTCGGAGGAAATCTACATGAATCAACCTGAAGGGTTTGTCATGAAAGGTTTTGAGCATAAAGTTTGTAAATTAAACAAATCTTTATATGGTCTTAAACAAGCACCTAAATTGTGGCATCATAAATTTGACAAAGTAGTAAAGAGCCTTGGGTTTCTATCAAGTGACTCAGATAAATGCCTTTATTATCGTTTTGTGTCGAATAAGGTCGCAATTATTTGCTTGTATGTAGATGACATGTTGATTCTTGGTTCCGATCTCTCTGTAGTGAGTGACGTGAAACTAACCTTGGGTAAAGAATTCGACATGAAAGACCTGGGTGTTGTTGACACCATTCTTGGTATGAAAGTAATTTTTGAGAGGCAAGGAGTTTCCCTTAGCCAAGCCCATTATATTGAAAAACTACTTTCTATATGGGGATGCAGTGAGTGCAAACCGATTGAGACACCATTTGCTTATACCAAGAAGTTGATCTCTAATGAAGGAGACAGTGTGAATCAGTTAGATTATTCTAGACTGATTGATAATCTCATGTATGCTATGAGTTGCACTAGGCCAGACATAGCCTTTACAGTTGGCATGCTGAGTCGTTTTACTAGTAATCCTGGCCATGAGCATTGGGATGCCCTTATGAGGGTAATGAGATACCTTAAGGGTACTCAAAATTATGCTCTTTGTTATAGTGGCCATCCTCCTGTTTTGGAAGGATATTCTGATGCATCATGGGGCTCAGAATTAAGAGACAGTAAGTCTACCAGTGGTTATATATTTACCCTAGGTGGAGCTGCTGTTGCGTGGAAGTCAAAGAGACAGACTTGCATTGCCTTGTCGTCTATGGAATCAGAACTTTATGCTCTAGCCTCAGCTGCAGATGAAGCAGAGTGGATAAAGAATTTGATTATGGACATTCCACTTACTAGATTAAGGATTCATTCCTTAAGTCTCTTCTGTGATAATCAAGCTACAATTACGATTGTGAAGAACTCACTCTTTAATGGTAAGAGGAGACATCTTAGGCTAAAACATGCCATGCTGAATTATCTTATTGAACACGGGATTATCACTTTGATTGATGTGAGATCGAAGGATAATATGGCCGATGCTCTCACAAAAGAATTGAATAAAGCTCGAACATTCAAAATTGTAAAGGAAATGAGATTAAAATCTGTAAAGATAGAGGAAAATTAAGTTAAAGCCTTTATAGAAAAGACTTAACTTATATTATCCAGATTATGGACTTAATCTACATTCTCCTTGTTAATTTGAATTTTTCGAATATTCCTGTATGGCCCTAGATAAGCACTTGATATGTTTTCTTTATGTTTAAAGTTGTTGTATATCATTCCACACTTGATGATATACCCTCTTTTGAGATAGGTTGTACATTCCACATTTGATGATACAATTTAACTCAAACTTGGTTAGCCTGTTTTGGAAGGGTTGAACATTCCACACTTGATGATTCAACTTGACTCAAATATGGATAAGATGACTTAACATTTTATGAAAACATGAAATGGTTGTTTGCAAAAGAAACCAATTTTTGGTCTTGTTCTTTATTGAAAATTATAATGAATGGTTCTTTGCAAAACAAGCTATTTTGGTCTTGTTCTTTATTGAAACTTGACAATGATGCTTATGGTGAGAGTGATACTGATACTTTTTCATCCATTCATGTGTGTCATTTATGTTTTACACAAATGGTTGGATTCATTCTCATGAAATCCATATTGTGGTAATTCACAGGGATTGGCGAAAAAGGAGGAGCGCATCTTGATTTTGACTTTGATGAAGATGACTTACTTGATGAGTAAATCTTCTAAACTTGTAAAGACTGAGTGCCTTCTTTCAGTATGTGTATAGAGTTCACTTATATGTGAAACTTTATTTTGGATCTTGATGAGAATCATACCCCATGTATAAATTTTCTGAGATCAGTGAGGTTCATGTATATATGAAACTTCATTTTGGTTGAGTTTATTGTATATAAAACTCTTGTTTGTTCATAAAAGTATTTGTGTTTTTCAGTTGGATTACAGATCTTTTATGATAATGTGATGTGGATAGTTCAATATATTGTTTGAACATCACACTTTCTATCTATGAATCGTGCTATATGCAGAACATAAGGAGGAGATTGTTGGGCATATGTTCAAATATAAGCCCATAGATAATGGTCCAGGTGTTTGGGCCCATATGGGCTAAAGCCCATAACCTCTTATTCTCTCATACTTATCCCTTCAATATTTATTCTTTGAATAAATAGGGGCTGGAGGCAACGTGTTAGCATTCCACTTAGATGCAACCCACGTAATGCTTCAGGCAAACATTCCACCGACTCTCTTTTCTCCTCTCTGCCTCTAACAGAAACCAAGACCTTTTAAGATATCCAACCCTAATCTTAGTAGAAAAGTTTCACCCAAGCACTACAATCATGCAATTTTCATACAATGAAAACACCCATGCTCTGTAGTTTGGGGATGCTGCTGCTCTTAATCTCCCATACAGGGACGGTTGGCATTACAGATGTGCGCCCAAGTCCCATCGAATCCATATTGTAACCTTAGGCCGTAGGAATATACATGGGATAGAATTCAAGCCATAAATATTACACGAACTAAAGTGATAATTTTTAGTCTTTCTGTCATATGGATTTCTTTGTAATTTAGAAGTTTGTAGGAAAGGATAAAAGTGTCGTCCGCTAGAATACTTTAGAGAAGTGTGCGAAAATTTGTATGTATATATAATACTCCAAAAAAGCTCTCCACATATGGGATGTTCAACAGAGAAATTGTTTGCTACAAGCATGGTTTTAAATTTCGGTTTCTGTAACCATTTCGGACCCCACCGAAAACCAAAATTTCAGCTTCGGTCCGAAATTTGGTAATTTGGTTCGAAATTCCGGACCAAATTTCTGAAATTTCAGACCGAAATACGAAATAAATGGCGAAAAATGAAATTTCGGATTTTGGTCGAAATTTAAAACCATGGCTACAAGAGTGTATTTTCGTTGAGTTGAAAAGAAAATTTGTTTTTTGGTTTTCTTCAATTGTGTGTGATTCATTTTCTTTTAGGTTTCCTGCATGGATCTTTGTTTTCAGGTGATTAATGAAATAATTACCTCGAAGTGCCTTAATTTTCTTAAGAAAATGGTGTATTCCTAACACACCTTTCTAGCTCGTGTTCATTAATGACTAAAAGAACAAGTTAGTAAATGTGATCAACGATTCCTAGAAAGATCCCAGCCTACTTTCTGTTACCATTTTAGAAACAATCGACATTTACAGGTAATCAATCACACCTGAATTTCATCTCTCTCTCTCTCTCTCTCTCTCTCTCTCTCTCTCTCTCACATAAGGTTTGTTTCTTAGTCTCAACAGCTCCATATCTTGTTAATTTCTTTGCATTTGGATGCGCTCACCAAATTGAGTTTGTGGCACGTTCCTCATGTTGAATTAATAGATTGCCTGCTCACCAACCCAATGCCCCCCTAGTCAAATCTTACTGCAGTAAACATATTTTCAAAGGAATCTCTTCATTACAAGACAATTTTGATGATCAATTAGATTTATATGAGGGGTTTAGTTAGGCTAACCTAATTAATTGACATATATCTAACAGCCATGCCACATTAGTCAGCGGATGACTGTTTACCACTCAAAAAATTCACTTATTCATCTCAAATCACTTTACTTTCAGATGATGTCATCAAAGCCCGCCAATCCCTATTCCCTACTGATATCATATACTTTTCTTTTAAATTTATGGAATTGATATGTGCACGCCTTTGTTTCAATAATGTCATTCTAAACTTTATTTGATACTTTTCTAATTTAGTTTTAAAGAAGGATCGAATACCTAAGATCTTGTTAATAGCCAATCAGAAGAGTTATTAATATTTGTGTTCTCTAATGATATGAACATATTTTTCAGTGAAAAGATGCGAGCAGTAGAAGTAAATGTGGGGCTCATCTGCTCATTGATCCCAACTAGACCTGGCAAACGAGTGGGCCGGGCCGGGTTTCACCCAACTCGTACGGGTCCGAGTGGTATGGGCCGGGTAACAAATGACCCGGAATCTTACAAGTCACTATTTTGTGAACCTATACCCATCCATATGGGCTGAGTGGACCTGCTGGTCACCCAGTTTTTTTTTTTTTTTTTTAATTCCCACACTACAGGATGATCCGAACCGTCCATGTGATAGGCCTTGACGTAAATAGGTTCTCAACTCAACTATGCCTTTGTCCCAAACTAGTTGGGGTCAGATAATTAATCCCTTAGAAAATTTTAATGAAGAAGGTGAAAGAATTTACCCGCTTCAAATTGACTAAGTCTAATCCTGACACTCCATTCTATCCTATCCAAGGTCATGTTCTCTGTTATGTTCCTAGCCCTCAAGTCTTTCCTCACTGTTTCTACCCAAATTGTTTTTGGTCTACCCCTACCTCTTATTTATGGAAATCTCTATAGATTGGAGGGCTAGGATCATCCTATGGAAATCATTTTGGGGGCACAACCTATTTACGTTGTGTTCCATCACATGGACGGTTTAAACCATCCTATGATGTGGTCCGTACAGTACTTTTCTGAAAAATACGGTACTATAAGGGCTTACACCATATAAAATCTCGATCATTTGGGTTTTTAAGGGCACCCGTGGGCAGCAAGTTTTGACGGGTTGGGTTGGGCCAGGTCAAATTTCAAAGGGTCACTAATTTTGTGACTCATACCTGTAAATTATTGGTGGAACCGGTCCGGTTCACTTTTTGCCAGGTACAGCTGTGAACAACACTAATCGGGAGATCCCGTTATCTCGCCAAACACATCCATTTTGGTCAGGCCTTCGTATGGGATGATCCGAACCTTTCACCTTATTACAGTAAATACAGCTTCTTTGTTTTGCACCTTTCATTTAATGGCCACAAATTGGAGGATTAGAACCATCAGATTTTGATGAATGGCTCATCCATAATAACTCATAACAGATAAGCGGTTGGGATCAATGAACATATGGGCCCCACTCATACGAACCTCACCTCCCTAACTTTAGAGTTTAGACAATTTGTCAATCTTGATTATTGCAATCAGGCCTGGCACATATTCAATATGGAGGGGCCTACCTTGAATCTCCCAACTCCCCAAAACTCGGCTAATCAAGCGCTGTACGAGCGTGGTGGGTTTCTGAGTGCTCTTTTTACACTACAAGGGGGTGAGTGCGGGAAGAAAAGGGGATATATCATTTCTCTTTTGAGATTTGGTTCCTTAGATGAGACCGTTACGTTTGCAGTACTTTACCTTAAAAATGACTACAGCTGATGTGGGCATTTCAATTGGCAATCGATTGAGAAAATGTCATCGCAACATCTTCTCTTCTAATTATTCGACCGCAAATCTTGACCGGAATTCTCTCACTCTCTCTCACTCTCACTCTCAGTCTCACTCACTAGGAATCACATCAACTTCCAAGTCATTATAAGAGAGAGAGTAAGAAGGTGAACGGCACGCCTACGAAACGATAGATGTATAGATTCATTGAATACAAGCCGCTATGTGATTTGCCATAAAGCTATTTTGGGAAGCCACCGTTCTAATTACTATATCACTATCACGTCACATTGCCGCATATGATTTATTCGACCACTTGTTATTGATGAGACCCCACGAAAGTGCAGAATGGTAGAAAATTATGAAAGGCTTTTAGCTGGGGAGGAAAGATGTAATGGAGTAGTGGGGGTGGTTTAGGTGGGCTCAATTTTTGGTCAATCTAAACTATCCAGCTAATGGAGTCCACTTTTAGTTTCCAATGGTTTAAAAATGGTGATGGGATCATCTTAACAATCCATATCCTACAATATATACATGAGCCAATGTAGTAAATGCACCGATAATCGGATCAGTGTTACTCTGGCCCCAGCTATCACTGATGAGCTACTCCAGGTGGTTAGTTTGGACTGGTCAAAGGTGGGTAGAAATACAAGTGGGGCTCAATTGTTCATAGAAATTAGAGGGTTAGTAACTTAGTATAGTCCGATGGGAGTAGATTTTGTTGCATAACATATTCATAGTTAGGCCTAAAAGATCGATAAACGGTTTGGATCATCGAACAAGTAGGTCTCCCTTGTATTTAAAAATAGGATGACCACAAAGTCTTCTTACTGCTTGATGTTGCCCCTCATCTCCTCAATATAATAGAGGTCAATAATTTGGCAAGATTTAGAGATATTGTTCATCTTGTTAATGAATTTGATGGGGTCAACTTACCCTCCCCCAAAAAGAACTAGGAAGGAAGACCAATCAAGTATGAACAGGATGTGTCTTCTCATGCATGCATTTATGTTTCTTTATCAACTTATTTAACGAAGTTAGTAACATGTGTATTTATTAATGTAAAGAAATACTTCAAATTCTTTCCGCAATTATCGGAATTTAATGATAAGACGATGCTAGTGTCTACATGCATCAACTTTTTAGAACCAGAGGATTTTCTAGGGACGAAGGCATTTCGCAGACCGGCTGTTGCATGAGACAGCAGCCATGTAGGCTCACTTTTCAACAGACTTCGTCTTAATTCATCTGAGGTGGCTGATCTCTCATGCAACAGCCGGTCTGCAAAATGCCATCTGAGATGGTCCCTAGGAAATCCCTTAATAATTCATCATTGAAGTTACGGTATACATAAGGAAAAACTAACAAGTAAATAGCCTAATCTACCACATTGCCCGATCCAACGGTCAGAGCTTCCTTGATCTGATATGTTCTAACACATGGCATATGAGAATCAGTACTGGTGATCATCTGATGGGCCATCATAGGGTGACCAAGTGGGTCCATGTTAGATGCTAAATGGGGATCTCATTCGCGAGATTATAGCGTGCAAAAATAAACATGTTAAAGAATATTAAAAAAAAGCTAGCCCTTTTTCATTATACTCAATCACATGTCTGGAATCATCCTTGAGAGCGCGATCAAGGGCGATAGGTCGGACTTGTGATGACCAAAAATAATCATGGACCCAGTCACTATAAATGTGACGGTTGGTCAATGCTGCATCATTCTAAAAGTTTCTCTAATTTATTTTGCAACTTCTACTAATGGACGGGGCGGTGTGCCCAGTTAGTAGAACTTATAAAATAAACTAGAGAAGAAAAAAAATAGAATTCACATGGGCATTCATGTTTGATTATCTATGTCTACACATTCTATGCTGAACGATGATCCAATCCATTAGATTAAGGCTACAAAAATCAACGGTTAAATTCTTCAACATGACCATAAAAATGCCTTGGATAAAACGGAAGGTAAGGGAGCTATTATGTAAATCATGATCATATAATTTTCTGTATCATTTATTACTAACATTAGATTCTGTTATTGATGGAGAGAGATTGGCAAAGGACAAAACTCTCTGTTGATTTATTTATTTAGTTGTGTTAAGACTTCCGGTTCGGGAGAATTGAGGAGTAACACCTTATTCATTGATGGAGAGAGATTGGCAAAGGACAAAACTCTCTGTTGATAGTGTGAGGCCTTCCCAGCTCCCATACAAGCTGTTGATTTATTTATTTAGTTGTGTTAAGACTTCCGGTTCGGGAGAATTGAGGAGTAACGCCTTATTCTCTCGTGGAAAAAATCAGAAACCTACAAAATTTATAGAAGACATAAAAAAATTCCGAAAAAAACCCACAAAAAATAAATAAATTAAAATATCATTATGCCATGAAAATTGACAAAATGGTAAAATTAGAAATATAAGGAAAAAAATCACATAGCAAATCGTGAACAAAAAATAGACTGTTGGTAGATGGAATGCATTGATTCTTAATAAGAAAATAATGAAAAAGGGCAAGTGATTGCACTCCAACTTGAGCGTATCCAGCCCCATTGATGGGATCCTTCTGCATTGTAAAACACATCCAATAACTTCGGATATGACTTCTAGAGTTCTAAGGATCAGTAAATCATTCACAGGCAAGCTCCTTTAAATTATCACCTTTTGATCATTATTAGATGGTCACGAAAGTGGGGCGCCACTTTCTTTTGACTTCTCACCGAGTGATAAGATTTGCTGCACTCTTCTTATCATCGTGTGATCCAGATCACATACTGCAAGTCGTTTCTAGCATGATTTTCCCTACCTAGTACCTACACACAAACACTCCCTATCTACACAGACATGTTGTTTGGGATGTAGGGAAATTTCGAATCTGAAGATGAATCAGATGACAATATTGTAATATGCAGAATCCGATTATGTACCGTGAAATCTGATCTGTAAAAATAAAACTGCAATCAATTGATGGTGAGAGAAACTTATCGATGAGTTATGACATGAATCTTAATTCGCTACTTGAGACAAGTATCGCCCCCAGATACGATGAATCATGGTGCAGATTGGGTCTTCTGGTGTATGTCTCCAAGATTCAACAACTCTGCTCTGGGGGGTGTGCACTCACGCTACCCGGATGCCTAGCGAACACGTTTATGCAGTCTTGTTCAGAGATGAAAAACTCATATTGTATATTATTAGGCTACTAATATTGGCACTGCCATGTTTTGATAATTGCAATAACTCATATTGTATATTATTTTATACACGGCCGTCAAAGGCTCTTTTTTTTCTTTGAATGACAATGAATTAAATTAATAATGAAAGAAAGAACAGAAAACCCAGTGAGAAGATGATCAAGATAATACAAAGTACAAGAAAAAAAAAAGCCAACAACAAATTAAGGGGGAGGTATTCAAAAACTTTCAACTCCTCTCTAGATGCACCCTCCCTTGCTAAGCTGGCGGTCTCATTATTAGCTAATCTTCTCACGAGATGAAATGAGATTGACAATCCCTCCACCAATCCGAGATCTCATCAATCCATCTTGCAAACCTCCAAGGGTGTGAGACACTTCCCTTCAACAATCTTATGACACTTAAGGAATCACCTTCCACTATCACCTTATTAGGAATGTTGTGATCCATCGTCAACTTTAATCCTTGATGCCCCGCTCTAATCTCTACCTTGTCGGATTCTGCGATCCCAATTGCTCCTGAGAACACACATAACGTATCTCGCTTCTCATTTCTTAGAAGACCTCATACCCCTACTGGCTTGGGATTCCCGAGCTTGAACCATCAAAGTTCACCTTAAGATAACCACTACAAGGGGGTTCCCAATCTTGTGACATCACCGGCCTCAACTCCCTATTATTACACACCTATGACCGTCCTTGCCAGAGATCCGCACTGAAACAAAACGGAAGCTAGGCAATGCTCGGACCCAAGCAATGGTTAGAGCTAGAATCTTAATGTTAAAGTATAAAAAATTAAATAATGCCATCTTCAATGGTACTGTGTCAAACAACCAATTACTCGAAGAACTTAAGCCATTGGAGATGGTGTTATTTAATATTTTATACTTTAACACTCCCATCACATGTGGCCCCTCTTTTTAGGGTTGGCCTACACGTGGCACATGTGGCCTCTCTTTTGGGTTGACCATTACATGTGTATTGTTTTAATATCAAGGAGTTTTGAACCGAGGCAATTTGCTCTGATACCATGTGAAGCTACCAATTACTCCAAAAGCTTAAGCCATTGGAGATGGCGTTATTTAATCTTTTATACTTTAACACTTAATCTATAAGAAAAGGAGATTTCAATTGTCTTCTTAACACCCTGTACTTGAATCTTTTATAAGAATTTGATCCTTCATATTGTGGTTAATAGAATCACATGCCATAAGATTTTACCCTTTCTTCTCCGAGGGACCAAAGACCAACTCCCCAGTAACTCTGATAGCTTTGATGAGAAGAACACCCATGATATGCAAAATCTACTTAAGGTGAGTTTGAGCAATTATTAAAACATAGTAGTGCCAATGCCAGTAGCCTACACACATACATACATACATACATACATACATACATATATATATATATATATATATATATATATATATATATAGAGAGAGAGAGAGAGAGAGAGAGGCACTACTAGCTCCTATACCATGAGCATGAGGCTATAGTTTCCTTTCTCATAATAATACTAGAGACTCAGAAATCCACCCCTGCTTCTCCCCAAGAGTCCTCCTTGCCAAACAAAAATCTAGGCCGTCAAGATATCTCCAAACCTATCCATCTCTGAACAGTACCTCCATTTCCATCAAACAACCAAAACATTAATTGCACTTGTAGCAAAAACATGCAGACCTAGCCTCCATCCGTAGTACTACTATCAATCCATATGCTTTATCACGAATGACCATTTCCCATTTTGAAAGGCTCTATTAGATAGCCTTTCTCTTATATGGCACTAGTACCATTGGCCTTTTCTCAAAGTAATTGGCATATATATTTTTTGCAAGAACAAGAAGAAGGTTTAGGCTTTATAAGTCCGAAAGATGAAGTTAATGCTCAAGATATCACATACTACTAATGGTTCATATATATAAAATTAAATACATGTACAACGAGAGAGCGAGAGAGAGAGAGAGAGAGCGACCAATGTCATGGTTGTCTGTGGAAGAAGGAGGGAACGACATCTTGCAGAAGGCCATAGTCATGAAGTTGGAGTTGCTGATCGAGAGGGCTTAGATTTTGCCGGTACATGGAGGTAGTGTCACTTTGAATATTTGTTTGAGGGAACTGCATCATTAGTTCTTGGTGGAAATTGGGCATCAACTGCCGCGACATTCCCATTGATGGCGCCAAAAGTCCTGCACCATTCCCTCTAAGTGTGGCTGGGCACTGATGGGTATGTTGGCCTTCATATGTTGTAATCACGATTTTCGGATCTTCAAACGATCTCTCCACACGCTTCTTCACTGAACATTTCTGGCTCGTGCACCGATAATAGCTTCTGCAATGGCGGCAATTAACTGTCATGAAAACTCTCCATATTTTACAAATTCCTGTGAAATAATTTTATAGGAAGAAGATACATTGAGAGAGGTTATCAATAATTTGGATAACCCTAAAAATTGTTTGCATATGATCTTATATGAATGTAGCCCTATTTACATATATAATCATATCAGCAAATAATGGTTATGAAAGATTCAAAACTATCTAATTTAATGGCATCCAATTAACGTGACCTAAATGTCCCAGTTGCAAATAATATTTACATTTAATAATCTTGTTTTCAAATAATGGCCATTTTTAGTAGCGTCTAAAGAGGTAGGGCCTCTTTGGATAGCTCAAAAAAGTAAGTGTAAAATCTTATGTGCAAATGATTTAGAAGTTAAACATGATTATGTGTAAATAATGGTTATTACAGACTTAGAAATAATATAGGTAAGGGCTTTCAAAGAGACTTCAATGTCCCATCTTATATACAAATGATTTTGAAGTTAAACATGATTACTTACAAAGAATGGTTATTATAGTCTTAGAAATAATATAGTTAATGGTTTCCAAAGAGACTTTAATGTCCCATTTACAAATTAAATTGAATTAAAATAATCTTTACTTGCACATAAGGACTGATTTGGTCTCATCCAGAGGGCAGTAAGCTTGCCAAATGAAGTAGAACTGTTTGTTGCGATAGTGCAATTATCAATTTCAAGGGAATAGGAAATTATTCAAAAGAATTAAAATATCTCAAACAATAGATTGTATAAACATTTGACCTAGAATCATGAACATGTAAGCCACAATATCTTAAATTGAGGTCTAAATTTTATAATTTAGAGATTAAGTAATGTTTCTTCAGATAGATAATGGACTTAAAAGTTAAAACACCAAGTCAGCACATATTTTGTTTAAAAATTCAACAAACAAACCTTGGATAAGGGCTGTTCTTGACTGCCTTTTGGCCATATTTTCTCCACCTGTATCCATCTTCCAGATGATCTACCTCGCTCTCAGTCATAAAAGCAAAACGAGGCTCCCTTTGCCGTTTCTCTCCTTTCTTCCTCGGTTTGTTCCTAATGATTTTCACCAGAAAAGGCTATCATTAGCAAAACCCACTTACTACAAACTAAGAAGAGGGCAGATCACTTGAAATTTCTTCAATTCGCAAAATGCTCGTATTCAAATTCACTTATGCAAATTAGGGTTTTCTGCTATTTCACCAAACAAGATCATCACAGTAACCACCATCATGTAATATGAAAGGGTTTTCTACTTTACAAATTAGGGTTTTCTTCTATACAGATCTAATTCTACTGCTATAATACCATAACCAGTATCATGGCGACATTTACTTCAAAGAAGCTGATGATAAGAATAAAAAATTTTAGCCCCATGTTTGGCATAAAGGGAAATTTTTCATAAACAAAAGGTAGAAAACGTGTCTAAAGCAGAATCTGTTCCATTTCACTAAAGCATTAGAAACAAACGAAGACAAAAAGTATTGACTAATCTTTTCTTTTAACTAAAGTAAGCTTTATGAGAACATAAAGGAGAAAAGAAAGGCTTTAATATCTCAATTATTAAAACATTTGATGACATAATTCAAAATCAAAGAACCAAATTAACCTACACTTTTTTAGACTTCTCTACCCCATCCTCAGATCCTTTAGTCTGCTGATCTTTTTTTCTCCGCCCCGAATCTTCTTCGCCTACAGCTTCAGTGGACGACCAAGAGATCGAAGAATTCGGTGTCGCGGGATTTCCACCATGCGCCGGAGACTCAACCAACATGTTCCCTACCGGCCCGGCCTCGCCGGAATTTATTACTTCCGACGAAGAACACGACATGTCAAATGCTCTTGCCATGACCCCATAGTCCATAGATCCATTTAGACAATCTGTTAAACTAATATAGGATGGATCAAAGCCTCTATAAGAAGGCAACTGGTTATATAATGAGTGGTGGTTTGAGATAGGGAAGGTGAAATTAGAGACACCCATGTTGGGATTTCCATAGTTAGGGTTTTGGTGACAAGGTTCTTCTTTTTCAGACATAGGTAAAAAATGAAGAGAGAAAAGCTAAGGAGAAAGAGAGAAAGAATGGCTTTATTGTGAGAGAGGTCTTTGGTTTCTTTGCCTTTGAATAGTCTTTGTAGTCTCAAAAGCAAGGATGCTGAGTCAGCAGAGACCACCGGCAATAGCCAGTTACGTGTCTTGATCGTGGTCAGCATTTCAAAGGCTTGGTATTGGAATTATGAAGATCTTGACGACACGTGTCCCTAGGGCAATCTCAATTGACCGTTTTTCCCTTGGCACGTGGGAGACTTTCACTGTCATGGCCATGTTTAGATTGCTGATGGCCATCGATGTCATAAACCAACAAAAATTAGAAAAAAAATTGGTCGGCATTTTGGTGATTGGTCAGATTTGGCGTATAACATTGATATGGGTATCTAATTTATGAATACAAGTATAGATTTTGTATGGGGGTATGGGGTTGTTTGGACGCGCGTAGGAAAACAATTCAGAATTTCTTCATGGAAAAATGGATTTTCTAGTGTTTTGTATCGTCATTTTCAAGGAAAACTCCGAACGTACTTGACCATTGATGGCTCAGATGCCATCAGACTTACTTTCTTTCTTTTTTACTATTGGGTTTTTGGACATCTGGACCTACTCCTGAAAATTCTACAATTTAAAGGTCATATTTTAACCTAATTTCTAATATGACTTCTAGTTAGCTATATTATACTATTAGGAATTTATCTAAAACTAGGACCACATTTCAAATACTGTAGGTGAGAAAGTGAACAAGTCTAATGTATCATATCCTATCCTAGATTCAACAATTTCGACTCCGTATATATGGTTGAAACCTAACTGATCTTATGTGAAATGGCCGTTCCAATAATTAAGTTATGGTGCACAATCCTTTATATACTTAATCACATGCTTGTCAAGCCATGGGACCACCACCCCGTCATATGGTCGGCTTACCTGACAATCGTTAGATCAATATCTGATAAAATCGCTCTAAAACCGTATTTTACACTAGATATATACTTATTCTCTGTTGTTTTCCATGATTCCCATCACTCTTATTAAAACCGGCGGGTCCCACATCACCACTTATCTGGTATTCTTAATTATTTGTTAAACAAACCAAGGCATGTCAATGAGACTATTTTTTTGGCAATTAGGTTAGTAGATCACCCATCTTCCCCATTAGGACACTCAAAATACAAAATAGAATGGGGAATATGATTAGACAGAGGAAAAAAACAAATGTCTACGAGATTAATTTAGTATTAATACATGGTTTAGTATAGTGGGAGATATACTTAAATAGATTTAAAGAATAGAAGATCGATCGAATATTAAGAAATGTTTTGAATGGCTGACGGTGTCGAATCTCTTGTGTTGTTAACATGGGAGATTGCTTGAGTGGTACGACTTTTTGTGTGGCAGATTATAAAAAGAGCATGAGATTGTTGACTTTGTTAGAGCTTCTATGGTGAGTATGCCATTTTGGCCTTTCATACGTCTCTATCCATCTAAGAGGGCAGGTTTTTTTGTTAGGTCTATGCATGGGAGGAGGAGCCTTAATGAAATGGACATATGTGGACCGTTCCACAAAAGCCAAATTGCCCGAGAAAGAGGTCCAAAATGTATACACACATGTGAATACGTATGCATACTTACAAAACTCAAACTGGACTCCACCCATAATAGTGGGTTGAATCGACTCATCCCGGACAAGTAAATGTGAAGCTATTAAAACTCTAGAGGACATTTCCTCTTGATGTACAAAGATTCTATACACATGAAATATGCAACACATAGTTGTAAAGCTTGTTTTAATTGCACTAAATAGAAGGTGTTGAATTCGAATCTTGTATTGTTTTTTTTTTTTTTTCACCTTTAGGCCATGTTTGACAATGTCAAGGAGAAAACCCTTTGCCACTGTAGCCCATTTTGAGAGATCATTGAAATTGTCTCCGAGCTCTCTCCTCATTATTCATCTCTGCATTCATCCTTTGCATTTTTACGTCCGTGGAATTTCAATAGGAGGTGTAAGGAGGGTGGAGAAGAAGAGACTTGTGAGGGCATGAAATAGGAGCAGATGAGAAATAGCTAAAAACCAGGAGAAAAAGTAAAATGTGTTTTGAATGGAGTTTTTCTTTTCCATGTATGCCAGGTGAACAGGAGCGATGGCACATGAAAGGGAAGGGGGACAATTGCCCCCCTTAATTTTTGGGGAAAAAAATGAGGAAGTCTAACCTTTCGGGACTCTATTGGCCATAATGTGCCTTGCTGGCTTTCCTTTCTAAAACTACAATTAATACATCGGCAAAAAAAATCGTCCATCTCCTCTTGACTCTAAAACTAATAGGCTGGCATTGCTTTTGAAATAAATCATTCTCTTAAATACCATCAGTAGAATCCTAAATAGTCGGCATTTTCCTCACAATCCAAACCGTTGATTTGTTGCGCCCTTGCCCATAAAATCATCTCCATTGGATGATCCTAACTCTTCAATCTATAGATATTTCTAAATGTAATTTGTCTACATATTAGAGGGTTAGGATCATCCTATGGAGATGATTTTTTCACCTGTGATTCCTAAATCAAAGTGTACTAATAGGACACACGCAGAATCTAATATTTGCACTCCATTTAATTGAAAGGTCTCAGATCCCTTGAGAGACATCTTTCAGAGAGGGAGATTATATGATGGCCGGTCATGTATGAGGGTGCAGCCTAGGCCCACATCAATTGGGTGATCCAAACCGTTCATTTGTTGGGCCCTAATGTATATAAGATGTACCCCAAAATATCTTCTCCATTGGATGATCCTAACCCTCCAATTTATGGAGGTTTAAAATTGACGGTACAATATAGAAATCTGCACATAACAGAGGGTGAGGGTTCGGATGATCCTAACCCTCCAATTTAGTACTCCTCACATACATCCATGTATGCCAGGTGAAGATGATCGAGGTCTCTTAAGGGTGTCATGTTGGCACCTATACACACGTGCACATGAATGGGCATGCTCACATCCCACATGAGGTCGAACCCGTGCCTTAGATAAGCGTTTGGGGTTACGGCTGTATCTTAAATAGAAGCACTTTGTGTTGCAACCACGAGGATGTGGGTTCATTTCGGCTTAATTTTCATAGTCATCCTACAAATTTAGAGGGAGAGCTCGTGACAAAACTTGACCTACAAAGGTAAATACCACAAGAAAGTTCATCTTTAATGGCATACATTTACGAGGGGTCACAAAATATGGCAGGTAAAAAATAACTGTCGATTGATAATTAAAATATTTGACAATAAATTTGTAGCCGTAGGCAATCTCACCAGTAACCAGCGGTCTTGACCCCAGGTAAAAACTAACTTTCTTCATGAGTTTGTAAAAAGTGGTTTTTATGAATTTTTCACATTGTTTTGTTCTTTACTATTCCCCTAGTAAGTATAAAATGTCAAATTCCATGTAGCTTCAAAAGTGAAATGGAAGATAGGATGGTTTTGGGCGGGATAAACAGTATTTGGACATGTTCTAACTTCTAACCACTAAAACAGTGGATCAAATCCAACCCTTCCTCTTCTTCATTGGTTTATTTACTTATCTTTTTGTCTTGTCTCATGGCACGAGTAGAAAAGAAAAGGAAAGAAAGATAGAAAAGCGACAAAAACGATTTCATGGATAACTAAACTGATGGAATTATATAGTTTTTTATATTGTACAGGTTGACTCAATCCCAAGCCTCTAATATCCAAGTATCCCCACCAAGTCAAGTTCAGTTGAGACCATGTATGATGGCAGATTTCAAAGGGGCATGGTTTGATTACTATAAGAAGAAATAAATCAGAGAGAGAAAGAGGACTTGACCTGGTCTGCAAAACTTTATTAGTTTGATTTTCATCTCACACTTTTCTCTCCTTTATAGAAGCAAGTTGATACATTAATTGTGGTGAGACTTGGAAGCAGCCTCCCCAAAAAAGAGAAAAAAAGTGATAGTGCAAGTCTGTTTGGTCACTCAATTCAATTTTCTATTTAAAAAGTTAAAAAGAACCTAACCCTATCCCTAACCCTAACCCTAACTCTAACACACTAGAAGAGAGAGGGTTAGGCATAAACCCCACTTCAGCTATATTTAATGTCATCTTCTCTAACGAACTTTTATATTATTTCTCTCGAGAAGTATACGTATTAGTAGGCTTGTCAATTTCAATGGATCCAAACAATTCAATGGATCATTTGGATCCAACTTTGAGGTCCTATTCCTTTTAGATTTTAACAACCGATTATGAGTCCAAAACTGATTGTTGGACTCAAAATTACGTTGCGAGTCCAAGAAGGGATTATTGGACTCAAAACTAAACATAATTTTGAGTGTCACAATCAGTTTTGTACTCACAATTGGTTGTCAAAAAGTTCGTCGGCGAATTGGATGAGACTCGTGTGGGACAGACACGGCTCTTATTTAATTGGATGAGACTCACACATTGTCTAAAAAGTCCGCGGGCGACTATCCTAGATTTGAATATATTTTGCTATATATAGTAAAACAAAAATAGGGCAGTGATAAATCGACCCCATTTAACAGGAAACATTAGGGCGTGTGAATTAAGTTTTCATCTGCCATTAAACACCTTACAAGTGTACAACTCACAGCCCTAACGTTTTCCGTTAAAAGGGATCAATTTAAGATATATACAGGTCGATTTATCACTCCCCAAAAAATATCTTTCTCTTTACATACGGGCTAAACATAGGGAGTATTTTTAGTACATAACATCTAATATAACAAAACTTAAAAACCTTGTTAGAATGAATTGAATCGAAAAATGAAGTGTCCATTTCCTCATGTTAAACCCCAAAAACCTACAACACATTTGTAAGTCGTCTGTAGATGTGTTCCTTCATTTCATTCGCTGCTATGTGATTGTGTTCGCTAAATGATAATTACAAACACGCAAAAGCTTCTAATTAACTATACAAAATGTACACAATTTTAACTGTGTAAAACGAGATTTTATATGGTGTAAGGCCTTACAACAATACGGTAGGGGTACCGCCCTTGATATTTGATCCAACACAAAAACTTCCTCTTAGATAATACCAATGACAACAAATGACGTGTGCTCCCCAACCCCCCTATTTAAAATAGAAAATCTATGAGAAATGGGTTGGTAAACAATCCAATATGTTCTTGACACATGTAAAGATTGTTATAGATCCCATCAAACACATTGGTATCGGTATCATTCCCAATGTATTTTTTTGACTTTCACTACACATTGGTATCGATCGGTTTCATTCCCAATGATTTTTCTTTACTTTCACTTCTACTTCAAGGTCATTAGGTGAAGGATCACAGCATAAACAAAGCCATACATGCATAAACTATCCAAACCCACTCTGTAGTGAGTTCACACTAGATTTGTTTGGTGGGTTTCCAATGATTGCTATCAACGGAAAGATACATACACATGAGCAGGTTTCAAATGATGGTAATTTCGTTATTATGGGTCAATCGACAAAAGCAAGGTGGATGACTTTTGCATGAGAGAACAGCCACACGAGCTCAATTTTTAGCAAATTTTGTCTTATTCATTTAGTACTCATATGAGGTGGCAATTCTCTCATGCAAAAGTGAGCTGTGAAATTGCTTCCCCCAAAATGGTTACCAAAACCCTAAAAATAAAGATAATTGTGTTTACCATCGGAATTCTTGAGTTGTCATTTGAGGAGATAAGAGGGATAAAAATGGCATTTTAGAAAAATGATGATTATATAGTTTGGAGCTGAGGTTTATGTCACAGTGCTCTGATAGATACACCTCTTTGTTTGTTTCCAAAATTTTCTTCTGGTGCCGGGAATGCAACAACAAAGGAGATCTAGAGAAAGTCTAAATAAAGAAGTGGTGTATCTATCAAAACAAAGGATTAATTTGTCATATATGAAAGATAGAGAGAGACAGGTCCGACAGGAGGAGGAGGAGGAGAGAGACTTGAGATTTTTAAGAAGAGATGAATTCAACATTTGAACAATACAGGAGCTCTTATGAATTGGCGGTGGAATGGAGAATTCGGAGGTAGTCTTTATCACCTTTTTTTGTTGGTGGGTGTGGTTGAGAAAGTTGTGAATTACATATGCACCGTGGGCCTTTTGGCTTTGCAAAAGCAAGAAAATAATGCTATTGAATTGATTTAAATCTGGTTTTCAAGTCTTGGTAGAGGCAGAAGCAATTCCATCCGCATCTGTCCCTTCCATCTCTTAACCAGACTACCAAACCCAATAAAATAATGGACGGAACAGGGAAGATAAGACTACCAATGAAAGTGATTGGCAATTAGAAAGATGGAACAGAACATTTCGTGTGACTATGACTCTACAGTCTGATTCCTATAGTGCATGTTCATTTTGGATTTTGAGAATTGGTTTTGTGTACAAAACTGATTATCAAATGTAAATACAATTTTGAGCCCCACAATCAATTTTAGACTTAAAATCAGTTCTCAAAATCCAAAACGAACAAGGCCTAAATGTAAAAAGGATAGAGAGATGTGATTCGAGTCCTACATTCTAGTGTGAAAAAACTTTTAATTTTGGGCTTTCTCTTGGCGCTTTCTTACATTGATTAGAGTTCCTTTGCCTGGCCCTGTACCGACAATCAGTGCCCGATCTTCATCATACTTGTGGCCTTAGGTAGGCCCTACTATATATTACTGCACCTCGAAAATCTGCACCAATTGAGCCATTTGGCTGGTTGCGGGTTGGGCCATTGCTTGTATTTGCTCTTAATCGTCCATTTGTAAGTTGTTTTCCAGATAGATGGTTTGATTGTCCAAAAGGTGGCCAATGATCCATCCAAGGGTGGGCGTAGGGTCTACAGCATGGTTAGATGCTAGAAAGTAGGGCTGCAACTCGGGTCGGGCGGGTCGGGTTTTGGAGAACCCAACCCTACCCGAGAAATATCTCGGGTCGGGTCGGGTCGGGTTTTTTTTCGAAAAACCCACGATTCCCAAACCCGGCCCTACCCATGATAAATCTCGGGTCGGTTCAGGTCTGGTCGGGTTTTTTCACGTTGACGCAAATTTTTAAGGAAAACTCTTGTTCGGCAAGGCAACTCAACTCATAGAAGCAGAAATTACACTCACATTACACTTGAATCAAACAATGATGTAATTACACTCACATCACACTTGAATCAAACATTGCTGTAATCAAACAATGTTGTAATTACAATCAAACAATGCTGAATCAAACACTTGAATCAACTCAACTCATAGAAGCAGAAATTACACTCACATACAGTAACAGTGGGTGCGTGGGTTTTCACTTTTAACTTTGGGATAATTACATTTACACCCCCTCTAGTTTCTGACACATCCACTTCCACCCATATAGTTTAAAACGTGACAAATACACCCATGTAGTTTCAATTTGTTTAAGGTTTGCCCCCTGAGCTGAAGGTTCGTCCATAGATTGAAGGGTTAGGATGATCCGATGGAGCTGATTTTTTGGGCACACCATATCTATGTCAGGACCCATCAAATGAACGCTTTGGATCATCCAAATAATGTGGGCCTCTACCCGAATCCAAACACTACCAAAAAATCATCCAAATAATGTGGGCCCACATTGTTTGGATGATCCAAAGCGTTCATTTGATGGGTCCTGACATAGATAGGGTGTGCCCAAAAAATCAGCTCCATCGGATTATCCTAACCCTTCAATCTATGGACGAACCTTCAGCTGAGGGGGCCTACCTTAAACAAATTGAAACTACAAGGGTGTATTTGTCACGTTTTAAACTATAGGGGTGGAAGTGGATGTCTCAAAAACTAGAGGGGGTGTAAATGTAATTATCCCTTTAACTTTAACTAACAATAGAAAAAAATGTACATACTATAACTTATGAAACTCGGGTCGGGTCGGGTCGGGCCCCTTCAAACCCGGCTCGACCCGAGATTCATGCGGGCTTTTGAATGCTCAACCCGGCTCAACCCGAAACCCATGAAACCTAAACCCGACCCAGGCTATTTTCGGGTTGGGTCGATGCGGGTCGGGTAAAACCCGGCTCGAGTTGCAGCCCTACTAGAAAGTAGAAAGACACGCCTGGGTAAGCAATGTTCTTAATAGGCGCCATATGTCTGGACTGCAAATCCTTTCTCCCCAGTTCAAATCCGGGTGTCGCCTGATCAACAAAAGACTCGGAATCCCTTATCCTGCTAATAGAACTCGAAAAATTCTTGCCCAGCGGAAGCAGAGGCAAAGGGCTAGGACTGTCGATACTAGATTTTCAGAATCCCGGGGTTCTATAAAAAACTTTTGATTCGTTCTTAAAAAATTCGGGTGTGGTCCAAACCGGTACCAATATGAATAAAGAAACCCTCGCTTATTACTGATTACTGATAGGTTCGGGTCATTGATTTGATTTATCAATAGAATCAAATCAATAGTCAAATTCAATTGTGAGATTCATAACTACAAAAGTCAGGGATCAAAATCTTAGTATCATTTTCGTACTTTTTATAGCGCATTTGCTCAAGCCTTAGGAGAGAGCATTCCTTAGGTACATAACCATTAGAAGATTTTATATAAACTCTCTTCAAATTGCTAGAGATGAATCTATTGGTAAAATAGTATCCCCCCTCCAAAGAAACGTTTTGATTTTTAACCCCACCCTACCAAAGAATTTATTACATATGAACAAAATACATTACAGGGAATGTCGTAAGTATAAGATCTTAAGTATAGATAAAGCTCTTGAGTGTACGTCATTGGTTTATTAGGCTGGCATTTTGGAAGAGAGACAGAGCGGAATGTCTGCTAGAAGGAATCAGCCAACATTCCAAGAGTTAGTAATTTTGCTAATAGCCAACTTTGTTTAGGGTCATGATATACCACCTAAGTTCATCTTGACCCAATTCAACCATGATTTCTGCTACTTTACCCTTATATCAAAGAAACAAATCCGGTGAAAAGTGATGAAGAAATATGGGCCCTTAACGTGACGGTTGGAGTCCTTCAGATAAAGTTGTCTTTCGGGTAAATATCTTTTCACCAATGATTAGGGCCATAACATCAGCTTGATTTTTTAGGTCGCTGGGCATCCATGATAGAGCCCTTTGGGCAAGCAGTGGAGATCTTCGTACACATTTATTGAATCTGTGGGCTGGAGGAGAAAAAGGAAGTCTAAGGCCACTTTACTTTTGGTACATCTAGTCTAAGTAATAAATAGAAAAGGAAAATGATATGCAGACTGGGAACTGATGTATGCACTTCCTTGTTTTAGTGAGGCACCATGTGCCTCTTTTTGATAGGTGAGCCCGGATTTAACCTCCATGACCATTGACTTATTGAGCTAAGGCTCAATTCCTGCACTGTCTTAAACACTTTTCTGATTGACTGTGGGTAGCTTTTAGGAATTTGTAAACACCTTTAATGGCTAATTAGAGAGACGTAAATAAAGAGGAGTGCATATTTTCCGTTGGAAATACTAGACTTACAGGTAGGGCTCTCATAACTGAGGCTCCATAAATTTATAATCTCTTATATCTGATTGCTCGAATGATGAGTCAGTGGTGTTCCTATGTTGATAATTTTTACTTCCTTATTTCTATTACGAGAAAACATTATTCAAAGTACATATAAATGAACACCAATGCTGTTCAAAATAAATACAAGTGAATATTAATGGTGTTCAAAGTGCATCTTGTACATAGGTACATAAGAAACGTTCTCTGGTCTCTTTAGTGGAATATGTTCTAGCGGTCGCAGTAGCCATTGACTCTGGTTTGACAATGATGGCAATACACGCCAATGGTAGTAGATGCAGCACCAGATGGGAATCTGACAATGGTAATAGGTCACCCGATTTTTTTCATGTTAGACAAACGGTATAAAACTTAATCAACCAGAAACATGGGCATGACAAGGTAAGGGAAAAAATGCTTTAGGTTCTTGATGTACTTCAAGACATAAAAATTCCTTGGGTTCTTTGTCAGTATGCTTGTTGTGGAGATTTTATGGTGCTTTCTGGAAAGTTGTTTCTGAGAAGTTCAGTGCAGGATCGATGGTAGAATTGTTATTTGAGGTTGTTCTGATTTTGAAAGTGTCCTATGGTGTGGCTGGATGAAGCTAGCTTATATGCAGTCTTTTTATTTCTTCTTTTTTGTTTCCTCTTTTGGGATTCAGGAGTATGCTCCAGGATCATCATACTATGTAATCGATAGAGGGACTACTAGTCCCCATGTATATTTCATGTTATGAATATATCATGTCATTTTTCAAAAAAAAAAAAAACAACAACAACAACATGGGCATGACAAAGTTATAAAGTTGTACCAAGAAAGTGGCATTCAGTTAGGTGGTGATGGACAACACATATCTGATAATTAACTCTCTAATACCCTATATAAAATACAGCCAGTTATTAGAGCACTGATTGTACAGGAACCTAAAATATGAACAAAAATGACTAAGAAATACCTTGATTCAACTTGCTCAAAAGATAGGACTTGTATACATAAATGACTAAGAATTATCTTGATTCAACTTGCTCAAAAGCTAGGACTTATATACTGTTATAATTCTCTAGTCTCTACTTTTTGAGAATGCTAGATTACTTTTCTTAACACTGACTCCTAGTAATTAATTTTCACACATATTCATACCCTTTTGAAGGGATTGGATTTTTGCATTGACGAACAGTTCATCAGTATAGTGAAACTCAATCATGTCTTTGGTTAGGCAACCCTCTATTGAGATGG
Organism: Tasmannia lanceolata; assembly: GCF_043159265.1. NCBI lineage: Eukaryota > Viridiplantae > Streptophyta > Magnoliopsida > Canellales > Winteraceae > Tasmannia > Tasmannia lanceolata. The sequence continues at coordinate 8,643,208 of NW_027518714.1, read as the reverse complement.
TGCTTGTTATCCACGTGTTGTTTCATCATTTTATGAAAATGTTCCTACTAGCAGTGTCGACTTCTTCTGTTAGAAAATTTGAGTTGATGGAGTTTGTCCTTGTTGAGAAATCTGCCAAAAATCTTCTTAACTAGACGAGGTTTTGTCGCATTGGAGCAAAATAATTTTAAAGATTGATGCAAGACTGTCTGTCAATATTTTGGGGATGACTTTCTTGGTCATCTCCTTTTGAAATGAAATTTGCTACCATACCAAAAAAAAAAAAAAAAGGCTTGTCGATCAATAATACAATATAGAGATAACACAAGGAGCAACTAAATCATCTCGTGAGAGTTTCATCCATAACCTCGTCAAATTGCGTGATCTTGGGCTCATTTAATAGGTAATTCAAAACCTTTCTACTAGTACCAAAATCTAATCCAAAAGAAAAAGATTTAATGGCAAACCCTCCACTTGCTGGGACTGAACGAACTATCCGAGTCGTCGATGCGCAGGTGTGAGACACAGCATGCTGGTATCAACAGTTTTCGTAGTGTGAAAGCGCTTTAATGAGCGAGATTTGAGGAATCAAAGTCCAAGTTTGTTGGTGAGCATAGTGATGGGAGACTACCTAGCTTGGTTGGGAGAGCATTTGTTGGGTTAAAGATTCGTTTGTTGCTAAATGTGACGGCCTAAATGGTGAACTATTGACCCTACTAATGGGCTACACATAGTCGGTGAAAATAGAAGTTGAAGAAAAAGGGACTTGTTCAACGACACACTTTCATGGTAGTTTGGCATGTATCAGAGAGATAGTAGTTGATTATCTTTGTTTCTATTTAATCTAAGAGGGGTCCTACTTTTACATTAGATCTGAATGGATATGGATTTCCTGCCATAGTGTCTAACTGTTAAGGGTCAAGAATTTCAACTTTACAATGCCATTGGAGAGAGAGAGAGAGAGAGAGAGAGAGAGAGAGAGAGAGAGGAGGGGAGGGGGAGGGTGTAAAATCTCTTCTTTAAGGTGATAGGATTTTATAGTGAACAAGTTCTTATTATTTTTTATGGAAATATATTTTATTTAAAATAAAACTAAGTCTGGAATGAAGAGGCCCCGAGGCATACCAAAATTTATTAAAACAAGAAGAACACGAGGACAAAACTCGCCTAGTCTAAAAATCCACTACCAGAAATAATTGAAAGAGCTTGCCTTGCAACTAAAATTTCAAGCAAACCAGAAAGACCCGGCCATTACGAAGACTTAAAACCCGAAGATTTTTCATGATGGGTTTCAATCCCGCTGATTTTGTTTCTTCTCCTTTGCCTAGACGTGACGTAGGACTGTCATTCCTCATCTTCTTCATTGCTCAGACCTGGTCGCGTCCTCGAGTTTTCCTCCTCTTCATTGATGAAGGAATTGACTGCACTGAAAGAAAAATAGCATAAAATGTTTTTTTTTATGGGGAAAAAATGTTCATAGATGGTGGAAAATTCATGAAAACGGTTGCACAATGATAAGTTGATAACCATTTGATAACTATGTTAAATGATGATTCGCGGTCAGCTGACATGGTCATGCTCATATTTTTATCTTTAGAACGGCAAGAGTCTAAGAAGTGTTGGTCAGATAAAATGGCAAGAGACACATTCTCATTCAAGGCTCTATTGGGTATAGCCCTCATTTTGCTGCTGAGTATTGTAGATCCTTGCCCAAATTCTGATTATCCATATCGTTTTCAACTAATTTTCCAGTAGAGCAAACCAGAGGCGATGCCAGAAATTTTGCACAAGGGGGGCAAAAATTATAGTAATTTTTTATCTATCTTAAAATTAAGATAGAAAAAATTTCTATCTAAAATTTTGCACAAGGGGGCAAAAATTATAGTAAATTTTGCACAAAGAAGGGAGATAAAAATAGTAACATTAAAATTTTAAACTTATTTTCTATCTTAGGGATATTGGAAAGGGAGGCATATTTTTTAAAAAGGGGCAAGTATAAAAATATATTAAAAAATTAAAGGTATATATATATTTTTTCCAAAAAATAAGGGGGGCAATTGCCCCCCTTTCCTTACAAGTGGCATCGCCCCTGGAGCAAACCTTCCTATGGTCTGGAATAGTACCCATTTTCCTTGGTTCAGATAAAGAAACATGCAGGCACCTTGATGCAGTCCTGGAAGGTGGTTTGATCCCAAAAAAGTTTTTGGGAGAAACGGTTGCTTGGTATTGCCGCACAAAATCCCATTTTTAGGAAGAAATTTAGATCAAAATTCTTTAACGGAATAAAAAAGTATTAATTTATTCGAAATTTCGGGAATTTTGGTTTCGGTACCATTTCGTTTCGTTCCTCACCAAAATTTCAGATTTCGGTCGAAATTTAAAACCATGCTAGCAAGTCCTCTGAAACAGGGACGGAGCTACATGTACCATAAGGGGGGCAGTTGCCCCTCTTGAGTTGGGCCAAACTCCTTAATAGGCCCAACTCAATTGGGCCCAGCCCCCTTCAAAATTTGAAGCCTGCCCCCCCTACGTATAAATCGTGGCTCTGCCACTGCTCTGAAAGACTGAAACTATGTTGAATAGATATATATTCACTAGGCTCAATCAGGGCCAGCTCGACCCGGCCGGGCCCAATCAGGGCATTCAGGGCGAGCTTGGGTTGAGGTTTATTAGGCCCTGACTCATGGTCAGGGCAGGCCGGCCCAATCAGGGCATTCAGAGCATTGCTTAAAAACATGCAAAGTTCATTGAATAGAGGCCCATGGCATTCTTTAACTATTTGAAAATAAACAAGTTTGGCTTTTCTTTTACTGGTTGAGAGGATATCAACTTATTTTACCTTAACGCAATTGTACAGTGATGGAGATAGCAAGGCTTGATGGCATTGCCTGAAAACATGGGAAGTTCATTGAATATTAAAATAGAAGCTGCAGAGACTGCAACATTGGATAGAGAACTATAATGCAAATTGTAGACAGATTTCTAATTAACATTGCTGAGCTGAATCCAACAACATACAAAATATAATAACGAAGAAATCAACGCAAACAATCGGCTCTCGGGCATAGCTCATGGAAGAGATCCAGCGATAACAAAAGGGGCCATTCAAAACAAAGCCAACAATAACAAAATGGAATCCTTGTAGGTTCAATAGAGATATGGTCCAAACTGCCATGCCTATGTATTTAGGGGAGGACACTGATGCATAGCAACCAGTTGCAAATTCAACTGAAAGTATACAAGATACAGATTTGAATTGCAGCAATCCAATACTACCAAAAAAATGGGAAGATCATACGGAGGATTATGAGGAACAAGGAACTGACTCTGCAGTTGATGAAGATCACCAGGACCAAAGTGAAAGATCCCCATCAGTCGGAGAAGAGATAAGAACTGCTGCCACGCAAAGCTATGTCTTGGAAAAAAATGGGAGGATGACTCGGCATATTACAAACCCCCCAGTAAGGGAATGCATAAGTATTTTACACCAGCCCATCAATTTGATTCACGATGGAACCTTATCCGTAAATCCTGATGAAATCAGGGAGTTGAAAAGAGCAGAGGACCTCGATGAGGCAAGGAGCGATGATACAGAAAATCAGATTTCTGATGAAAAAGCAGAAAATGAACAAAAGAAGAAACAAGAAGATGGTGAAGAAGACCGCCCCAACAGAAGAAAAAAGAAATCCCCCATCAAAGGACTTCTAAACCCCCAAAGATTGAGAAGCTGAGGAAGAGCATGAGAGCAAGGAAACTTAGCCAGAGGATGAAAGAAGTCTTTGATCCTTAGGGGCTAAAATGGGGCCCGGCTCTAGAGTTCACGTGTATTCTCTCTTGTTGTGCTTGTTTTAGTTTTGATATCAAGGGTATTATGTCCTTGTTTGTTCTGCCCCCTTCCTTAGCCATTGTTCAAAGGATTGGGGCGTCGTCTTCTTCTTTCTATTGTAACATCTTTCTTTAATCAATATACTGGTAGGGGTCCCCCTAACCCCATGATAATTTTTTATTTTTCTACAGGTTGGAGAGAAATCAAAAAAGGTTCAGAATGGAGAAAAGAACAAGCATGCAGATGAGTAAACAAATGCACACAAACCACTAAAACACGAACTGCATATTCGAAGCAAAATTTCACAAAAAAAATGCAATATGGTGGATGAATCCAGCCTTAGGAAGCACAGGATTTCGAACCAAATAGAAATCTCTGAACTGCTTCCCATTGAATCACACCATAAAAAAAAATGAATAGTTTACCAAAGGATCCAAGCAAGAAAAAAAAAGAAAAAGAGCATTCAAGCATGTAAATAAGATCTAAAAAATGAAACTAAGGCCCATGACATACATATCTGATTCAAAATAAAACTAACCCTAAATGAAACCCATCCTCGTCGTATCCCCGGTGATGCTCGGATTTTACTGCTGTCGGATTTAGTAGAGAGGGTCGGGGATCGGCGTTAGGTGAAACCCAAAATAACTACGTTGAATCTTTGAAGAAAAAGAAAAGCTAAGAGAGAGAAAGAGAGAGAGTTTCTGGAATGTATTTTTGAAGAGTTTGAGAGTTTCTGGAATGTTATGATTGTTTTCAGGTGAGCTTCATTCTGATCGTTAAAACCCATCTTAATGACTTGGGCCCTGGTTTGGGGATTCGTGGCACTGGCAGCCCGTTTACGAAGTTTCACCCTCCGAAGAAAATAGGTTTGTCTCAAAATTTGGATTTCCACAGAAAGTGTTGTTATCTCCTCCACATCTCCGGCAGAATCACCGACATCTGTTTCTTGTTGAATCAAGCAATGTTGCTTGAAGCATTACACCCTATGTATCTAGTTTGTTACCTCCAGCTCCTATAAATAGAGATAAAATAGGGTTAATGACGGGTAAATGGACTCTAGCCCATATGGGCCTACTATACCAGTCCATTATCTTACTGGGCTTATATTAGAATATGGGTTATATTATATACCCAACATTTCTTACCAACAGCTTTGGTAAACATGTGCTCTAGATGGACCCAAGTTTCGAGGAAATATCCCAACCAGATGCGTTCTCTTTGGAATACTATGATCAGTGGATATTTTCTGGGTTTGAGTTGGATGCTTTTAGTTACTTCCGAATGATGTTTTATTGTGGTGTTGTTCCTGATCAGTTTGGTTTCACTAGTACCCTTAAAGGTTGTACTAGTTTAGGAAGCATTGGTAGAGGATTACAAGCTCATTGGGTTTTAATCAAGCTAGATCTTGGTGACAATGTCTTTGTCGGAACTCGGAAGTGTTCTTGTTCGAGTTTTACGCTGAATATCATTGCTTTGATGAGTCCACAAAAGTTTTAAACAGTTTAAAGTTTTAAGATGTTTTGATCGATACAAAGATGTGTGTATTTGGGAAGAAAGGTAATTTTTAAGGAAGCTTTCATCAATTTATTCCAGGTCCCCTAATTCTGATAGCCACGCCCTCATTTTATTTTTTTAACTTTCTAATAATGGGAAATGATATCACCACTACCGTATTTTGATAATCGCACTCTCATATTATTAAAAAGTACAGTATCGCCCACACCATAGGATGATCCAAACCATCCATTAGATGGGCCACAGCCTAAATAGGTTATGCCCCAAAAATCATTTCTATAGGTTGATCCTAACCCTATGAGTCGATCTAACCATTCCATCCGATGCTAGACGGATCACTTCCTGATCGAAGCCTTCTTTGGATCCTAATCCCGTGTATGAAGCTCAAATCTATTCATTACAAAGTGGCAAGTGGCTACAGAGATCAGGGGTAACAAATTGGTCACATCGTGGGCCCCAATGATGACATGGACAGGCACAGCATAGGATCTTGACAAGTCATACGACTAATACCAGCTAGGAACAGGGTCTCACATCACATAGGAAACCCACATAATGCCCAAACCTTCAACCTCTTTTGCAATTCTTTCTTTCTAGGTTCCAAAGAACTGCCCTTCAAATCTAGCATGACATGTGTCAAGAATCGTAGTACCCCGACCCCCATCAAAGAAAGGCTAGAAACTCCTTTTTTGGCTAATTCAATGTAACAATATAAACGAAATTCCATATAGGCCAGACAGATGACCTTCACTCCGAGCAGGAGCAGGAAATGATCTATTAAATAGAGAGAACTCCACCTCTAGAGAGAGGATACAACAGATTCAAAAAAAAGAAGGAATGGGTGGATCTCTCCCATCCCCAACATGCTCCTATCAAGTTAGCTGATTATATTAGGGTATCGAGCCGTTTGAACTCTGAAGTTTAGTGTTCCGATTGTCTGGATCTCGCTCTCTCGTGTTCCAAGTTAGGGATGGTGCCTCATACCATAAATCTAACATCTTATCTCCTTGTCTAGTAAAGCAGTAGGGTCCTTGCCAAACCCCAGCTTACCCATCAGAAAAATTTCTTTCTTTCTATTAAAATGCCTACTTCCAAAAAAAAAACATAGGATGGGTAACAACAACAAAAGAACCAAGCACTGAAGTGAGAAAAAGAATGCCGAAAGCAAATTGTAAAAGATGCGCTTCTTAAAAGGATCTTTCCTAAAGACACAATCGATAGTCCTACGCGTTTTGGGATACTTGCAAAAAATGTTCGTTGTTTGCATATATGATTAGTTGATCTCTTTCGACGCCACCAAAATTAGACCTTGTTTAAATTTAACATTATTTTTATTTAGAGAAAAGTGTTTCTAGTCTGCCGACTAGAGATAATTTTCTAGTCCGGGGACCAAAAAACATGGGTCCCACCTTATTTGGGTGATGCAAAGCATTCATTTGATGGGCCCTAACATAGAGAGGGTGTCCACAAAAAATCAGCTATGTAGGATCATCCCAGCCTTGTGATTTGTGGAGCTTAAAATGGACGGCTATAAATCGGCACAAATCTGTCCAGTTTTTAGCTTCATAAATGAAAGGGTTAAGATGATCTTGTGAAGCTGATTTTTTGTGGACACCCTATCTATGATGGGGCCTATCAAATGAATTCTTTAGATCACAACAAAAAATAAAGTGTTTTTGGTCACCTGACTAGAGAATGATCTCTGGTCGGCAGACTAGAAACAATTTTCTCTTTCAATCTTCTTTGCAAATTGGGCATTCGGGCATCTTTGGAAGCTATTATTCGAATCATTTCTAAAAAACTAGACACGTCCCGTTTTTTCAGTTTGACTACGAAACCATCTATGAATTGATGGGATTCCCAAATCCCCAATCCAGCTGGCTTATATTTTTCAATTCCATATTCGAATTTTCCTCCCTGGAAATACAACGAAGAACGCGTAAACATTACCTCTCTCCGTCCGCCAACGAAAACTTCCCTGTTAAGAAACCTAAATAGGCCATTTATCTTCTTTATAAGCAACTCTCCAAGACTCCAACCCATACAAAAAAAATACAAGATAACCCTTCTCCAGCCCATTAAAAAAACAAACCCTCTCTCTTTCTCTCTCTCCATTTTTGCCATGGGAGTACGTTGGTTTAAGAAGGGAAAGAATTCATGGGGCTGGCCATGGAGATTCAGAAACACCGCGTTTCGATGGAAACACTTGGAATTTCACCGCTCATTCCTCGATGACATCCTATTCAAAATACTCTCTGTTTTAGAAGTTATAATCCTCATCTCCGCCCTCTGTTTCTTCTACCTTTGTTGCTGTGGCCACTTCTAATGTCCTCCCTCACCTCCATTTCCTCTTCATCTCGTTTTACAAGTTAACAATTTTCTATTATTTTACCCATCATTTCCTCCCCTGCAAAACCCCCCAATTTTCTCTAAATTTTTAACCAGGCTATCGAGAGTTGAAACCCTGTTGTTTGGGCCGTTGGAACGACTCCCGACCCAAAACCTATAAATCCGGACCCGGGTGGGCTGGGTCAAAATCGGAGTCTTGGGAATCAAAACTTAGCCTTCAATGGCATGGGGGAAGAGTAAGAATGGTTGTTGCATGCGGGTTGGGGGGGTTGTGATGGGTTTGTGATCGATATCTTACAGTTTAAACCCTTCAGAGAAATGTGAATTGATTTTAGCTTCTTTGGTCAAGGTTTGTGTCTCAAAAAAGTTGATGGTTTTGATTGTTTTATACTAAATTGTGGTTGTTCGAATGGGTGTGGTTGGGTAAAATATAACCAATTGAACTCTTACTCGTTTCATAATGTTTTACCAGTTCTTGCATTTATTGTTGGGACAATTTTTAACCTCATTTGGCTTAGGAAGCACTTGTTCTATGTTTTTCTTTAACCCCGAATTTATCTAGGAACCCGGCCGCACCTGAAATTTTATTGATAGAAATAAAAAAAGTGCAAGAGTAGGACATGTCACCTTGCCTCTAAAACCCATACAGAATACTAAAAAACCACCACACAGATACTAACTCGAACATTAGGAATGCTGAGCTGATCATGTCTAACAGCCCCCCCCCCCTCGTATCTTTTGAGAGCTCCAACCAGTTCCAACAAGTATCGTTAAGTCTAGTAGAACAAGCATGATTAGCCAATGAATCTGCAGCACAAATTGCCTTCTCTATACTCGTTAGATATGAAATCTGCAGCACAAATTGCCTTCTCTATACTCGTTAGATATGAAGCAGTTCATACTAGAAACGAGAGACAGTATATATTTGAGAAAATACTATATAGACCACGGATACCTATTGTTCATTTTAATGAGCTTAACCAAGACTTGGTCATCAGATTCAACCCAAATATTGGTGAGGCTTAAAGTTTTACAATATCTCAGCTTCATCTACTGAGGCTCTAGTTTCAGCTACCATATTTGGCTCTAGTTTCAGCTACCATATTTGAAGGTACACCGTAGTAATGAGCAAAAGCAAAAACAACCTTGCCAAAATAATATCTAACAACACCTCCTCCTCCAGCCAAACCAAGGTTCTCTTTAGATGCCCCCATCAACATTAAGCTTATATCAATTAGTAGGCGGCTTGCACCATATCACCTTCATGATTTTTTTGTATCATGGGTGATGCTTTCTTCTATTCCCAGCCGTGTTAGAGCCGAGCTTTCCAATAAGCTACATCTTCTAATTGGTTTGAACTCTTTAGCTAAGTGGTGCATTAATGCACCCCATGTCATCCGATGTGAGTTACATTACAATAATCATTTTCCATCCTTTGATTGCACCTCTCCTTCCAAATTTCCCACAGCAATATGGAATGAAGAATTCTAATAATGAACTTAAAAAGAGAATTAGTGTCTTTGGAAATTCTGAACCATTGTAAGAGCCTTCCTTCTAAAGACTGAGGATGAAAAAAGAAATGTTAAGGACATTAGAAAAGTACCTCCACAGTTCACTTTCCAAATTGCTTTCTATAAAGAGATGATTTATATCTTCAATACTACTTTCATCACAACAATTGCACTTAGATGCAAAAGCTGTGTGTTCATCTTGAACTCTGGCATCTACCGGAATAGCTTATGCATCAACCTCTACATGAAGGTACTTATTTTGGTAGGAATGAATTCACATACAGCCTTAGCCTAATCCTTTGGCTCTGCAGCATCCCCAATCAAGTTCTACGTCGTCTTAATTAAGAAAGATCCGTTATTAGAAGGGCACCAGACGAGCTCGTTGTCATTAAAAGTACTCTGGCATAAGACACACATGTTAATGTTTTGGCATGAATGTGTTCGTGCTTAGTCTAGGAGCAAATTTAGATTTCAAATGTGAGATTTATTCGTGTTGCTATGAATGGTTTGGTACTTAGTCTAGAGGCAAATTTTGATTTTATGGGTGAGGTTTATTGTTCTGCCATGAATGTAACCAATTGAACTTTTAGGCCATGTTTGGCCACCGTGAAAAATATTCCATGGAATATTTGTGGGGCTAGTTGTGATAGATGGGCGGGAGCACAGTTGGCAAAACGTGATTAGGCAAAAAAATGGGATGGGAGAAATTCAAGTCTAATTTGGTATTGGTTCAAAAAAATGTAGCGAAGAAAACGGATACAAGAAAAATGCGTTTAAAATTTTGTCATTTAAGAAATACAGAGGGGGTAAAGTTGGAAAGCTGGCAAAAAACCTGTTTAATCCATTGGAGGCATTTTTCTCAGAAAAAAAAAAAGGAGTTTCTTTTAATGTAGAAGCTTGAAACGGAGTACTAGATGGCAAACCAATGAAACATGGTTTTTTCTTCTTTAAAAACACCACTTAAAAAAGAGTTTTGGAGCAACCCCCCCCCCCCCCTCTCTCTCTCTCTCTCTCCTTCCTTCCATCCCAGCCCCTCACATAGTTTGGCAGCCCACGCATATTCCATGGAATAATCTTCTATGGTTGACAAACATAGCCCTGCAATAATAGCAAGGGCCAGGAATGGTAGGTTTTCTATAGCTATTAAGGACCTTATAAATGTAAAATTCTTGATAGCTATTAAACTCCTCGCACTTTTAAGCTTTTTCTTTATTTTGGCCTCTAACAAATTTATTCATAAAGCATGTATTCTTCACATGAATAATGCTGGCTTATAGTAGGTGTTTTTTAATGTAGTAAATAAAAACTAGACCTGGCAAGCAGGTGGGCCAGGCCGGCCGGGTCAACCCGCGGGTGATGCCGGTGCATGTCACATGGGTCGGGTCAGGAAATGACCTACATTTTTGCGGGTCAGAATTTAGGTGACCCGCGCGGCCCGCAGGCGGGCTGGGTCAACCCACGGGTCGCCCCCAAATTCAAACAGTCGTTTATTTTGGGAAATGTTATCACTGGATTTTGATGAGGACGGTATGGCTGGCACCGTGGGATGATCCAAACCGTCCATTAGATGGCCCACAGCCTAAATAGGTTGTGCCCCAAAAATCATTTCAATAGGTTGATCCTAACCCTCCGATCTATAGAGGGTTAGGATCAAGTGATCAACCCTCTAACATTCAGATCGGAGGGTTGGGATCAACGTATGGTGCCAGCCACAACCTATTTATATTCTATGGTGCCAGCCATAACCTATTCAGGCATCAAACCTTTAAAAAAATAGATTAGCATGACAAAATCACCACCCTTAAAAAAGCCAAATGACCCGCGGATTGACCCGACCCAACCCGTGTTTTTGCGGGTTGGGTCACCCGTAGGTCAGTTTTGATGGGTCACTAAAACTCAGACCCGTGACTGCAAATTTACGGGTGGATCGGTTCGACCCGGGGGCACGGGTCGCGTTTGCCAGGTCTAATAAAAACACACATTTAAAGAGAGGAATAATTCGGAGAGAAACTACAAAAACCCCTTATCTAAGTCTGTAAAGTAAATCCCGTTACATTGTAGATAATGCCTAACCAAATCCATCACATTCACCAAAAACTTATAGTGAGCAATTATTTAAATCATATTTCCAACAATTTAAAATTCAAACTCTAATTAGTGAAGTTAAAGTGTTTAAAAGGAACAAAATTGGAGGAAAATGTATTTAGAAGTGAGAGAATTAGACGGTTTTGTTGGATAACATGGATTTTGCCAAGGGATTTTTGGTCATTTTTCCTGTAATTTAACACTTAAAGGATTCCATCACATTGTATCACAGAAACATACTACACATGGACTTTTTGACCGTGGATGTACATTGTTCTCTCACGAAACCCTTTTGTGGGTTCTCTATCCTTGAGCTTCTAACCCATAGTTCTTTAGATATTGGAGATGAACTTCTCAACCTCTTTGTCAAGGGACCTCACTTTTTCCTTGACAATTATCTCCTAATGGTATCCATGGACCTATCACAAAAAGCCAACCGATTTCCCCATGCCATCTTGATCTCAAAATCAAGATCCAGATATGATGGATCATGAAGCAATGGGCATATATCAAATCATCGCTCAAATACATAAGCAAATAATGGTCGATGTAACATCAATTTAGGACGACTAGCAAAAGTCACTTTCTATGATCAATGTGAAAGGGAAAGTTTTGATTTCCATAAGATTGTTGAGACACACGGTATTAGTCTCGCCCTGAGCAAACATTCCATGTGTAAGAGAAGGAGTACGAAAACTAAGGTTTAGAGCTTTGATTCATCAAGGGCCTAGATCATCCAATCAAAGTTGTTGATTGCCATTATCCACACAATTCAAGGCCATATTTGGATCCAAAGTAAAGAAAATTAATATTTTCATAGAAAAACATTTCATGAAAAAACAAAATTCTAGGGTACGGTAGGTTTGCAGTTCTCCTCGAGGAAATCTTATTATTCTAGAAAAATAAAAACTATGAAAAATTAGCTTACCAAATAGGAAAAAATCGGGAAAAACTTTTCCATAGAGATGTCTTCTAATAAGCTCTACGTGCGTAAATTACGCATCCTTCCTCAAAGCCGCGTAACGTGCATAAGTTTTGAAAGTGTCCAAATCCAAAGACCGAGCAAATTGGCAACATGTGGGGGGGTCATTTTTTATTAGAATTCAAAAGCCTACGTTGACCGCTCTTTCGCCCTCCTTCAATTAATTAAATTAAATTAAAACAATAAGAAAACGACACACGTATAAGGTTTTAAACATAATACCTAAAATACCCTCAATCCCCAAAAAGGTTGAATAGTCAAGAGACACCAACCTTCCCAAATCCCTCGCCCCCCCTCCCAAGAGGCTAGAACAGAAAACCCAAGAAAAAGTCCTTCTCAAACCCTAACATTCTTCTTATCTCTACACAAAAAGAGATTTTTAGAATTCTCTTCATGGTCTGTTCTTTTTCTCTGCTCATAAAATGTTGGACCTGATCGAGCACGGAGGTTGTGGGCCCTCGATCTTTGTTGCCATTAATTCCATTATCGCCACCATCGACGGATTCATTGCCGCCCTCGCGTTCTCTCAGGTCGGTACTTCTTTATTCGATTCTTCAATCTTTTTCTTGTTTTTAGTTTTAGGGTTTTGTCATTTGTTTGGCTTTTGATTTTGTGGAATTGCTTCCTTCGAGTTAAATGACTGTCTTGCATTCCGTTTTATCTTTACTGTACGGAAAATAAAAGAAATGGAATCAGAGGGACTGATCACTTGATCAGTGTAAAATGCTCAATTGGAAAATTTGAAGTACAAAATGTAAAAACATAATCATAAAGTGGTCCTGCTTTTGTATATTTAAAGTAAAACATCTCTTTTCCTCTCTCTCTCTCAAAACACGATCATGAAGATGATTGATGTGTTTTGTATCCAAAACTCAAATCCAAATCAAAATACAAATGCATGAGGTATCAAACGGCCCCTTAAGAAATTATTAAATTCTTGTTAAAAATCAAATTGCTAATGTTTTCTTTCTTATGGCATGTGTATTTTACATTTTTACTTGAGGTGCTAGAAAGAAGGGAGTCCTTGCAAAAATCAAGTGAAAGGGAACTCCCCCATTGGCTGAACGTCATCATCCTCTTTGACTTTGCAGTCATTAGTAATGATAGATGGCGACGTCCAGCCAATGGGGGAGCCCTTTCACTTGATTTTTGCAAGGGCTCTCTTCAGTCTAGCATTCACCGTTTTACTTACATCGCAGTGGTTTTAGATCCTGTAAAAGGTTTCAAAATATCAGGAAGGCCTACATGGGTGTCACATATTCATGTGCTATATTAACTTTATACTGTCTTCTAAAATAATTACAATTGGTTTCGTGTGTATTCCATCAATTACTTCATGCTGTAGATGTACAAGCAGGTGAATGAGCACGTGATACTCATGCTGAGATTTAGATTATCAAGGCTTTTGGTTTAGCTTCATTACTTTCAAAATGAATTTAATGCACCATATGTATTGTTCTGTAGATGAATTGATCTTTTGCATATGAAGAGGTGTTGTGACCTATCTTATTTTGTTATTTCAGTTATTAAGGATTCACTTACGCAATCAACAAATTGGATGGACCCGCCAAAAGGTAAGTGATAAATGATTGTATTGCACATTATCCAATTTTTTATTCTTTCAAAACCAATTTCTTGACATTATTGGTTGTCTACTGTCTCTACCCATATAGATAATATAGTTGGATAGTATTAAAAATGCTGATGTGGGTCAAAATGCCTCGACTTGGCACGGATGTGGCCAAGAACACGGTTGACGTGGCTGAGTAATCGGTTGATGCGGTCATAACTTAGGAGAGTCAAAGGAGTTTTTATTGACTTTGTAGTGCAAAACGCGGAACATGGCCAAGGGAAAAGAGAGTCGACTCAGGGGAGTTCGCGATGACGCGGGGGAGTTTTAAAACTATGGTTGAATTACATCTTTTTTCTGAATGATGAAATATTTATAAAAAAAGGAGAAATACTCAACCGAGAGAAGGGAAAAGAACAACCCCAAATAAAAAAGAAACGATAAAAGAGAAGGGAAAAGAACAACCCCAAAAGCATCAAGGCAACAAATAATCAAACAATTGTAAAGACTAGCTTAAACCCTTATCGGACAAGATGATCAGTCTCATTATTAACCTAGCCATATATGATGAAAAGTAGCATCGTGCACCTCAACCATGTCCAAAGTTTCTTCAGTGGCATCAACAAATTTCCAATGATAAGGAATACCATCTCTAATACACTGGATCACACTAAGAGAATTATCTTAGACGATAAGCGAGTATAGAAGAATTTGGTCCACAATTCTGATCCCACTGAGCAAAGCCTGGATCTCCACCTTATTGGAGTTGAAAACTCCACTCGGGAGGGGTGCAACTCGGGTCGGGTTGAGGCCAACCGAAACTGAAACTAAGGGGCCATTTCTCCAACCCTAACCTGACTTGATCCGACCCGAGTCTCAACCCGAAGAGGGCCAACTGGCCTAACCCACATAATTTTTTTTCCAATCCGAACCAGACCCGAGTTGTAGAAGGAAAAAGAAATGAAGAGAAACAGAAAAAAGAGAAATGAAGGAACCAGGTTGCTTCTTCTGCTTTCTTGAGAAAAGAAGTTGTTGGCTACCAAGTTCTTGCACATAACACAACACAGAGAGCTCATAATCAATTTCATAGATATTTTTGAAAATGCATGAAATATAGGTGCCTAATAGAATATAACAGCTTCTATGTGATTATTATGAGAAACAACCATATTCCAAAGCCAATGAATTGAAATTCTAAAGGGTGGTGGCCATGTCATGATTTTAACTGCTTGAATCTTATTCAAACCATGTCAACATAACAGAAGAAGAGACAGAGATTTTGGAGATCATCCTCTAGTGCCGTTCTTTGTTCCCCCTTTTTTGTCAATCCCATTAGAGAGGCTTCAATAATCCTGAGCTGCGTCAACCTCCGAAGATTAGTTGCTACGAATTCGCAGGAAATTCTTCAGTCAATTTAGGATATTTCCCGAGAAAGAACAAAATAAATTAAATAAGATGCTGAGGAGATTCTTGGAGACTCTTGAAGGTTGCTATATTAAACTCTCTGGAATAGACAAACGTATTTGGATTTGGAACTTGGATGGGGAATTCTCTTAGATCATTTTATTGCTAATCTTGTACCTTGTCCTGCTCCTTACACAGTTGCAAAAGTTTGGGACATCCATGGCCCACCTAGGGTTTGTGTGTTTGGTTGGGCCGCAGTTCCGGATAGAATTCAAACTGTTGACTTCTTGAGAGCTCGCGAGATGTTGATTATCAAGCATTTCACACTTTTTCTTGAGGCAGGGGAATCTGTGGATCACATTTTTATTCATTGTAAGGTGGCTAGAGAGGTTTGGAGTAGTGTTTTTTTTTTTTTTTGGGGGGGGGACCCATTTGGTTGAAGCGTGCTCCACCCCACCAAAATTTGTCTCATTCTAACTCTAATGTCATCACAAGAAAGGCGAAAGGAGGACTTAGAAGCACCCCTAAACATGGGAAGCACCGTTGCACAACTACTGTAAATATTTGTTCCTAAATGAAACAAACACCCTTTGAGTCCCCCTTTAGAAACCCTTATATTCCCTTTCTTCCAAACCAGCCAAAGCGAAGCAAAAAAGAAATAAATCCTAAAGAGTGCACCCCCAACAGCCCAAGGCACAAATACCTAATAATAAAACAATTCAACAATGTGACAAGGAAGAACCCAACTAACTCAACAAGCAGAAAATGAAACTCAATGTCTCACGAGCGAAACTACAAGGAGGAAATAAATGATCAACCATCTACTCAGATTAGAGATACATGGCGCAATGGTTGACAATAATCCTACGACGATTACGAAGATGGTCGACGGTAAGAATCTTGTCCAACACGTGGTCCAAAGCAATAATCCTTTGTGTAGCAAGCACCCTTCAAACCTTCCTGGCAGGAGAGATGGATAAATCAGGGGTAAGGAGGCACTGAAACGATTTCATTGAAAATCTGCTGTCCATCTTTTTGATCCAACCCCATCTATCCTCACCCTGTCTTCTGATGTATAATCCAACTCGCTATGAAAGAAGCAACCATATGAATTTTACAATTGAAGAAAGACCTTCTCAAATGCGTCTTCCAATCAACTTTTCCATTCCAACGACTATGATTTTAAATTTCCATTGAAACCAACACGAGTTATGACCTTATTAATTGAGTACTCAGTTGCATCAACCGAGTACTCAACCGCATTGTGCCGAGTCAACTAGGATTTGCTTTGGCCACGTTTTGACCTGCATCCGTGTTTTAAAACACTGATTTTGCCATTTTCTATTTCTGAGCATATAAACCTTGAATGAATCCCTATCACCTTGAGATTAAAGATGTGGTTCTCTGTGTAGTGTAAGCTATTGGTCTACTTTTCTGTACGTCAAAGTGAAAACCCACTTTTTAATTATATTTTTAGAGTGAGCCAATCTTAGAAACACGACCTTTGATGCATATGTATGTTATGATGCAGGTATTCCATCTCCTGATTGGTTCTTCAAACACAGGTATTGCACCTCATACAAAGTTATTCAAATGCTCGTGATTCGATATCCAAGAATTATAACTTTTCTTTCTTGTTCATTAATTGCTAATATGATGAGGAATTGTGGTTCATAATTGCTAAATTTGATGTTGCATGAGTGGGTATTGCTATTGTTGCATATTCATTAGTGAGTCTAGCCATCAAGTTCTCTGTTATGTTCAAGGTCATGTTCTATGTTATGTTCAAGGTCATGTTCTCTGTTATGTTCCTAGCCATCTAGTCTTTCCTCACTGTTTCTACTCAGGTTGTTTTCGGTCTGCCTCTACCTCTTTTTACTCCATCAACTTGGCACGAGTCACTTCTTCTCATTGGAGCATCCAAAGTTCTATGTTGGATATGCCCAAAACATCTTAAGTGGTGCTCTCTCATCTTCTCCTCAATTGATGCCACCCCCACCTTTTTACGGATGTCTTCATTTCTAATTCTATCCAATCGTGTGTGGCCGCACATCCATCTAAGCATTCGCATCTCTGCTACACTCATCTTATGCACATGTTGCTTTTTGGTGGCTCAACATTCTGAGCCGTACAGCATGGCTGGTTTCACATCTGTCTTATAAAACTTTCCCTTCAACTTGGTAGGTATTTTACAGTTGCACAGAACTCCTGAAGCATTCTTCCACTTCAACCAACCTGCTCTTATTCTGTGGTTAATATCTTCTTCAGTCTCTCCTTATAATGCAAATTTTCCATAAGGGGGGCAAATGCCTTTCTTTAAATTAGTTTACTATTTCTCTCGTTTCTGATATTGCAACATCCTATTTTTAGGGATTTTGCGTAAATTTTTTTCAGTTTTCTCACACTTTTAAGGTTTTTACCGGTTTCTCCTTATTTTAGCCCCCACTATCTCTCTCCCTTTCTGTCTCCATCTCTTCCTCCCTCACTTGGTCTCTCTATCTCCATCTAAAATCGGTTTCCAAGATTGAACTCTCAATAACTCAATCTCACTCCATCTCAAAGGTATGTTCTCTCTCTCTCTCTCTCAAGCTCTCTTCGTTTCTCTTAATCTCTTTCTATCTCTCTGAATCTCTTGTAGTTCTGTTTTTTTTTTCCTGGATTTTGAAAACCGATTGGGTATCGTAGGGAGATTGCGAGAAGGCCCTATTTGTTTTGGATTTTGAGAACCGATTGTGAGTCCCAAACTGATTTGAGTTTTAGAGTTTAGACTCACAATCGGTTCTCAAAATCTCAAATGAACAGTGTGTGAGAGTTAAAGGCACTCTCAAATCTCTCTCTCTCTCTCTCTCTCTCTCTCTCTCAATCTCTAGCTCTCTGATATTTCTTTTTTTTCTTTTCTGGATTTTGAAAACCGAGTGGATAGAGAGAAGGGCCTGTTCATTCTGGATTTTGAGAATGAGATAGAGAGAGATTGGGACTCATTCGGTTCTCAAAATCCCAAGTGAACAGGGCCTAGGACTCTCAATTTCTCTCCCTCTCTCTCAAATCTCATTCCAATCTCTCTCTCTCTCTCTCTCTCTCTCTCTGAATGATCTTTCTGTTTTTTCCCGTGATTTAGAAAACCGATTGAGTAGGAGTAGGCCCTGCTAGTTTTTGGATTTTGAGAACCGATTGTGACCAAACCGATTTGAGTCTTAGACTCACAACTCAACTGAACTCAACTAAGCCTTTGTCCCAAACTAGTTGGGGTCGGCTAAATGAATCCTTTAGAAAAATTTCATGAAGAAGGTGAAAGGAATCTACCTGGCTCGAATTGATTAAGTCTAACCCCGGCCCTAGTTGGGTTCGTCTATGTGGATCAAGGCCATGTTCTTTGTTATGTTCCTAGCCATCAAATCTTTCCTCACTGTTTCTACCCAAGTCATTTTCGGTCTGCACCTACCTCTTTTTACTCCATCAACTTGGCACGAGTCACTTCTTCTCACCGGAGCATCCAAAGGTCTACAGTCTTAGACTTACAATCGGCTCTCAAATTCTCTGCGCCCCCCCCAGGAGCAAATTCCTAGCTCCGCCCCTGTGTATGAGTGAATATATATGCATGTGATATAACTCAAAGATTTAGTCTCGTTATGCATTATCTTTCTCCAATATTTCATCCCAGATGTGACAAAAATATTATGATCTTTTGTGGCTCCTTGGAGGCTAGATTGCATTATTTACAAGGTTAGATATTTATCAAATGATATTGATGTGTATTACAGTCATATTCTATGTGAAATAAATAACGGTAGTAAATGGTCCCGCCAAACATGTATTTAGATAAGATATGTGCATTGAGGTCATAGTTTTTATCCTAGTTCAGCCGCCTAGCATACAATGGTGCACAGCTGTCCATACTATAACTGATGGCCTTTTTAGCGGATTTCTATTTTTTATTTTTCTAAAAGTTTTACTTGGTTAATTATGTTATAGGAAGCAGATCAGTGTTTACAAATCCATTGCTGCCTTTTGGAACATAACAAAACAAAAGTTCAAGAACCTGTTTTTAGTGCAAATCATTTCTTTTATAGCTCTCTTTAGTGAGTATTGTGGTTCATTCTCTGTCCAGACTTCATAAACACACAAATGATTATTATGTATAATTTCTAGTTAAAGTTCATTATGATTCATCAATGTAATAGAGAAGCTTGCTAGTCTCCATTCCTTTTGCATTTGGCACATAAATTCCAAATGTCGCTGCGGCTGCTAACTGCAGCTTTGAATTTTTTGGCAGAACATACAGACACCAAAATCAGCCTCTTGGTGTGAGTGTTTCAAGTCATGAAGAACACCACAGGTTGATGGCTGATATTTGAATGCCGTCCCTTCAGATGGATGGCAGCATTAGTTTGACTAGGCAGCACCATTGTGTTCTGTTTGAACAACCCATTATTTAATATATATTTTTTGAATGGTATCCGTTATGTTTTGTTTTATTTATCTGTCTGCTGCCTGTCCATTGGGAGCCTCTGAAATTACCCGGGAATGCTTGGAACAACGTGCACTCTCCTAACTTAGTGACATGCCAAACCCCACCCCACCCCACTCCACTCCACTCCACTCCACTCCACTCCACTCCACTCATCCCATCCCCTACCCTATAATCCCATTGGTTTAGTGCTCAACAATAGGATAAATAGACTTCCATGCTCTTGAGCCACGACTTGTGCCTAAGCTACCAATGTTCTATCCATCTCCTCCCTCCCTGGATTCCCCCTTGACAACTCTTCTCCAAAGAGCCTCGCTTTTTTCTCCAAACTTCCATAGCCATTTACCAATAAAGCCTTGTTCCTAGCCACACGATTGCCAATGCCGTAAGCCTCCTTCCTTCTTAGGTAAACAAGCAACATGCCAACATCCCATTTTCCAAAATGCTTCAATCTTTTTCTTCTTTATTTCCCTTGCAAAGAAAGTTACACTCAAGGTTTTGAATGTCGGTTTCGTTATGCATATTGGTTGTCATGCTCCTCATGGAAATGGAAATATGTCGTTTTCGGCCATAGATTTCGGTGGAAATCCTATAAAATTACGGAAATTTGTGGAAATTCATGTAAATGATAAAAACTAAGATGATACTTCAAAAATTGGTAGAATAAGCACAAAAACACACTTGAAAACCATCACATAGGCAAAACAGCTATCCATAATGGTGTAACAATATCAAACACCTAATGCTGGAACAGTAATGTCTATTTTCTTTGAATGATCAAGAAATTATATTAAGCTGAGAAAAACATACAAGACTGAGATGGTTAGATGATGGAAGGAAAAAACAGAAAGAAGGCTAAGGAACATCAATAATTAAACCACCACAGCCTCAAGGGGACAAGAGTCAAAAGTTTCCAAACTGGGTCTGGTCACCTCCGCACGAGCCAAAGCATCATCCTCACCATTTGCCGTCCTTCTGACATGATTATATGAAATAAATCTATGCCCCATTATGTCCTGAATCTCATCCATCAAATGCGAAAACCTCCAAGGGCAGGGGTGGCTTCTAGTCAACCAGCGAATAACGTTGAGGGAGTTGCCCTCTACCACCAATAATGACAATGTACTCTCATCGGTTAGACTTAAACCTTGAAGGACCGCCCTTAGCTCAGCTTCATTAGAATCCGCTCTATCAATTGGACTAGAGAACGCCCATATAGTGGCTCCCCTCTCATCTCTTAGAAGGCCTCTGACATCCGATGGACCCGGATTGCCCAAACTGGTCTGTCGAAGTTAATCTCGGACAAACCCGGATTGGGGGGAATCCACCTAGGGCAAGGAAGGTCCCTGTGCTCCCCACTAGAGCAAATCTCACGCCATCATCGCCATAAATTAGAGCTAGAGGTAAACCTGAAGCACGGAGGATATTTTGCCCAAAAAATGTTCAATGGGATAATCTTTGTATACGTGTATAGCCGGCTTTTGCCACATTGCGGAAAACTCTATTGCTCCTATTATTCCAAGGTTGCTAAAAGAACTGGAGTCCACAAGATCCTCCCTTTTCTTTTCCATGGGACCCAGGACTAACAATCAAGAAGTGCTGCCAAACTAGAAGGAAAGACCCACACAATTCCAAATCTATTAAGGATAAGGCACCAAATGGCTCTAGCCAACCTGCAATGAATGAAGATGTAGGCCACTGACTCCCCTGCCTCAATGTAAAGAGAGCAGTGATCAATGATCAACATGTGGGGTTTCCTGAGGTGATCCATCGTGAGAATTTTATCCAGGAAAGCTGTCCACCTGAAAGCGCATACTCTAGGAGGTAGGGGTGGACATGGTTCGGTTCGGTTCGGTTTTGGGGTATACTCAGAACGGAACCATATATAATCGGTTCCCTGAAATTGGAACCAGAACTGAACCATATATGTTTGGAACCAAACCGAACCAGAACCATATATAATCGGTTTGGTTTGGGGTTTACCCAACGTTCACCAATTGTAGATATTTTGCCTAATCGTGTTTATAATCGGTTCGGTTCGGTTCGGTCCTGTTTATATATGAACTACAAACACTAACAGGCACAAATTTGGGATAATCAGGCACAAATTTGGGCAATGCAAAAATTATATATGAACTACAAACAGGCACAAATTTGGGATAATCAGGCACAAATTTGGAGGGTGAATTAAAATTTTAAAGGCAAAGCAACACGTTAAAGAGGGGTGAATTAAAAGGGGGTGGGGTGATTTTGTCAAATGTGGAGGCATTGGGTTTTAAGGTGAGGGTCGATTCTCTGTTCGGTTTTCGGTTCCGGGATCCCAAACCCAGAACTGAACCGAATTTCCACCGGTTCCAGGATATCAGAACTGGAACCGAACCACATAGATATGGAACCGAACCGAACTGAACCATATGTGCCTGTTCGGTTCGGTTCCTCGGTTCGAACCGGAACCATGTCCACCCCTACTAGGAGGGGCTGGAGTGCGCCACACTTTGTCCAGCTGCAAGCAGGAAGGCATTGAGAGATTTGTTGATAAAATGATTTGAATGAAAAGATTCTCCCAAGGTGTCCCAGATCCAAACCCTTTTATCCATTCCATTCTTCTTTATATAACAGCTTGTCGAAGAGGCTAGCTGCACTATCTATTTCTCTATCAAAGAAACTCCTTCTGAATTGGATAGCCCACGACAACCGTCCTTCCTCCCATTTGAAGCAATCTTTAACCCAGGCATCTTTATCAATTGCTACCTTCATTATGTTAGAAAACATAGCGCTTAATGGCTCATTCCCACACCACGAATCATGCCAGAATTTGATTTTATCAGCTTTATAAATTCTGAATCTTATACCCTTTTGAAAGCTATACAGGTGTTAACGGATACCCCTCCACACTGTCGTGCCTCTTATTCTGAATCTATCATCATAGTACCAATTTCCTCGGGTGGACGCATTCTTGCAATCAATCACCTTTCTCCAAAGATGTTCTCGTTTCTCTCCATACCGCCACAACCATTTTCCAAGCAAGGCCTTGTTCATATCCCTTAGACGTCAAGGGGGGAGGTGTGTAAGCCAATCAAGGCGAGAGGTATAGGGTGTAGAACAACAAATGTCAATTCTAAACGTTGATTTCATAAAAGTACAATATAATGATCGAAATTTAAAAGATTTTCTAAAGATAATAAATAAAATATAATTTCAAAATTAAAAAAATTCTGACTCTGTTAATCAGTAGATTGGGCAAGAATAACTCACATATAAAAAATTAGAAACTACATTGTATGTATGATAATTTTTTTGAAATATAAATTCCTCTATTTTTGAAGGGTTCTCTAACAAAAATAAATAACATAATTAAAATATGAAAGAAAAAAATCTAAGTCCTTCAATCGGTAGATAGGGCCAGAAGAATTTAGCATATAATAAAATTAGAAGCCAATATGCATATATGATTTATTTTTATTCAAAATATATTTTTCTCAATTTTATAAACTATAAATCCGTGAAAAATAAAAAAATAAAATAAAATTCATGCACTAGTAATCCATGTAACAATGCATTAAATCAACAATTAGTTGATGTTTTTGCACCATAATTGCATAAACAAGTAAAAAACTATAAAAAAAATTGCCAAGAAAAATGTTACAACCCAAGCTTCTCTATTTACTTTGGTCGAAATTTTGACTTGTCGATCGAAGTCCTGTTAGTTACGTACTAAATGGTAGCGTTTCAGCTGACATGACCAAAATATTACCAAAATCTATACATGTCGACCGGAGAATACCATTTCGATAGGGATGGAAACAGAAACATGTTGGTCGATTCCTGTCAGTTTCTGCCGACATATAGAACCACAGTTACAGTGCTACTTCTCAATATTTTTTGCCACCTCCACTAAGATTTTTGAAAGAGACATGAAGTAGATTGGTAAGTTGGAAAGGGATGCCTTAATGAGAGTGACAGGCCCCCTTAGGAGAGAAAATATTTCTTCTTGCCAATTTCTTCTCGATCGTTTCATTAATCAGATTCCATAAAGATCCTGAGGGGATTCTAGAACCCAGTGGAAGCTCTAAACACTACATGGGAAACTCCAAAATGATAGACCCAAATACCTTTGCCAATAGAGAAAGAGTGGACTGATACTTGTTACATCTGGCCATGCCCCATTTAGTTCTTCCCGAGGTTCAAACTCTCAAACCTAAAACCACCTCAAAATAATACGAAGCTTCGAATCATATCATGGTAGGCTCTTTTGAAAGATAAGGCCATAAGAGTGTCATCGGCAAATTGAGGATGAGAAATCGACCCCATGTCCTGAATAGCAATTCCTTAATCAAACCCGATTGATCTTCCATCTCAAAGTCTACCATGTGATAGTAAACAACAATGGTGACCACGGTTCTCCTTGTAGAAGACCCCTATGACTAAACTTCTTAGGGCTCCATATCGTTAATTACCGTAGAGAAAACGAATCTGACATGTTTTCTCTCGTCTAAAGCCTCCACCTCTCAAGGAGGAAATCCACAAAGCACATCATCTCAAGGAGGAAATCCACAAACTTCCACTTCACATGATCACCTTCTCCATATCCACTTTACACACCACACCTCAAATTCTTTCCTCCTTCCAAGATTCCAAACAAACAAGGCTTACATTAAAAGATAGAGAACAAGAAAAAAAAAGTAAACAAGAAAATAAAAAGAAAACAATACAAAGAAAACAAACATAAATAACCATCAAATCTCATCAAATCTTGCCAAACACATGAATCATGCATGTATTCTTCAACAAATCAATTACAAAAGTGGGGAAAAACTATTAGGTCTTCTACCTTATGCGAGAAAATTCAAATTCCGTAATTGCTTTCAATTTGTTGATTTGCACTTCAATCCTAGAGGACACGAGAGGATATTTGGAGAAATGATGAGAGAAGTGAAGAAGTTTTTGTTTGATATTGGAGCCGTAGGTGCTTTATGGCTGATATAAGGGGATATGGATGATGTTCCTGCATTTTTTCACAGGTGCTAATATAGGTTTTCAAATTTTAAAACCATGCATACATTCACTTATCCAAACATATATGTATTTGAAGGGTGTGTCACCATTTCAGGAAAAATAAAACATATATGTATTTGAAGTCAGGAAAACAAAATTAGTGATTCACTAGAAAAAAAATACAAAATAGAGTGAATACTGTGCAAAATTTAGAAACCAATCTCAGTGGCATGAACAACTAATTTGTGAAATCTAAGTTCTGTACATTGAAAGATGCTCTGTTTCTGTAATGATTTTTTTGTCGCTTAATCTAGAACGCTAACAACTACCAACCACTTTTGTGAACTCGAATTACTCTAAGAAACTGATATAATAAGACAAAAAATAGCAGATGAATTTATGTTTTTAACAAAACCTAAAGTTTTTCATAGTACCTGGCTGAAACAGACTGGATTCAGACCGAATCATCGAAATCCTTTTGATTTTCACCAGTGAGCGAGTCCCGTAGGATTTCGAGTTGGTTAAACAAAGAACCAAATGTACTTGATCAATTTTTTAATCCTTTTCTTTTGTATATCTTGATCCTTTCATCAAATCTCTCTCCTCCAAGATTCCAAAAATTATGAAAGACCTGCTCAAGGAGAGGAGCGCTGCCATTGAGATAAGCTGTCTAATTAGGTTAGAATTCCATTATAGGTCACCATTTAGAGGCCTTGCAACTTTTTTAGACATGGACGCTATACCACTAATCCACCAATTGCTGAAGTTTTACACTGTTATCAATTATCATACGCTTATAGAGTGCACATCTTTCTGTTACTTTTATTTAGCTTGATTCTCTTCCATGTAATCTGTGAGTAAATAGTTCATTTACAAAAATTCACATGAATCATTGATGTATCTTTAATCACACGCTAAATATTCTAACCAACTCTTGTTATTTACTTCTCCATTGAGCAGGTTACATGATTTATTTTATATCAACTCTTGTTACTAATTGTAAGAGATGGTTGTGCTGGTCTCATGCTTGTGGATTTGTTCTTATGGGTATGTTCATATTATGCTACAATCCTCTCCTTCAGGACTTTGAGTCTTTAATTCCCATATTTTGATTCATATAGCTATGAAACATAGTCAGCAGTGGCATTAATTGTGAAAATGATCACTTTGCAGCCTGTCCCCAAATTCTGTTTCTAGCAGCATTTCTCCTCCTTTTATCATTCTGGTATGTTTTTAACCTTTACTTCTCTCAAAAGGTGTATCGTGTATTTTTGGTGTTAGCTATCTATGTTGTAATTTTAAATTGTTTATTGATATTGTTCACTTATGTTCCATTCTCATATTAGGATGACATCATAGCATTTACTTTTAAAGAAAACTTTGCATCTATACTGAGTTATGTCTCAGATAGCACAAGAAAAGCACAAACATTTTCTGCTTCCAAGGCCATGGGGTAACAGGAAACTATCTAAACCAGAAAAATAATGTACAAGGATATTAGCTATATTGATGTGTTTAACTTATGTGTTTACCTTTTCTATTGAATACTGCTTTGTTCCAAATTATTTACTCTTCAAAATAAATTTAAAATCGAAGAAATTACTGATATTATTTAACCAACCCCTCACTGTTGTGTCTGTGGTAAGGGTACACGAACTTTATCCAATGTCTCGTGTTAATTCCCATGGGGAGCGGTACCAAACATTCCCCCTAAGTTACTGATATTATTTATTTTTGAAGGTAATGTTCTACTTTCACATTCAGTTCATATTGATGTTATTTGAAAATTGATGGTACACCTGCACTTTTTGTTGAGCTTTTAGAAAGTAACTCTATGTGGTTGCTCCTAAGTTGTATAAATAATATTTATTTTGCTCTAAGCAAAATAAAGTAAACTTTCTATCAATTATGATTTATGTCACATAAACAAGAACTCTGGTGCTGTTTGACATTTCAAGCCTGAAAAATGGATCAAGAAATGGAGGGATTTTTTCTTACACTCACCCGCACCTTCATATGCTCATATAAAGAGGGAAATTTAGAGGTAAGAACGACACTACATCCACAGTCATTTCGATGCAAGAGTCCTCTTCAACATGTTAATGTTACACACACACACACACACACACACACACACACACACACACACATTCGTGAAAATGCCATATATTATACATTTCGTCTCAAAAACAAGGTATTTGGATTTGTCAAAGGACATCTGCTAAAAAAATATTAGACAATTTTACACGGGCATGTTCATTTAGGTAAGTCCCTATATGGATAATCCTCAGTTGCACAATGTGGGAGGATATTTAGGTGCTTTAGTGGGGAGTACACATAGGAATTGTTTTAAATTTCCACCGAAACTGTCACAAAATGGTCGTAATGTTTCCATTTCCATCCGCACCGAAACATATGCCGAAACCAAAATGTATACCGAAACCAAAACCACAACTGTATTAGTGGTATATCATATCAATATGTTACATAATTATATTTATATGAATTGCTTTTGAAATGGAATATATGTATTATTAATAAATATTTATATGAATTACATCTGAAATGTGGTATGGACAGAATTATCAAACATGCAGGATAGTGCATGTCACTAAGGTGTCCGATGTTTTTAAACACTTATAGGTGATTTTTTGCTTATGTGATAGTTTTTAGGGTGTATTTGTGCTCATTCTAGTGCTTCCTAAAGTTTCATCTTATATTTCTATCATTTGCGTATGTTTCCGTATGTTTTCATGATTTTACAGGATTTTCATCAAAATTTCAATCCGAAACCGACATGTTTTCTTTTTTATCACGACCGAACGCATATCGAAACTGAAACATGAAAACTTGCGCTTAAAAACTGCCTAGACAGCATATTACATGTAGGAACTGCCTAGATGAGCATGCGGTTCATATTAATCTAGACATTAGAAAGATGCATTGGTACGAGGTCTTTGAGAAACCTGTACATCCAACATCATCTAACATATAGATATATGCTGCATCTAGCATGAGTGAAGGAAAAGGAAATTGGAAAGTTAATATTTTTTTCTCGATGACTTAGGTACATAGTCTAGATTGTATGTTAATTTTTATATTCTGGGTTCCATGTATGTGTTTTCTTCAAACAAAAGAATGACTTTTTTTCTTTTACAATTATGTTTCTTTTGTTCATCATTCTACAGGGTCGACCTTTGCCATCAGGCAAATGATGAGGATGATGAGGATGAGGATAATAGTGCTCATGAAGCTCTGTTGGAAAAGCCAAAAACTCGATCAGGCCCATTGTATGTGGACAATTGTCGAAAATGTTTCTCCTTCCAAGGCATTCATGTTGGAAGCCGGCAAAGATTTGTGATTTTGGTATGGTGTTGATAAAAATGATCAGATTGAGCATCTATCCCATAGTTCTAATGATGGTCCACTTGTTTCACATATTATTTTATTGGTGTTAGGTGTGACATGATATTTGGAGTGTTTTCTTCAAATAGTGTATCAACTATGATGATGGTTATGTGGAAATTAATTTAGAAAGAGTTGCACTGATACCTTGTTGTCTAGATCCAAACTAATTCACTCCTGCTTTACTAGGTCATTGTGCTGATCTTTGCGTTGATGATTGCATTTGCTGTGCTAATATGGATTGGTAAGGGTAAAAACCCTATTGACTCTTTAGTCGTAGCTAAGGTATGCATATGGGTTTATCAGTGAAATTTTCTGATGATTTTCTCATCACTGAATAGTTCATTTTATTGCTTTTTCATTCTTTTCCTTCTGAATTCTTGTGAGAGGTTCCTTTTTTCTGCCTTTTCTATTATTTTATGTATGAAAACTTAAGTTACTCCCATGTCTTGATTCCTGAAATTGTAAGGATGTTGTGTTGTATATTGCTTGATTATGCTCTTAGGGATTGACACTGGTTTAAGAATTATATTTAAGTTGCATAGGCTTGAGTTTTCTAAATTACAGAGACTATTGGAAAACAAATTATAGACATTATATGGTTAGTACAAGCTATTGAAGAGAAAGAAAGGAAGTTTGTGTCTATTAGGTCTTTTTGTCCATTAAGGCCCTGTTCGTTTGAGCGACAACCGATGGTGAGCCTCCAAACCTATTGTTGGGCTCAAATTACATTAATTTTGAGTCCAATAATCTGTTTGAGGGCTCGCCATCGCTTATAATAATCTCAAACGAACAGGTCCCAAGCAAGGTTTAAAATTTCGGTTTCGGTACCGGTTTCGGACCCTGAAATTTTGAAATTTCGACCGAAATCTGGTACAAAACCCGAAACTAATATTTTATTCAATATTAAATTTCGGCAAATTACCGAAATTTCGGTGAAATATTAAATTAATATTAAAAAAATAAATTTTTGGGTCAAATTTCGGAAAAACCGAAATTTCGGTTGAAATAAATGACCGTTTCTGTTTTTATTGATTTCGGTGTCGGTCTCCACCGAACTCCGAAATTTAATTTGAAAAAGACTTGGGACCATGGTTTTAAATTTCGACCGAAATCCGAAATTTCGGACGACCATGGTTTTAAATTTCGAGGTCCCAAGTCTTTTTCAAATTATAATCAAGTCAATTTCAGATTCACTTTTTGTATTTTTCTCCTAGATAAAGTTTCTGTTTTCTCCAATGAAGAAAAGAAAAGGATAAGTTTTCAGGAGTTTTTTTATGGTGTAAAGCCCATATAGTCCCTTATTTTTCAAAAAGTACTGTACGGACCACATCATAGGGTAATCCGAACCGTCCATAATATGGAGTTGTTCCCCAAAAATCATTTCCATTGGATGATCCTAGCACTCCCATCTATAGAGGTTTCCATCTATAGATTGGAGGGTTGGGATCATCCTATGGAATTGATTTTTGGGGAACAACCTATTTACACTGTGTTCCATATTATTGACGGTTCGGATCATCCTATGATGTGGTCCGTACAGTACTTTTTGAAGAATAAGGGACTATAAGGGCTTACACCATATAAAATCTCAGTTTTCAGTTCACCACTGGGACATATTAATATTATGAACGAGTTATATGGCCAATTCTCAAATTTGAAAAGAATTTAACCTGTTTATAGTGTCTATTTCCTAAGTGTCTAAAATTATCTTATTTAAGACTTGCAATGCATTCATTATGGTACTCTATTCCTTGCTATCCTCATGTATGATCCCTTGAGCAACAGAGATGACACTGTGTTTCCATTATTACACTCAATGTGATGTGACAACCTTTTTGGATTTTCTATAAAAGGAAATGATGCCCTTGATAGGCATTTCTGCAAGACATGGAGGCAAACTTGATGTCACCTTCACTTTTATTGCAGATAATTTGATAACTATTCGAATTGGTACAAATCCAGTTGCTTACAACATATTGAGGTGTACTGGAATGTTGTTAATTGACAACACACTCAAGGCGTCACTACCCTTTGACATATAGTCACAAATATCTTTGGTGCTTTAAAAAATATTGCGATATTTTGTGATTTTTTTTATAAAACTACAATTTTTTAAAAAATTTCTGAGATTTTGAAAAATCATCGAGATATCTTCATATTTTATTTTTTGCCGTAAAAATATCACCATAAATTCATGATAATATTTATTGTCCCAATTTTATTCTTAATTATATATATATATATATATATATATATATATATATATATATATATATTCATTTTTCTTATATAAACCCAAAAATAACAAAAAACAAAATATCCCGAGAGACATATTTGTGACTTTGTTGACACATATCCTTCAACCCTAGGCTTTTGCTTATTCATATACAATACCAGCTATTATTTGATAAGTTTCATGTGTTTGTTATGATAAAGAATTTCGAATGGTTTGTTAGTTATATGTTTTATAGTGTTTTTTTCTCAAAAAAAAAAAAAAAAAGTTTCCATAGCTCAACCATTTTTTACACTTTTTATTTCTTTTCTGCCTCAACCTCAGTTAAAGTGGTGCTAATTACACAATGGGAGGAGCTCTATTAATTTGCAATCCTTTTCACTGTGCAGGTCTACATAGATCTTTATTCCATAGCAATCCTTCTGTTGGGAGGAGCTTTAGCTTGCTACGGTAACTATCATTTGAAAGGGTTTTTGCTTGCATATAATATTGAGCATTAGCTGGTCTGTTGTTTTGGCCAAGGTTTTAAATTTCGACCAAAATCCGAAATTTCGG
Organism: Tasmannia lanceolata; assembly: GCF_043159265.1. Classification (NCBI taxonomy): domain Eukaryota; kingdom Viridiplantae; phylum Streptophyta; class Magnoliopsida; order Canellales; family Winteraceae; genus Tasmannia; species Tasmannia lanceolata. The sequence continues at coordinate 8,612,328 of NW_027518714.1, read as the reverse complement.
GTTTCGGTGGAGACTGAAATCGAAATCCATAAGATCCGAAACATTACTTTATTTCGTATGAAATTTCAAAAATTTTGGTTGAAATTCCGGCCAAAATTTAAGGGATTTCACCCAAAAATCTGGATTTTTTATAATTGTTTAATATTATCCCGAAATTATAGAAATTTCTGAAATTTCGTCTGAAATAAATTACGCTATCAAATAGCCATTGAATTAAGTTTCATGGATTTCGCCCAAAATTTCAGAATTTCGGCCAAAAATTTCGGTTTCAGTGAGGACTGAAACGCTTTCCGAAACCGAAATTTAAAACCTTGGTTTTGGTCTATGATTGTGATATTGCAGTCGATTAGATGCAGCAGGAACATCACTTTCTTAAAATGGTTTCACCATAGGATCGTTTGTTTTATATTCGTTAGATCAAAGATTCAGTCAAGAATATGTAACTGACTAGAAATTATGCATTCTTGTTTGTGGTTAAATTGGTCTACGTGGGACTATGTTCCATGGCTACAGTAGTTTGTCTAGTGGTTGAACCGCAACCCAGAGTTCAATTTCTTTATCAATAATAAAAGGGCCAGTCATGCCTTAACAGTGGGAGCTGTGGCTTAAGCTGAACAATTAATGTTAGGACCAGGCCTTGTGTAGTGGAGAAATTAAGGGATTTTCTCACTGAAAAGAAAACCACTCAAAAGGAAAAGACCTAGAAAAGAAATGAGACCTAGACTATAAATTCTTTTTTTTTGAAAGGTAACTAAATTCATTCCATAAAATAGAGCCAAAGATTACATCAAGGGGGACAAGCAGTCACCCGAAAAAAGGTGTGCCGAGAGGACAAGAGCCAGCAACACCACAATGCAGCATAGTATTGAAACAAAAGATATAAGAGACAAGACAGAAGGAAATAGCGACCCTTATATTACAGACAGCATCCTCATTCAGCCTCAACAAGAGGCCTGCCTTGGGATACAGTCACCATCTCCAAATTGAACCCCTTTTTTAGCCAAACGGTCCGCCGTCTCATTGGCGGATCGCCTCATATGCGGCTTGTGTGGCTTGTTAGGCCATGCCATCTCAATCAGCCTACTATCCAGAGTCATCTTGGAATCATTGACCTTTATATATGGGAAATGAATAACGAAAATAATCTTAAACTGAGATTAATAATTCATCCATGAGGAGACGATTTCTTTCATGAACGGCATTGAGGACGTAGCACTCTACTATTAATGGGTGATGAAATGGGTGGAAGAGCTGTAAGCAGCATCACCTAATAGAAAACTGAGACTACACCCATACCTCAATCACCATGGGAGCCCCTGCAAAACCTCTTGGCCCAAGATTGCCTTTATTGCTGCCTTGCCACGTGCATTAAGCTTAAGGCAACCTTAAGACATGCTTAGCAGGATTCTCCTCGTGGTGTCGATTGGAAAAAAGTCATTTCCTATGACCGATTGAAGATTCAAGGACTTCACTCTTACCATTTATTTATCTAAATGAAACTTGCAACTCACCACAATGGCAACCTAGCTCCCTAGTACAGATGTGATTGGGAATTGACCTTGCATCAACAAAGTTCTTCTCCAAATATATAACCAAAAAAATCAGTTTCAGCTTCAAAATATAAGTAGTGTCATGTGCATATACTATATATAGTGATCATTTTCTTGCGCAAGCTGTCGATTTTATTTACTTGAGGTGGCTCACCTGAATAGAGTTTCTTAGTTTCCCATGGTAGTAAAAAGGGATGGGGAGAATTAATCACCCTAGGTCTGCTAGTGCTCTGAAAGGTCTATTTATCAAAACAAAATCTAGTACAGGTGATGCATCATGAATACCATGACCTCAATGTTAGTCGAAGCCCTCCCAAAGTCTGCGGGATACCCTGTTTACATTCTGGCAGGATTTTTATGATCATATTGTGCAGACAAGTACACAAAGAAGCATTACAAGCTTAGATAGTATGGGACCTTGGAAAGCTGCATATTTTGCTTTCCTGTGCTCAATTTTATAGATTTAGTTGTACATCTATTTCAGATATCATGTATCAAGATTTATTGTATTTCATTAGATATGTGAATGACCACACATCTCATTACACAGTTTGGGTTCCTCAATTTTTTATATAGAGTACATATTTTGCTTGACAAATTTGTATTCTGTTTCTTTAATGTAAATGATAATGCACCGTCCTGCATTATATGCTATGTTTTTCATGCCTTATCAAACTTCACTTCAACAGATATTTGTTTTTGTTGCATGGTCAAGTTCAGGATTATTACTATTCTTGAAAATGAGCAAAGTACGATCTGAGAAGGCTCCATCTGAAATGTGGAAGGTATCTACTTTGAATGTTCTTTGATAAGCCTTGCATTTGTTTGCTTTGTTATGAAGTGCTCTAATAACATCCATTCGATCATTCAAATGCTTAGATTGCCCTTTATTGCTTGGGCATATGCTCATGAGGTGTACGGCTTTAACTTGCTTGTGAGGTGTACGGCTTTTATAAAAGGCTCACACCTTAAGTAAAAGATTTATGCCTATAAACTACGCCTTTCTCCCAAAACCTTGTGCCTATCTGGTGCTCTGCCTTTTGTTTTGTACCTCGCTTCGAGGTGCGCCCCAAAGTGTAGCCTGCCACGCTTTTAAAAACATTGGTCTATACGTATATTATTTGGAGTAGTTTTCTTATTTATCTTTCGATCGTATCATAACACCATCTTTTGGCATCTACAGTTATTGCCTTTTGCTCATTTATTATGGACTTGTGCATGTGTCTTCTTGTATCTTATATATCCAACTTTACTACTGTGTGCAGGTTGCAGGTTTGGCAGCTGTATCTGTTGTATGTTTCACATCATCTGCTTTAGTGGCTCTTATTACTTATATCCCTGTATGTAACTACCTTTATGAATACCGTAAAATGTCGTGAGAATTCATTTGAAAGGAAGTATAGCACTCATATATGTTCCTAAACTTCTCTTTACTTCTAATTGCAGGTTTTGTATCACTGGAATTCAAATTACACAAACGGTGTAAACATGTCTCTTCTAATAATATTTTATTATTTGATAGGTATCCATTACCTCACAACTTTTCATTTGATGTATAACCTTGATCTGATTGATGACTTATTTGTAACTATGGATACATGTTGGGTAACGAAGAACTTGTAGAAATTGTGTTTAGGGATGGTTAAAAAGGGATAGAATATCAATATACTATGAAGCTAGGAAGACTAAATTCAGTCAAAATCATATACTCAACTATTCTTTCTATTCAGCCTGTGCATAGCAGAAAATTGTGATCCAGGACAACTACCTGTGATTATTATACAACCAACAAAACCTTATTACATTATTCATTTATATACTGAGACCTCCAGGAATAATTTGCATTTATTTTGTTCCTCAAGTAAATTAGGTTTTCTGCTCTTTATGAAATCACTGGTGCTTGATCAAGCATCCTTCCTTGATAACGTGAACTTTTGTAATATAGAACAAATCTACAAGTGGTGCTCTCATACCAAAATATGGTATCATAGAAATAAGTCAGAGTCAATAGGTGGCTCTAGGTAATAGGTATCAACCAGATAACTCAAATTTGGAACTGATTTAAAAGTAAATTACAACAAACAAATCCACGACAAAACTTAAAGTAAATTACAACAAACAAATCCATGACAAAACTTAAAGATGTTTCTCATAAAAACAAAACCCTAAACTTCTTTATTCCAATAAAAAACTGCTCTAAAAAGAACTGAAAAGTATATTATATAATCCTTCCTTGTCCTAATAGAGTAAAACTAGAACTATTTGTAGCAAAAAAAAAAAAACAAAAAAAAAAACCCCAAACTAAAGTACTAAACTACACTAAACTCCTTGTTACTGATAACATGAACAGTACTTGGACCCTACAAAAAATGACAACGTAATAACTTGAAGTTCCGATGAAATAAAACATAAACTATGATGGTCCTCACAACTTAAAACATAACTTGAACACTGATGGTCCCTACAACTTAAATAAAAGATAACTAAACTTAAATAAGTCAGTTGTAGCACTTGGAAGTGGGCCCCAATTGCGTCAACTGTATTCTAAATCACAGCTGGTTTGAAGATTCTTTGAAATGGACCCCATCAAGGTTTACCCAATGAAAGTGACTCTCTCTCTCTCTCTCTCTCTCTCTCTCTCTCTCTCTCTCTCTCTCTCTCTCTCATGAACACCTTTTTCCGTCTTTCTTGGCTCATGTTTAGGCCCCAACTCAGGACCTCGAACAATCCCTTCCTTGCTCCTGGTGTATGTTATAATAACTTTCGGATGTTCTAACTGTCGCACATGTTGTTCCACTTCTTCCTCAACTTCAATGTGAGGTTGAACTAAGGATGCTCCATGGTCTACCGTGGAAGAAATCCAAAAAGATAGTCCAAAGAACCTCTTCAATACGGTTCTGATTACCGGGACACGGTTTTCGAACAAAAGTTGCCATGAACATCTTTTTCCCTCTTTCTTGGCACATGTTCAGGCCCCAACTCAGGGCCTCGAACAATCCCTTCCTTGCTCCTGGTGTATGTTATAATAACTTTCGGATGTTCTAACTGTCGCACATGTTGTTCCACTTCTTCCTCAACTTCAATGTGAGGTTGTACTACAACATTTTGCAGCCAATCCTTAGAGGTCTATCAATGCCAACTAAGGATGCTCCATGGAGTCTCATGGAAGAAATCCAAAAAGATAGTCCAAACACATTTTCTAGAATCATTTGTGCTTGCATTCAGAAGTGGAGCAGAACGATGAGCATGGAGTGAATCAATTTCTTAACGAATTATCAAACATGAGTGTGCTCATAGTAGATGATTTCACCATTAGTTATCTACCAAATCCTTCTCATGTTATTTGGGGGATTTTTATAGCACGTCTCTGCTCAGGATTCACGTGGTATCTCATATTCTTATGGACACAACTCAAAATCTGTGTACTTCTTTCAGTTAATGATGTTCATGCTTGAACAATGAAAATGATAATCGCGGCTGCAATTTGGATTTCATTGGTGTTAGTGATAATCAAAGCGTATCGAACTCACGTTGGACATTTCTAGGGAAGAGAATCCTCAACGGGTAGGAGGGTTTGAGAATTGGGTTTTAGTAGTGAATTAGATGAAATCCAATTTGAGAATTTCAAGAAAAAACAACTTTCTATTCCAAAGGATCAGTAAAGATCCAACCGTTGAATCTCTTTGAAATTTTAGTATGATGTAGGAAATACTTTTAGGTGACAATATGAAAATTCGAGGTCAATCATATAAGAAGCTCTAAATTGGAATGTTTTATTTTTTATTTTTTTCTCTAAATCTGTAAGATTTTCAATTTTAGGATCTGAAACTGATCATAGATCACAAACCGGCTGTGGATCAGGTCAAATATTGACTATGCATAGTCGACTATGTTATAAGAAAAAACCTAAAATTTCACGATGTTTGAATGTTAGATCAATAGATATGATCTATCGAATGGAACAACATTAAATCAACATTCATCTTGATCGAAAGTGTAGGAATTTTAGAAACAAGAAAGAATAAATAGATTGGATAGTAGAGTGATTGTATGCTTGAAATAGAAGAGAAATAATGATTTGAAGAAGAAAATTAGAAGTTACAAAAAAAAAGGATATGAGTTAGGGCATTGCACCACTAACCAAAGGCATCACACCAATGGCTAGATCATGTCATGTGCATCTCACCCATGTCTAAGAGCAATGAAAGTCACATCCACGCATGAGAAGAACAATTTTTTGTTCATTCATCTATCATCCAAATAAAATACATGTCTCTCTCTCTCTCTCTCTTGAAAGAGATGGAAGGTTCTGCTAGTTCCATAACTACCCGCAGCTCTATTTTTAAAAGTGAGGCTGACACATGGTAATGGGTGGTTATGATAAGACAACTACTTGGGGTGCTCTTTAAAAAGAGACGGATCATTCTGATCAACGGTCGAAAGTTTTAAATCCATGATCAGGCTGTTGAAATATCCAAGCTTAATGATACACCACCTAAAGACATCCATTTCAAACATTCAGGCCGAGAAAATTGCCAACGATTACTAACAGAAGGCCGATCATAGGATGATCGGCAAGAGATCGAAGTGACTCTCAAATTGACGGTCCTAGTCGATCCTATCCAAATGAGGAGAATTGGAGATCAATCGGGATTTATCGATTTCATCATAGCCACAATCATCAGATGGCATCCTCAGTGCCCCTGCCAAATTTGTCCATATCTAGTTTTGGCAGCTTCTATTTTAAGTTGTTTCTAATTTTGGCGACTTCCAAATTTAACAACTTTCCAGATTTAGAAACCGTTTCTATATCCTAAGCTAGGGGCCAGTATAGTAACTTTGATTTCAAAGTGTAATTAGGAACTTCCAAATTTATCATCTAAACTTACAAAGTTGCCATTTAAAACATACCAAAAATAAGGTATCTATTACTATTTTACCATTGGCCAAAAACTTGTGGAAGGTTTGTTTTTGGGGTTGTTTTTAAATGGAAACAAGATTCCAATTTTTGTCTTGGTTTGCTAAGTTAGCAAGGGAAAGTGGACGTATGGATAGGTAATAGGAAAGGCTTGTGGGTGGCTTCTTTCTTTGAATGCTAGCCAATAGGAAGTTTTTTTTTTTTTTTTTTTTGAAATGGCAACATAAAATATATATATTAAAGAGAGAACCGAGATGGTCCTTACAGATTACAAACAGCGAAGCTAAGAGCAAGGATAGCAATAGGAAGTTTCTTCTTTAGTTTATTAGTATTGTTATTTTCCTTTCTTTGATTAGCTAGGATAGCAAGTTAGATGTTAATCTTAGGAGTTTACTTTTATTTGGCATTTAAGTTTCTATATTTGCAACATGTAATCGACGACGATCATGTGAGATTTTTGTCTCTCTTATTTCTTTATTTTAAGGTGAAGACCTAACCTATATAATATAAGGACTTCCATGTAATGAAATTGATCATGACTCAACCCAACTCAACTCATCTAAGCCTTTGTCCCAAACTAGTTGGGTTTGGCTAATGAATCCTTTAGAAAATTTTCATAAAGAAGGTGAAAGAATCTACCCGGCTCAAAGTGACTAAGTCTAATCCTGACACTACTTGGGTTCGTCTACATGGATCATTTTCTTCCATTCTAATGAAATTGATCATGAATGAATAAAAATTCTCAATGTGAGTTATGTGAGGTTTGATCTAATGCTCTAGTACGTAGCAGAAACTGAACGAGTTTCAGGTTTTAATTTACTGGTGCATCTGTCCTCCATCTCAAGCTTGTCATGTGCAAGCTTTCCATCTGGACTGATCTGAATGATCAGTTTCTTCATCCCAATCCAGCACCCTTATGCTTGTCTGCTTGTCTGCTTTTCTCCGTGAAAGCAGCTATATAGTTTCTGTTTGGGACCCCATTCAACGCCTCCATTACCAACCGCCTCTATCTGCCAAGAAGATACGACCCAAAGTTCAGCTGGTCATCAAACATATCTTAGCTGAGAGAAGTCCTTGCTGCCGAACTTTGCACCCTGCAAGCAACAACTGTGCTGAGCTTGAAGCAAACTCTTTGTTGCCCATAGTTAAACAACAATTTGAACGTTTCTCAGCTTGGAAAAACAGCCTCTGTGCTGCTTGTTTTCGACCCTTATTGTTGCTACTCATACTTCTTGCTGCTGCTTAGGCTTCAACCTCCATTGCTGCTTGCTGGTTCACACCAATTTGTTGCCCCAAATATTAGTCCTCTGAACATCCTCTTCTTCCAATCTCCTACCCACGTCCTACCAACTCAGTTTCTTGTTTGGTTTAGCTGCAACCATAGTTATCATTTCCGTTTCGTTTCATCCGGAATGGACGAAACATTTCGTTCCGGACCGAAATCTGGAACAAAATGAGTTCCCATTCAGTTTCGTTCCGGATGTGCCCTGTTTCGTCAAAAATACCCCATTTTTTGTATTTTTCCCTTCTCTTCTTGCTTCTTCTTAGTTCTCTCTCTCACACATTGGATCTATTAAAAATAGTTTCTAGGCATAAATCTAAAAGGATAAAAAGTCATCTTTACAGTTCCAGTATAGAATTCGAAAAAATGGGTCGGGTTAAAATCTTAACTTCCAAACGATGGAGTATATTTCTAAAATAAAGGATAAAATGTTGTTAACTTACCAACTTCTCCAAAAGCTTAAGCTGTTGGAGAAATGCGTTATTTATCTTTTATACTTTAACAGTCCCCCGCATGTGTGGCTCACTTGGCAAACGCGTGGCACATGTGGTCCCACTTTGGGCCGACTATCGCATATGAATTTTTGCTATCCAGGAAGTTTGAACTTGAGACATTTGGCTCTGATACCATGTTAACTTACCAACTTCTCCAAAAACTTAAGCTGTTGGAGAAAGGCGTTATTTATCTTTTATACTTTAACATATGTAAAAACACATCCACGTAGCCTACAATATTATTTGCCATAGATTATGTGGATATTATGATGAACCATGATATGATTTTCGAGTAGCAGTATCATAAGCCTCAGCATATTTAAAAGCTCTTGGCTCACAACGTTCCTCGTGCCTCTTGCAACTTAACTCATTCGGTATTATGTATGTTGTATGGTCCCATGCATGCGTGTATGCAGGCGAACTTAACAAATTATTTTCCAGGTTCATCATTACCTTCAACTTTTGTATTATGGGTCATGAGAGAGATGCCACCACAAATTAGAGAAGCAGAATCAAGAGTTGTGACTTATATCCGGGATATGCCAGCAGCTACACCCCATCCTCAACGCTGGACTGAAGCTACAAGCTCACAGAATCAGGTTCTGCTCATGACCTCTGCCCATTCCCTAAATCACTATAGTTTTGCAGTTCATTGGCAATCTTACAGCACTTTATTTATTTCTCATCTATACATGAATTTGAAAATCCAACTATATGGCGATTCTTCACTTATATATATATATATATATATATATATATATATATATATATATATATATATATAATTGGGAAATGTTATCAACACAACCATATTTTGATATTTGCACAAACCCAGCTGTCTTTTCTTCTTTAATTGGCTGGTGAGAGCTTTTTGGGAAATGCAATAATCTTTTGACAGCTCTTTAAATACTAAAAGACAAGATGGGTTAGTGAAAATATCAAAATATTGTTGTGCTAATATCATTTTCCTATATATATATATATATGAGAAAACGGTTCCTACACATATGTGTAGAGAGTTCTCTACACACTAGCTTAAAATACAGTGGGGGCCCACATTGTTTGGGTGATCCAAGTCATCCATTTTAAAGGCCCTCACATAGATAGGGTGTCTACAAAAAATCAGATCCATAGGATCATCCCATCCCTACGATTTTTGGAGGTAAAATGGATGTCTTTAAACCTTCACAAATTAGTCCATTTTTTGCCTCCACAGTTCGAATAGTTAGGATGATCCTATGGATCTGATTTTTTGTGGACACCCTATCTATGTGAGGGCCTTAAAAATGAATGGTTTGGATCACCCAAATAATGTGGGCCCCACTGTATTTTAAGCTAGTGTGTAGATAACTTATCTACACATGTGTGTAGGAACCGTTCTCTCTCTCTCTCTCTCTCTCTATATATATATATATATATATATATATATACATATATATATATATTTTACTATATATATTTTACTTGAGAATAGGTTAAAATAAAATGGAAAAGAATAAAAACCAAAAAAAATTCACAACTAGAAGAGATGGCAATGAAACCACAACTAGAAGGGAATATAATTTTTTTTTCTATTTAAGAAAAAGAAAAAGGAAAAATAGAAATTTCAGAAAAAATAGAAATTTCAGACAATTGCCGTCGAACTCAAAACGCAAAAACCCATTCTATTTTTCCTTTCAGAGTGAACTGAAACCGCATCAAAAGAAATTTATCCATCTCCTATTCCATCCCCAGCAAATCAAAATTTCAGTGTAACCCGAAAAGAAAGAACCCGTCTACCGATAACTCATAAGCTGATGACTAGACACCTTCATTTAACACTGTTGCTGCCTTCAGCACGATTTTAACCATATTTTTCTTATACAAATGAAATCGTACAAGAAAAAGAAAAGAAGTAATTAAACTACAATTATAGGAGAATGAAAAAGTGATTTTTCCCATTTATGTCACACCGTGATCATCTTCAAGAAGGAAAAGGAAAAAAAGAGAGTAGAAATTTCAATCATTTAGTCTTAACCCAAAAGGGAAAAAAAAAACATCCACAGAACATCCGAGAAATTTAGGAACTGGTGAATTTGGTTATGGCCTTTGTACACTAAGAGTCCGCGTGCTTTTTGAGCTTTACTATTTCTAGAGGGTCTTCCATTTCTGGCTTGTACACAAACCCAATAGACGACATAGCTCTTTATCTGTTCATCCCTTTCCTCAAAACCTTTCCTTTTCTTTTCTTTTTTTTCCCTTTTTATTTTAGCCTATTTTCAAGTATACTTGGTTGGGCCAACCCAACTAGTAGGATCTTACTAAACGTGACACAAGTGCGTGCCATTGGTGCCTTTGTGGGTGTGGGAATATCATTCCCCTATGTGTGTGTGTGTGTGTGTTTATATATGGAGAGAGAGAGAGAGAGAGAGAGAGAGAGAGAGAGAGAGAGATGAACAAAGAGAGTGATCGGATCCACTATCGAGAAAGCATCGAAGACCCTGAGATGCCTTACAAAGCCGACACACCATAATCTTAGATGACATAGGGTAACCTGGCAGAGGATACATATAAACTTCCTCATGAAAATCACCATGAAGGAAAAAAAATGGAAAAATTGCTACCTTTGCAAGGCTGCGAGAGCAACAAGTGCAACCCAACCTATAGGATCTTACTAAATGTCACACAAGCATTGGTGTCTCTATGGGCGTGGGGGAATATCGTTTCCCAATATATATAGATATTTGTCTCTCTCTCTCTCTCTCTCTCTCTATATATATATATATATATATATATATATATATATAATACTATATAGCAGAAGAGAAAAGGGAGAATTATTGTCCATTTAACACGTCAATGGGGATGATTTTTACCGTTTTTTGCCCTCCTCACATATTTGTACATACTATCTATGTGAGGGTAAAATCGTAATCTACAAACGAAAAGTACCAACACGGGTACCTGTCTATGACAATTACGGAAAAAAACTACCAAAAAGAGGTAAAGACATGACAATGACGAAAGAACTACTTTATATTACTCATGCAGGACACTTGCAAAATATTGACGGATTCCGGGCACCTGAAGAGGAACAACAATTATGGAAACCTCGATTGATTGGAGGGCTAGGATCAGCATATATCGATTGGAGGGCTAGGATCAACATATGGAAATGATTTTACGGGCACAACCAATTGATGTTGTGTTCCATCACATGGACGGTTTGGATCAACCTATAAAGCCACATAATTTCAATCTTACCCCCCTCCTTTATGCTTTTTTAATAAAAAATCTATAGGGTGATCTTAACCATCCGATTTAAAAGGAACAACATATTATGGAAACCTCTATAGATTGGAGGGCTAGGATCAGCCTATGGAAATGATTTTTGGGGCACAACCTATTTATGTTGTGTTCCATCACATGGACGGTTTGGATCAACCTATGATGTGGTCCGTACAGTTCTTTGTCGGCCCGTGCATCGCACGGGGTTTCTTACTAGTGTGTGTGTATATATATATACTAGTAAATCACCCCGCGCGATGCGCTGGCGAGAAAAAAAACTTAATTGTTATAAAAACGTCGTCTTAATAGTTATTTAACAAAAAAAAGTAATGCATTGATTATAATTATTTCAATCAGAAGTTAGTTTTGATTCAGAGAAGTTAAAAGGGAGCAAGGGACATGATTACAATGGTAATACAAAACTAACACAATGAGTGGGATTGGAAATATCCCTCTAAATCTTCGAAAGAAATTTTTTACCTATTTACATTGTGGCTATCAAATGGACGGTTTGGATCATCCAATAGTGGGGGTTGGATAGTGTTTTTACATCATCGCCATCAAATGGACGGTTTGGATCATCCTATGGTGTGGGCTGTATAGTCCATTTTGAAAAATAGGGGTGAATCTTGTAGTAGAACTGTAGAAGGGAGTGAATTTATCACCGGGAAATGGCATACATTTATATGAAGTGGGCCCCACAGAGCATCCATAACGTGGGAGATATGCTGGCCATCCAATAGTGGGGCTGGATTATGGTTTTAGCCATCAAATGAACGGTTTGGATCATCCTATGGTGTGGGCTAACAGCCGCAAATGTTGACTTTTGATCCACATAACATTTGGGATGTGCTAGCGTCCAATGCTAAAGGCATTTCGCGTATGGTTTGTTGCAATTGGCAGCAGCCACTTCGTGAATGAAGAGAAAATCTGCAACAGAACATCTGCGACATGTCTTCAAAGATGGATGCTAGCAAATCCCTAAACATTTTAATCTTCCACGTGTCAAGCTAATGGTTTTTTCAACAAAGTAAAAAAAAATTCTGAATTTCTGTATCTTATTATATATATATATATATATATATATATATATATATATATATATATATATATATATATAACGGAGGAGACGTAAATATCTCTGACTACCGAGGACACGTAGCATAAAGGATTCCAGAGTCCCGATTTTACCCTTTCATGTATGTACTTAATACACACAGCAGCAAAGGGGTGCATGGTAAAATTCAAGGGAGAGAGAAACTGAGAGACATGTGGATAGGGATGTGGTGGTAAAAATATAACGGTGACGTGTAAATCCGATAGAACCAAGTCTCATAGCAGAATCTGACACAGCCACATAAATGCACTTGTGTGAATCCATATAGTTAGATTAGAAATAAAATAATCGTTTCCATTAATTGAACGGTGTAAATACATGAAAATAGCAGAAAAATATATTCATTAAAATTCAAATTAACCAAACAAATTAAAAAAACCAATTTACAAAACCAGCTTCTGAGAAGGAAAAAGTAGAATTTACGAAAACACAGACCCATATCCCAAGAAATCAAATCTATCAATATCATTCAAATTTAGAATGAGAACATAAAATGAAAGCAAAACACACTCAAATTAGATTAAGCAAGAAATGGCTGTATCGCTTTAGAAGTTAAACAAAACAAATTAATGAAATAAACATACCTTCAATCAACAATTCTGAGTTTGTAATTCTCCTTATATTACTCTAAGGTCTGAAAATCTTATGTTCTACCCACAGCAACGTCAAGAAATCTGGAACATAAAAAGGGTAGGACATAAAGCATCAATAAAGAGTCATTAGAGGCAAATACAGGTTTATATTCTACTGACAGCAATGTCAAGAAATGTGGAATTAGTGAGTCAATTTGAAATTTAAAAAAAAAAGACACATTTTTAAATTCTCTTCACATCTACAATAAAATTAGATTTAACCAAACAATTTTTGAAAAGGAAGAAGTAGAAGATAATGAAGAAGAAGAACAGAAGGCTTCACATTTATAATCAAATTGAATTTATGCAAAAAAAAAAAAAAAAATTTCGTGAAACCAGTTTCTGAAAAGAAATATTAGTTGTAGAAGAAGAAGAACAAAATGTCGTGGTGCCTGCTTCAGACAGAAGCCCTACATACATGAATAGAAAAAAGTAATAGCTGAAACTAAAAATTTACAATTTCTAACCACAACCTAATTAAGAAAAACTAAATTAAATTAAAGTGAAAAAAAACACTTACCATTGTAGAATCAGAGAGAACCGCCTACCTGGAGGTCTTGAAGGGGTTTAGTTACATGGGTTTTACTACATGGGTTTTTATATTTGGGGTTTAGGGATTAGTTTTTTGTGGTTGTTCGATGGGAAGGGGAGAAGAGGGAGACGAAGGAATGAAGGATACGACGATGGAGAGAGAGATAGAGAAAGAGAGGGACACGTGATACTCTCGTTGGTAAAATATCATCCCCAAATCTACTTGAAATGTACGACTGTACAAATATCTCTGACGTTTGAGAGACTTGGGAGAAAGAGAGAGGGGACATGTACGACTTTAGAAATATCTCTACGTTTGAGAGAAAGAGAGGGGATCGGAGGAGACGTAGCAGATAGATGTGGATAGCTGTAAGCTTTAAAAGGAAGTAAGGATGTCGATTTTGTCCTCTCCTATATATACAGTAATAATTCACTCTTTCTTAAAGGAAAAATATCTCTGGTACAACATGAGACGTTGAATAAAAAAAGGAAAAAATATCTCTTGAACTTTAGTTATTTTCTCCTTGATAAGGGCAAAACTACCCTCATGAAATAGCTGGATAGATAATCTGGGAAGAGCCTCAAACAGTAAAAAACAACCACTTGACGTGTTAAAAGCACAGATTTTTCGAATAAATGAAAAAAATTCATCATTTTCTCTTCTGCTATATATATATATATATATATATATATATATATATATATATATATATATATATATATAGAGAGAGAGAGAGAGAGAGAGAGAGAGAGACTCGCGAAACAATAGAGGACTCCAAGATGCCATATGAAGCCGGCACACGATAATCTTAGATGACTTAGGGTATATACATAAACTTCCTCATGAAGTTCACCACGGAGGAAAAAATGGAAATAATTGCCGCCTTTGCACGGCTGCAAGAGCAACAAGTGCAACCCAACCCATAGGATCTTAGTGTGTGTGTGTGTGTGTGTGTGTGTGTGTGTGAGAGAGAGAGAGAGAGAGAGAGAGAGAGAGAGAGAGAGAGAGAGATTGGATCCACTTTGGCGAAAGCATAGAGGACCCCAAGATACGAAGCTGACACATCATAATCTTAGATGATGTAGGGTAACCTAGTGGAGGATACATATAAACTTCCTCTTGAAGATACCACTAGGGAAAAAACTGGAAATAATAGCCACCTTTGGGCCGCTGTAAGTGCAACAAGTGTGCAAATAGCCATTATCTTGGATTGCTCCATCTTCCCAGTTTCAACCCTATATTTGGATATCCCTTTTCAACAAAGTGAGCCTTGCTTGTATCTGTCAACCAGCCTATCTTAGTCTTTATAATATACACTCACGGACAACCAATAGCATGTTTATCAGGAAGATTCAATTCTCGCTTCAAGCTCTTCATTGCTTGTTGCCAGAAAGCATGAGGCCTAAGCGCATTATTATTATTTTTTTGAAAGTGGACATATTTTCATTGATACTAAGGTAACAGTGGGGACCAGGAGTCCCTTCCTGTATTATGAAGTATCAGAGAAGCTGGCCAGGGCATACCCTGGGCCAGGAAATTATAAAGCAAGAACAAAATAAAATAACTAGGGCATGTCTTCCTTCATCATGCCTGAACCTCCCCAATAGAAATTCTTAGTACCATGCTTTTCCATCCATCCTTCTTTTTCAAACCAGTCAACTCCAAGGTTTCGGTACTTCTGTTATAACCACTCCTCCCAACACTTTAAATAGCAGAGTAGAACGATCCAGGCCTAAGTGCATTATGATGAAAAGGATTCAGAGTGTAGAGCTGCAAGGCATTCAAACCGCCAGCAGTGGAGTACGAAATAAGCCATTCATCGTTTATAGGTAAGAGGCTTACCCTTATTCTCTCTGGGAGATATTCGTCATGGAGGTTCGGTAGGTAGCGCCGATGATTGAGAAGGCTGTCAATCTTGTTAGCTCTCTTGATTAGTAGTGGGTGCAATAGAGGGCTAAGCATATCGGATGCGAAAAACGGATCAGTGCAAAAAGCAAATTGCAAGTCAGGTTGAGAATGGCTCATTTCAATAAATGTCACATTATGATCCGGCATTGACAGAAAGCTACATTTGTCAATTGATCGTTATCAGTAACAACTGGAACAAAGTCTTGGGGGAATTCCTGTAACGATCTGGAACTGGCTGTTTTCTCAGTTGAGAATTAATCAAGCTGCCTTTTCAAAAAAAACTGTGACGAAGTCTTGGGGAATTCTTCATACTGAAACGTTCATTATTGGAAGAAGCAACTGGAAAAATGTCTTGGGGAATTGTCAAAACCAATGTGTCATGGAGATGCGATCTTTGATCTTTGATGTCCTATGCAGACACACACACACACACACACACACACACACACACACACACACACACACACACACACACATACATATAGACACATGAGCTCGAGTGCCACAAACACATGGGTCCCATATTTTTTAGGGTGGCCCAAAGCATTCGTTTGGAAGGCCCTCCCATAGATAAGGTGTGTACCAAAACTCAGATCCTATGGATCATCCTACCCCATCCAAAAGTTGCGGGAAAAATGGTCAGACACTGTGTGTCCACAAATCTGCCTATTTTTTCCCACCATCTGATTTTTTGTGGACACTCTATCTAGGTAAGGGCCTTACAAATTAATGCTGAAGTTCATCAGCTCAGGGATGCTTTCTAAATCTTCATCTTTAAAATTGAAATTGCTGTAATGGACTTACACTCAAATTTCTAACTGTCTCATCCTTTTCTTTCAAAATCACCAACCTTTGCTATCAATCGTCTCCAATCTTTGCGATTTACTGAACATTCTAACTATATCATCCTTTAAAAAAAAAAAACTATAGCCAATCATTGCTTTCTTTTAGTGTAGTGAAGTCGTTTACACGTGCAGTGTGAAAATTTATTCTGTTAAATAATATATCCACACTTTCCAATCATGCAATAAACTTGTACATGTTTATTCTGTAATACACTGGATAAAGTATTAAACTACTCTTCTTTAAACTGTTCTTATGAAGATACAAAATGGAAGTCCACTAAGCCCGAGCAAACAAAATCCGACTCAGAAAGTCAACATATACCTTTTTTTTTCCTTATCAATACTTCATCTTCCTGGCCAGTGTCAACTTGAGATTGTTTCTAGTCTAAGTGACCAAATCTTTCCTTTTCTCTTGAACTGCTTGATATACTAGCTCTTAATTCTCAAATGTAGAATGAAAGGAACACTGAGATGGCTTCTGCATTGTAATTGCAGGCGTCGAGAGCGAGCCCCATATAACTATAATGCCATAATTGGCTCTTATTATAAACATACACAATGGAGCAAGGATGGCAAGGCAGAAAGCCCCACCAGCACCATCTCTAGCAAAAGGTTGAATTCCTACGACGAAATCAGAAGGCCTTGGGCTAGGTGTAAATTCCTTCTTACTGGGCATTCTAACCACAATGGTAAAAATTGTAATTGATCCGGGGTTTCAGTGATGTACACATGTAAATAGTGACAAATTCATGTGATCATATTTCTTGATTTAGACTAAAGCAATGCTATTCTCTCCCAATTGAGCCCAAGATTTCTCAAAATGGCCAGCAAACAGCTAGCCCCCTGGCGCATCATCAATTCATCACATGTTGATTGTTGCAGAATCTAACTATTGGAGTTCAGGAGAAAGGGCTGTATCACTGAACGCAAAAAGGCACGAACCTTTGGACTTAAGATCACTGTGAGATTAGGGTCTTAAATGTATATCCAAATTAGTCTTGGCGGGATGGATTTTGGCTTTACTTTCATAGATAAAGAAAGAAATGTAGAAGGGTAACAATGCCAATCATGTCCGTTCAAGTTTCAGCAGATCGGTGGCTGCTGAATTACAAGCATAGTTTTAACTTGGAGAGAGCAGACTGCAGAAAGTCACCTTTATGATCATTGGTAAAATACAATTTTTGGGTCTCACAGAGGAGTATGAATGTGAAATCAAGGCGATTGATCTGTAGAGCCTCGAAAGGCCCCACATGGTCTCTGTCTCATCCCGAACGGACATTCCATGTGTAAGATAAAGGATTACAAAAATCAATGGTTTAACTTTTCTTGGCTGAACCTTTAATGAAGCTCGATTGATCAAGGGTCAGGATTATCAGATCAAGGTGTTCTCGACTGTCATTTGGCTGGACTTACTGTTGCTGTGTGGATCAATGAATCTGATCATATTCATGAGGCAAAATTGGGGCTAATAAGTGTCTTTTGGGGAGGATCGTTAGGGCCTCTTTTCTTTTTAACAATTTCCTTCTCTCATTACACTGATTGAAGGCATATACGGTTATTACGGTCCTCAGACTTGTCTAAAAGCAATTTAAGCAGTTCATACTCATTGAGCAAGACAAGGGCAACGGCAGATTCTGGGCTATGTTTATTTAGGGTAGAATTCCAATGAGTCCAACTATGTGGATGATCTTGGGGCTGGTCTTCATGGTGGCAGCAAGCTGGGATATGTTTATCCTTGGATAGGGTCCTCTCACTTCGAGAACTGCCCCATGAATAAGGTATACTAATAATACAAGTAAGGTAGCCAATCCCAGGGGCTTTTTATTGAAGATAAAATGAATGGAAAGGTCTTGTCCCAAAAATGCGGCCCATTGGATGAACTTAACCCTGCGATTTGTGGAGTTTTAAAATGGACGGCAAATAGACCCTCCACCCCAACACACACACACAAATTGAAGGGTTAGGATTATCCTGTGGACTCATTTTCGGTGCATGTCCTATCTATAACGGGAATGGACACATGAATGGTTTAGATCATCCATACATGCGAAACATCTTTTTTCCATGCATTGAACATATGATGCAAACGAATTTCTGCATGTCCTCTTTTACTGTTATAAAGGGGGGAATTTGTCATTCATATCAAGATTAACGGTGGTGGAAGTAATTCCATGATACTTCACCCGTGAATTCTCTTTTATTATAACGCTTGGTTGGTTATATTAAAAAGATTTTTTCCAACTTCCACTTTTTAAGAAGCTGCTGTTGGATCAAATATCAAGGGTGGTACCTCCACCGTACAAGGGCCTTATTGTTGTAAGGCCTCACACCATCTTGCCGTTTACCATTTTAAAAGGCTTGTAAGTGCTTTTTGAGAACTTTAATATTCTTCTGACAGCCCTTTAAATGTTTAACAACAAGATGCTCTGCCCATCTTATAAAAACGTTGGGGTGTTCATATCATTTCCCTTTTTGCATTGCAAAAACACCTCTATTTTGTGTTTTAGGGGAGCTGTCTCCGGTCCTGGAGGCCTTTATAGACGTTGTCCCTTTGGTCCTTTAAAGATTGCAAGTTGTACTTTCTCTCCGAAAGAATGATTTGGGCTTGATAAAGATAAACAACCTTATACAATTACATGACAGAACTACATGGAATTAAGCCGCAAGACCTCCAGGCTGGGCGATTTTTACATAAAATATATAGCATGTGTTGACACAGAGAAATGACATGATAAAAGTATAAGGGATGATAAACAAGGGAAAGAAGCATCATATATTACGCGGTTGGGTAAGAGGCTTGCATGGCAATACCACAGAGACCTTCCTTAGCGCCAACGCCCCTTTGCATCCTGATGTAACCTTTTTCGCCCCACCCACGGCCCCATGAATTTTTCACCAGCCAGTATTTGGTCCCATCACCACTTTTTCCATAACCCACAGCGGTAACACCATGGTCGAGATTGGTACCACAATCACCAGTGAAGACACCACTTGAGTAGAATTGGAAGGCATCTCCACTAGCATCAATGGCAACAGAAATGGGTTGATTTGCCACAGCCTTCAATAGAGCCTTCTCACTGTTGGCTGGCACATCTTTATAACCATTGATCTTTGCCGCATGGTTAGTAGCCTTCTTGGTGTTGCAAGTCCCATCAACTCCCTTAAAAGGATAATTGGCTTCGGTTGTAAGGCCTTTGTTGTGTTGAATAAATTTGAAGGCGTCGTCCATGAGACCACCTTCACACCCTTGATCCTCGCCTTTAGTATCACAATCGACTACCTCTTGCTCAGATAGAGGAATCAACTTACCCGCCTTGAGTTTGGTAATTCCTTCCATGGCTGCAACTGCTGAGAATGCCCAACAAGATCCTATTTTCCACATTTCATTATAAGTAATTAGCCACTAGATAACAAAATTATGTGTTATTTTTGTTAAAGTGATATGATTAAATAACACCAATACCAACTCTAACAGCTTAAGCTTTTAGAGTAATTGGTTGTTTCACATGGTATCAATGGGCCACGCAAATAGCAAAGATCCCACATCGAAAAGTGAATGCATGTGGAAGGCCTTATAAGGACTTGGGCACCCTCCCCTTAATAGCTAGCTTTTAAGGGTAAGTTCTACCCGGGTCACAACAAGAGGTATCAGAGCTATTGCCTCACGACAGGTCGTGGGTTCAAAACCCAACAACTCCTTAATATTAAAAATCCAAGTGTAGGGCCAACCCACAAGAGGGGCCACACATGAGGGGGAGTGTTAAAGTATAAATGATTAAATAACACCAACTCTAACAGCTTAAGGTTTTAGAGTAATTGGTTATTTCACACTTTTTTGTATTTTAACAAGGAAACGCACCGCATTGGCCTTGGTCCTTGATGGGTGTTACGGCACCTTTCTTTCTCCAGTCCATGCTAGATGGCACCGCACTGAAGTTCTCATATGTGAAGGTGGACATTGTTTCCAGTGCTCTTGTTAGGGAGGGCCTAAATCCATTACGAGAGGCCCTGAACTCTTCATTACTTTGGTCTGCAAATTCGTTTACACTTAACTTGTAGGATTTGCCTTCAGCATTGTTGAAAGATTCTATATATTCGACATTGTCCTTGAATATCTTGAAACGTAGCTCCTTCTCTGTTGCATCCTTGTACGAGCGTCCATAACGTGCCATCCATTGCTCATGCTTCTCGGACATGGATGTCTCAGGGAGCGTCCGGGAGATGGCTTGAGAAGCCCAAACTCCAAGAACAAAGAAGGCCATCAAGTAATATTGGGAAGTTGAAGCCATGGAGTAAGGAGATTGTAGATGATATGATGATGAGATAGATTATGTTAAGGTGGTCTGAGTTTATATAGAAGGAGAGATTAGATGGAGAAGGATTCGTCATGTTTATTGCTATTGTAGTGGTAAGAGGGACTTCCAACGTGGCGGGACAAGTGTTTTGATTTGAATGGGAAGAGTGACATGCTTTTTTATTCTGTTACGTTTATATAAGGCAAGAAAAGCCTGAAAATTGAGGAAGCAAAAAACTCCAGTCAAAATATGATCCACTTTTTCCTGATTTTTCAGTCAATTCTCACCCTCTGTTCATTCGTGCTGAGGAGTCTCTTCTTCTCCCACTTGTCCTCCGCCTCTCTCACCACTTGGAGACACTAATTTATCATGGAAAAAAAATCCTGGCATCCAGACATGGCGGTAGGGATTTGCTAGGGACCATTGCAGAAAGTTACCACTAAAATTTATTGAAATCTAATCTTATATGAAAACATTTTTCGAGTTAAATATAATTGTTTGCAAATACTGATTATAATTTTTTTAGAAATGATGCAGCTAATGATTTCCAAAGAGTTTTATTTGCAAATAGCGGCCAATTTTGGTGGCATCCAAAGAGGCCCTTATTCTCACATAGGACAAACTAACACGGTGGGACGCCTAAATTTTAAGAGTGGATTTGGATAGGTCGGACACATTTTTATATAATTAGAACAAAAATTCGTTTATGGATGCTTTCAGGTTAACTCATCTTGTGTTTGGTATTTGATTACAATCAAACCCAAGTATGTTTGATCACAGTTCACAGTTCGTAAATACTGCATCGGTGCAGATTGCAAGTGTAGTTAAAAAAAAATATGGGGCTCACATATTTGATTGATCTAAACCATTCATTTGTTGGGTCCTGACTAAATAGGCCATGCCCCGAAAATCACCTACATAGGTATAAATGGACTTACGGACGGCACAGTGTAGAAACCGATATGGATTGTAGGGTTAGTATCATCCTAAAAAGAAGATTTTTGGGGCACAGCCTATATAGATGGATACCCGACGAATAAATGGCTCAGATCATCCAAATATGTGGGCCAATTTTTTTGTTACTTCACCTTACAACCTTACGCCCGTTTTTTCACTTAAAAATGGCCATAAAATTTGTGATATTGCCTATTCTACGTTGAAAGAAACAAGTAAGTAGAGGCTCTTGCAACTCTCCTATATTTATCGTCTCTTTGGTTTTGTTTTTACACAACTTAAAACTATAAGAAAAACTGCAAGTGAGGTGCGAGAATGAATGAGAGCGAGACTGGGGCCTTTGCCATGTGAGACCTGTAATTTGGTTGTTAATGAGTAGGTCGAGTTGCCGTGTCATGTTAATGGAAAGGAGGTTCATGTGTGGAGATGACAGCCAAACAATGTTGGTGCAGATGACAATCAAAAGATCACAAATTGCAATCCCTGTTGAGGAGCCAAACAGGCATAAATTATACATCAACCTATGAGAAACCCATAGCTTGAAATGCAATTAGTAATTTCTAACAAAGTTGAAATGCAATTAGTAGTGATTGCGGATTGCGTGCTCTAAGTTTAGGATAGACTTTACCAGCTGGTGATCCTAAAATAAGACTACAAAGAGAATCTCTAGCAACTTTAATGTATAAGAAAGATCCTAGGATGTGGATCTTTGTATCTGCTATCACAATCCGTGTCTTGGTAGAATTTTCAATAGCAAACTTTGTCTTACCACCTTTACCAGACAGCCTACCAATTGCACGAGAAAGGTGCTCACCTCGAAGTGTCTTCACATCCTTGATCTCAAAAGAATCAACATAGAGATCGTCCAAATGAAGAAGGGCAATAGCATCTATAAGATCGAATCCAAGCATGAATGCATGGACAAAATCAGTGCACTTCTGTAGGTTACTGACATCAGGGGTATCCGACCTTGTCTTCAATTCCACCTTCTGAGCCTAAAATTACAATTTACGAGTTCAGACAAGTAAAATCTTGATAAAAATTCCAGAAAATGATATTTTCAAGGAAACAAACATGATACGAAATTCCAGAAAATGGTATTGTTTGAAAGTGAAAACAAACAGAAAGGTAATAAGGTAAAAGGATTCTGCAGATCCTAAATCTGGATGTAAACAATCAACACACTCTGTTCATTTCAGATTGTGACATCGGATTGTGAGCTCCCCCATCTGATTATTGGCCCAAAATTACGTTTTATTTAGATCCAATAATCGAATGGGGGCTGACAATCGGTTGTTACAATCTGAAACGAACAGAGCTTAGAAAAATTGTCAAATCCTGGTTGTCAAGTTTCGAAACAATAGCCCTAATTCCAGAGATATCTATACACAAACTTCAAATTCACAAACAAAACCCTCCTAAACCTTACGCCAATTCTCCAAACGCAAACAATCCTAAAAAAGTTCTGCTGCCAAAAAAAAATTATAATAATAACTTCAGGGAAACCCTAACTGCAAATACAAAAACCAAAAAACCTAATCCCCAAATTCCACACACGAACTCTAGCCACCAAATCCCAAATCCATATTTTTCAAAAGACAAAAGACAAAATCTAACACCCATGTCTCCAACCATAAAACCTAATTTCCAAAATGAAGTAATTCTAAATCCTAAAACCCAAAATGTATTTACTCGAATCGACAAAACTCAATGAAAAATCTGGAGAAGAGAGGAAATGTCATTAGTACCTTGAGATTCATACGGATTTCTATATTCATTTGCTCGTATATAGGAGTGTAGATTTCCATCCAAGCTTTCTTGAGAGGCGTAAACCGATACTTTCCGAAACTGAACTCGGCCATCGGAGGTTTCATGAGCTTTAAGAGGCTCGAATTTGGGCTTTAAAAGTGGAAACCCAGATCCTGATTTGGATTCTGATGGAACCCTTTCGATTTCCATGGAGGCCGTGGCTTCCTAAGCCCTAAGGCTGCATGATGAAACCCTACCTCAGTTCTACAAGAGAAAAACCCTAGCACTCCCGGACGAGAGAAGCTAGGGTTTGCTCCCACTTCAGAGAGAAGCGTGGTGAAGGAGTTACGACTTTTAACAAGAAAAGGCACTGTTACATGATAGATTCTCATTCGAAGTAGACCTCCCCAATGAGTGTGAAGGGCATCCATGTTCAACAGGATTTAACCAAGGCGTGTTGTAGATTATATGCCCTGGTTAGGGAAATAAATTGGAGTGAACGTGCATAAGGTCTCTTTCGAAGTTAGTGCACAGGGATTTTCAAGTTGTAGCCAATGTTGAGGGATTACAGTTAATGCGTTAATGCGATGGCCAGGATGAATTGAGATCCCTCTGCAAGGTAGACTGCGTGAGTCACTTAGTTCGCAGCCACACATGTGCATTAGTTGTGTTGGTACATCAGAAGGCTAACGACAATTTGCGACATCAATGGAAATTCTTCAAGTGGCTAGAAAATAAGCCAAGGTGGAGATTGTTGGGAATGTTGCCTTGTTTCCAAAAATAATTTTCCTAGTTTTGGGAAACTAAAATAGGAAAGGGGTTCTCTTTGGGCTTCTTTTAGAAAACCAAGTTATAAAATCCTTTACCTACAGCAGAGGGTAGAGAGAGAGAGAGAGAGAGAGAGAGAGAGAGAGTTTCATCTCATGGTTTCTCTTTTGTTCTTGGTTTCTCTGGGGTTCTAGTATGTGGTAAAAAAAAAGGGTTCCGATTGCAGGTTTGCAAGTCAATCCAATCCCAATGTGATCCTTGTAAATTTGTTTTCTCACGATCTCGCTCATGGACGTAGGCATTTTGGCATAACCATGTGAAATCTCATTGTGCACATCAATTATTTATACTTTTTTGTTTGTTTGTGTACCATGGGATTGGATATTACCCGGCAGATCTCTCAATACTTACAATACCAAACTCGGAAAACCCTATTATAAAGGAAATCAAAACACATTATAATCATGCTCACGCAAACAAGGGGAAATGGGTAAAGTAAAAATCATTATTGATTAATTCAATTTATCATACGGAGTATGATAAACAAGGTGTAAAGATGTTAATAGAAGATACCCACACATTATTATTTCTGAAGAATCTAATATAAATGAGCATCAAAACTCATTTTGACATCCTCACACAAACAATGGAAAAAAGGAATGTAAAAATCATTCTTAATTTCCTTAGTTTAATAATAGATCAAACAAAGGACTAATTTTTAAGATATGCTTCAACACCGATCAGATAATGCCTCCGTCCCCTGGATGGGAGTCGCCAATTTTTCACGGCTACAGCCCAAAAAATTCCTGGGCCAACGGTAAGAGGAGTCTTGAGAAACGAGAAAGGACTCACAGGGTATTCACAAGTCCTATTCGAGTGGCGAGCTCGAATGTAAAAGCAATTCTTCAGGGCATGTGGATTATTGAGAGCACCATGAATAATTGTAAGAAACTCCCTTAATGTTATTAGGTGGCTAAATGGAAGTTAGCCTCCCAGGGTGGGTATTCTCAAGTCCTATGGAGAGTATTAGAAGTAGTAGTCAACAAGGAGGTGACGAGGACGGGAGATGTGTAGAGTTGTATAGAGAAGAATCGGGGAAAAGTAGTAGTGTGTTTGGTTGGGCCGCAAACCATGTGGAAAATGTAGGGGTGTCATTACCATAATAAATAGTAGAAGAGGGAGAAAGAGAGAAAATGTAATGATTACACAAGACAAGACATATTCTACTCTTCTCCCTTCTAAAATCTACCAAAATGGAGTTTTTCCACGGGAAGATTAGTAAAGGGGACAAGTCGGCACATAGGCGCCACCTAGGAAAAAAGTTAATAATAATGTCTCCTCCATGTCTTGGAGTTAAATGGAATTTGAGCTCAAATTTGGCAACCAAACAAGCTAACCAAACAGAGCCATGGGAGTGCTAAAGATTTTATATTTCCTCCCCCTTGGTAGGCTTTATGCATTTTCTTTCCATGTATCTTCCTTCTGTTTTCTTTCCCGCCTTGTACCCCATCATGGTAGGAATGCTAAGCTCAAGGATGCCCTTGCAAAAAACAGATAGAAGGACAGCCCCATTGGTTACACGGCACTAAAGTGCATTTGATGTGCTGTTATAAATGTACCATGGTGACGGCAACCAATGGGGGCGCCTTTCATCTAATTTTTGGACAGGCGCCCTTGAGTCCAGCATTCCTCTCTCGCTAATTGGCTTTCCTTAGCTATGTTAACAAGTAGACAGACCAAAACACCATAGTATTTGTGAAGAAATCGTCGTTTTCCCTCCCAAGTTAGTAAAGAAAATATTGAGTTTTTTCTCCTCCTCATCAAAACGGAAGATAAGACAAAAAGTAGAATAGTTTGAGAGATTTAGGGCAGTATGCTCGAATTAAAACATGATAACATGTAAAATATTGAGCCTGCCACAACAAAAAGGCGGAATTTCAGAGAGTGGAATCAGGAATTAGAATTGGCATCCGATTCTATTTCTGCCATTTTGGTCATTTGTTTCGGCTTTGTCAGCTTAAATGGAGGCCCAAGCAGAAAAAAGGCGGAATTTCAGGCCGATTTTGTTAATGCCCAAAAGAGGTGCTATTCTTGAGTCTCCCTCTCTCTAGTACTAGATCGGTTGGCCAAGTCCGGGACTTTGAGGGACTCACGGGGACTTCACTCCCTTGTAATGTGAATTATGAATAAAGTTATGATATGGTAACCCATTTGGGGACTCAGTGGAACCGAACAAATAGCCTCTTAACATGTTAGAAATATGCTTTTTCTCCATCAAAATGGCAAAACTACCCCTCCCACGCGCCCGCGGGGGGGGGGGGGGAATGTGAATGTTAAGGTTATACTCTCGGTTCCACTCTCAGTGCACTCAGTTAGTTAACTTTCATAAAAATATATATATAAAAATCTCCAGCCTAGAGTCATGGTCATGCATGTAGAGGTCGATGCACTCTTCATATCGTCATCTTATTTGTTGGGATATTGTCTTAATCCAATATAGCAAATCTCTCAACGTCACATCGAATGTAGTCTACATATTTGTAGGGATATTGTCTTATTCTAACATTCCGTTTCTGTCTTAATCCAACATACCTTCTCTCTCAACGTGTTATGCACGCACATACAACCAAACACATCAATGAATAGTTATCTACAGGCTGCTTTTCGTGCCTTCAATGCAGACCGTGAGAGCAATTTGAATGTTTTTTTCCTCCCAACCATTCGTATTCTTTTCCCCCAACCCTTTCAGGTGCTGACAAAAGTGTGGAGTTTTGAAGAATTCTCATGTCTGTTTAGGGTAAATACAAAAGACAGCATAAATTTGAGTGGAATTTTGTGAGAAAACAATTGGATTTGTGGTGGGTAAGGAGCAAAGACCCCTATCCTCTACGCTATTAGAAAAACCCATTTCAT
Source organism: Tasmannia lanceolata (assembly GCF_043159265.1). NCBI lineage: Eukaryota > Viridiplantae > Streptophyta > Magnoliopsida > Canellales > Winteraceae > Tasmannia > Tasmannia lanceolata. The sequence continues at coordinate 8,585,104 of NW_027518714.1, read as the reverse complement.
TTTCAGCATCTCTATCTCTCGGTGGTCACATATCCTAACCCACATTTAACTTCCTTCTTTCTTCATTTGGTTTCATATTTATATAACTTAGGATCCTCCGCTGATAGGAAAGGAGTGAAGAGTATCCTCAAAGCTATTTGGAGATATGGGGAAGGGAGGATCATCCAAAAGCCAGGAACAGTTGAAGGCATGTAAGAGTGAAAGGAAGCAAGGTGATAGTTGGTTAAAGGTAGTTCCACCCAAGGTTTATATCACAAACTCTTCAAATTTTAAGAGGCTTGTCCAAGAGCTAACTGGGAATGGAAATACTTCCATATCCCCACCCTCTACCATGCAAGAACTACATGTTCAAGTACCAGTTATTGAGATAGAAGAACATACTGAACCAGAAGAGTATATGTTAGGAGGAGAAAGTTCCGAAGGGTTAGGAGTGTCTTCTGATTCAGTAGAATCAGGTATTCAAGCGCTGTCCCCCCTCGCAACTTTCACAGCTTTACAGACTGGATGGGTACCTCAGCAGACAGATGAGTTTCAGAACCAGAATCTTGATGCTTGGCCAATGGAGAATGACCCATTTCCATTCTATGATGATTGCAATTTCCAAACCGAGGATTTTTTCTTTTCTCAGTATGACCTATCAGAGCTGTATAGCATTCTTTATGAGTAATTTTACTAGTTTGTGAAATATTGTTTAGGTCCCAGAATCAGGTTGCCTTCAGATATTTGTAAATGGTCTGAGAATTGGAGACTGCCCCATTATAGGAGTGCAGAAGATGAATTGTTTACTTGTAATTATTCAGTGCATGCGTTGTGCATATATTTATTGGAATTTTCATCAGCTTACTATGAAAATCAAGAAGAAAAGTTCCAACAGTATATCACTTTCTTCATAATTCAATAAATCACAAAAGACAGCTAAAGCTGTGCTGAGTTCATCCGAGTTAGCTGTTTAAAACTAAACACGCAAAACACAGAACAGAAGCCTTATTGGCCTTATATGTCATTCAAAAGATGACTTTCTTTACTGGAAATTGAAGCTATACAGACTCAAAAACTGCTGCTCCTCCCATTCCACCCCCTGAAATGCAATATATTTTTGTCAAAACTGAGTTAAGCATCAAAGTGAAAAGCTAGAAGAGCATGGAAGTCTTGGGACTTACCCACACACATGGAAACAACTCCAAATCTACAGTTTTTACCATGTCTCTTCATTTCGTGCAGTAGTGTTGCAACACAACGTGCACCTAAAAAGCAAAGATGCAGTTTGATGTGCAATTCAAAGACAAAAGTGATATAGCAATATAAAAATTTAGACAGATGCCATTGAGTAAACTGGATGTTTTTTTATTTTGATCAATAAGGAAAACATGGCAGTGAATAAGGAGAAGGTTTTGGAGTAATCAGTAAAACTTCAAAATCTGAACAACTAAGTGCCGATCTGAACCTTTCCAATGTGGGCTCTAAGAGACCCCTAGAAATACTAATATGCTCGTATTGGTGTCTTCAAGTAGAAAAAAGCTATAAAATGATGCACCATAAAATGAGAACAGTATCGAGATGTTGTTGGGTAGCTTTTGATATGAAAAAGAAAGAAACCCGACTTACCAGTGTCTTTAAGCAAACTACAGGATAACAACTGCTGCAGAAAATTTATATAGAACTGGTTGTTCACCCCAGTCAGATCAAAAGATAAAGAAAACCTGCAGCCAAACTCATAAACACCCTTTTCTATATTCATACCTAATCGTCGCTTATCTCAAAATGATGAGCACCTTCTAAAGTTTAACGCCCCCTTTAAAGACTCCCCTATGAGTGTTCATCCACTTTTCTAAGAGCAAAATGTTGGACCTTCTAAACCTAAGAAAAAAAAAATCATTTACTAAAACATAAAAGAACTGCTAACTAAGAATCCTAAATGTAATGGACTTTCTAAAAAGGCTTTGACTGACTTCTAAAAATAACAGGAAAAGTATGCGACTTGATAGCTGTTCCAGTCTTCCAATCCATGCAAATCTCACGCCTGGCAGCACCAACAGTCACACAAGGTTTTATCACTCTCAGCGGAAACAGTTCTCTTTGATTCACAAAGAGAACCTGTATTCTTCTTCCCTTCATACGTTTTGATCATCTTCGGCTAATCCACTCTCAAAATTGTTGATATGTCTCATGAACAGCAGGAACATGCTCATTAACACCAGGATCATGGGATCATACTACATCAGTCACCCCCTCTTGAAAAGAACCACCTCAAGTTCTCAGCATGCAATGCATAATACGGAAAAGATGCTTAACATGGAGGTGTCATAAACATACAAATCCGAAGGCAACTTTATCTTATAAGCATTGCCATTAATTTTCAGCGGAATCTTGCAGGGACCAATCTTCTTAGGCTTTTCACCACCAGGATACTTTTCTTTTAAAAGACACACCCACAGTTCATCACCAAATTCAAAAGTAAGCTCTATACGGCATCGATATGCGTTCTCTTTGTAACTATCTTCAATAATGGCTTGTTATTGTTCCAGAATAGCACCCAAATCAGCCATCAATTTATCTATTTTCTTATTCAGCTTTGTAACATTAGGAGTAGGAGTGAGATCAAGCGGTTGCTGAGGATTTTGACCAAGAACAGTATGAAATTTAGATAAATCTAAGGAAATGGTAAATTCGCCCTTTTTTACATGGGACAGCCACATGCAGTGTACACAGCAATCAGGCCCATTGAACCCTTCTCCCATAAAGTAGATCAGCCCTCTGTAGTTGTAGATACACTAGAGGTGGCTGTCCCAAGTAAAGAAAAGGGTAGATATGTCACTTCCCTAAATCCATCATCCCAATTTTTAATGATAAATCTTTCATCCTGTTTTTGGAATGATTAAACTCCAACTCGATCTTTGGTAGCAAAAGATCCCAATTTTCCATCACCTTCACTTGATACCTCAACATCTTTCCCAACATATGATTTACCACCTCTGTTTGACCATCGGTTCGAGGATAATATGAGTTGTTGAATTTCAGGGAAGTCCAAAGGTTTTGCCATAAATGGTTCCAGAAAATACTAACATCGTATGTAGGTCCGATGTTATAGTCTTTGGGAAACTATGATATTGTACCACCTCTTTGAAGAATAGATCCGCAATCCTGCCAGCATTGTGCACTGACTTACATGGAATGAAGTGTGTCACTTTTGAAATCCTATCAACAACAACCAAGATTCTATCGCCGCCCCTTAGAATTCCAGGTTGACCAAGAGTCTATGGAAACCTCTACCCAAGGGTAAGAAGAAATAGGTAAAGGAGTATACGATCCAACATTAGTAGTACCTTAGGAAGTTTGACATATTATAAAGCTCTTTACATAGAGATATCATGATCTAAGCTCAGCCAAAAGAACCTTTCCCGCAGTAAGGCGATAGTTTTATCTTTGTCAAAGTGTCACGCATTGTGCGCTTCCTTGATGATGAGTGTAGTAGAAATGTATTAGGAGTGCACAAACATTTAGCCTAGAATAAGTACCCACCCTCCATTAAATAATCAGGATTGCTTCCATGTCAATTTTAGAAATTATTTTGCAAAATAAACCTTCCGCAAGCTAATTTTTAAGCAACCCAAACTCAAACACATCAACTCTTTTTTTTTTGAAAGACAAAACACATCAACTCTTATCGAACTGAACAAAACATGTCTTCTACTTAAAAGAACCATCCACCATATTTTGAGTTCTCAGCTTGTGTTTGAGAGAGAAGATAAACTCTTGCAAATAGCTAGCTCACTTAGCATGCCTTGAGTTTAACTTGTGCGATTAATTTAAATATTTTAAAGCCTAATGGTAAAAAAAATAGATCAAAATCTATATGTATCAAATAATGCCTCTCGAAGTTCAAAGTTCTGACAATAGCAAATAATTTCATATCAAAAGTGGAACATAAGTGCTACGCCGTTCAATTTCTCACTAAAATAGCCCATGAGCCTCAAATTTTGGCTTATGACACACCTTTATCAACATGAAGTAGGGTAGACATGATGCACTAGTTAGACACACCTTTATCTGCTAAAAATCCTTTTGAGCTTGAGGTGTCCACTCAAAAGTTCTCATTTTCATCAAATTAGTAATAAGAGCCATGATAGTGCTAAAACTTGCAAAATCTTCTATAGAAACTAGAAAATCCATGAAAAGATCTACCTTGTGTATGCTAGTAAGGGTTCGTCAGTTGTCAATTTCTTGCACCTTTGCTTTGTCTGGTTTGATTCCTTCACTCGATACCCTTCACTCGATACCTTATAACCCAAGAAAATAACCTTCCAAGTCACTAAAATATATAACCTTACAAGTCACTAAAATATAATTCTCAAGGTTCCTTCCTCAAGGTCTCCAAGAGACCAAGACTTCCCGCAAGTGTTGGAGATGTGTATAAGTATTCAACGTAAACCACCACCAGGCATAAATGTCCTACCAGGTGCATTAGTGACTAGAAATGGCATCACCCTCTATTCATATAATCCTTGATCCTTCCCTAGTTTTAAATGTTGTTTTCCATTCATCTCCAAGTCGGATCCGAATTTAATGGTAACAAGTCTTAATATCAATCTTCGAGAACATTGAAGTTTCACTATGCCGATACAACATGTCATCCAATATCCGAATAGGAAAAATAGTATTTGATTGTAATCTTGTTGATAGGTCTACTAACTATCAATACATATGCAGCACGGCCAATCTTTCTTTGGAACTGAAAGGGCCGATATTGCTCGAGGACTAGTGTGTTCGTCCTTTCCCCCAAAGTTCTTTCACTTGTCTTCTCAACTTGTGTTCTGTAGGTGACATTTTGTAATAAGGCTTGTTTGGGAGAATGAAATCCAACATAAGATCAATGTGGTATTGCACTCTTATCATAGAAGGTAATACAGAAGGCAAATCTTAAGAAAACACTCCTTGTTGTTCAGTAATATGCCTCTTAATACAAGTATAGAAACCACACTATCCTATGAAATTATACTCGAATTCCTGACTAGAGAGGGACACTATAATTTCCGCTTTTTCAGATTTAGTTCACCTCCAGAAGGCATCAAAGTAAACTCATCATTCATATAAAAAGTATAGATATTTTTCCTACCATCATGCATAGCATCTCTATCAGACTGCAAAGGTCTCCCAAGCAAAATATGAGCGGCATCCATAGGTACTGCCTCACGCCATAAACTATCGTTATATTTCTTTTAATAGAAAATGAAATCAAACACCACTGATAGAGTCTTTAGCTCATTGGAGTTATTCGATCACACTATATTATAGGACTAAGGTTATGCTTTTCATATTCAAATTGAGTTTGGTCACCACATCTTGAAAAATGACGTACCCACATCTATTGAAGTCAATAATAAGGTTGGACCAATGACCTCCAATGGAAAACAAAGTAGAAAATATACCAGGCGTCAACCAATAAACCTCATCTTAGGAGTATAAAACATCCTCTGATTTACCAAACAAGGACCGTAAGAGTCTCTGTATGGAATCATAAGAGTCTTTGTACGGAACATAAACCGCATCTTCTGGTACAACTTAATAATTATCATCAAATTCTTCACTAAGTCATTGTTTCCCCATATCATCACCCATTTCTTCTTCCATTGAGGAAATTTAGAGGATATGTGTCCTATCTTCCCACACCAAAAATACTTCACATTGGAGCTATTAGGGACTGATTTTGACGGTGTAGCTTGTGAAGCCATGGGAGGGTTCGTGTAAGGTTTATTGCCTTCAAAACCGCCCGAAGTTTGTCCTTGTGGACACATGTTAAGGCTTAGGCAACAGGTGGTGTATTGTTTATCAGATATGAAGAACACTAATAAGGAATCCTGTTTTGAATTTTCTTCTATAAGTTGAGCCTTAACTTGGTCCTGCTAAATAGTACCAAATGGATGTATTCTCAAAGCATCATCAATGGAATGTTTTAACCCACTAAGGTACCTTGCAATCAATTGTTCTCGAGTGTCCCCTAATCTGCTAGCAAGAAATTTATAAAACTCTGCATATTGAGAAACAGTTTCTGTACCTCGAGTGAAATTGTGGAGGCGCTCATACAAAGTTTGGTGATAGTTAAAGAGTAGAAACTCCTCTGCCATCATCTTTTCCATCTCCTCTCAAGTCGCAATTGCTGGCTAGAATAATTGGTTTCTTTAAATCTTCTCGGATTTATACCAAGCTGTCGCGGCCCCTCTAAAAGCCTCAAGGCAACCAAGGAAACTCTTTTACGAGTTATACCTCTTTGTAATATGAGTACTTCCACCATAGTCACCCAATCTAGATATTCTTGGGCTTTTATCTCCCAGAGAATTCTGGAATTTCAATTTTAATTCAAGTTTCCCATCCATTATTTTTCATACGATTGTTGTCTTGGGGTGTTCGATACATGGGCTGGAATTAGTGTCGAGGAGGCTGTTTTTGGAGTTGAAATTGATGTCTAGGATTTACCTCATCTTTAACTCCTTCCAAATTTGTTTCCACATGTCCTGAAGCATTCAAAGTTTGAGTCATCACTTGATTGTATAGAGCTTGAGCGAGACTGGTGTTGAGTTGAGCGAACAACTCCCCCATCTCCTCCATCTCTTGATCATGTGTTTCTGCTTGTTGTCATGTCATCTCCCTAACCTCTTCAAAGTTCTTATCTTCATGCGCATCGTCACTAGATTCAAGACCAAAGGACTTTCTAAGAACCATCTTGGATCCGATACCAAATTTATGATGCAACTTAAAATGAAAATCAACATGTCATTGGGTTGCTCTTGATACCCTCTAAAGAAAACAGCAATTTACCTCAGCTTTGTAAGAAAACTAGAATATAAAAACAACTGCAGAAAATTTGATATAAAACTGCTTGTTTACACCAGCAGATCAAAAGATATAGAAAGCCTGCCACCAAACTCATGAATGGCCTTTTCTTTATTCATGTCAAATCGTCTCTATCTAAGAACATTAACCAAACCTTTTAGAGTTTTAAGTTTTAACACCCCTTTTATAGGATCCTACAAGTGTTCATCCACACTTCCAAGAGTCCAAGATGCTGGACTTCCTTCTTTTCTTTTCTTTTGTCTTTTTTTTTTTTGAAAGGTAACTGATTTATTAATAGCTGAATTGAATTACATCAACGGGGGACAAGGCGTCCCACCAGTACTAAAACTATAAAGCAGAAAAGCTAGAAGGCCATCAATACCCGTTAATGTACCCCACCTAACAACATCCCATTGCAGATGAAACCAGAATTCACTCTGATAGACCAAGACCCATCATTATGGTCAATGCACGAACAGTCTAGCTCCAACAGCACCTACCTTACTCCCTACCAGCTGCAGACCATAACCCAAAAGTTGTCACCCTTTTAAACATAAGAAAAAACATGACATACTAAAACACAAAAGAATTGCTAACTAAAACACAGAAGTTGTCACTCCGGCCGGCATTGGAGGTGTCCTCAGAAAAGATTCGGGGGAGGTAATTTGGGCCTTTGCAGGGCCTATAGGGGAAGCGGACGCTTCGGAAGCAGAAGTTTGGGCAGTTCACCAAGGTATAAAATTATTGGAGAGGAATCAAATGGCCTTTTTGGTGGTTGAAGAGACTCCCTTAACGTTATTCGGTGGCTTAATGGAGCGCATAGGCACCCTTGGAGATTTGATAGGTTTTTTTATGAGATCTTTGATTGGTTTGGTTCATCGCCTGTAGTGTTTCACCATGTTAGACGTTTTGCCGACTCAGTAGCGGATAGTCTAGCAAGGGATGGAGTATTCAAAGATGTTCTTGCGTAATTTGATGCCCTTCCCCCTTGATTAATGTTATGAGGGGAGCTAGTGGCTTCCTTGCTTCTCTTACACTAAATATTTGGCTATCTCAACTCAACTCAACTCAACTAAGCCTTTGTCCCAAACTAGTTGGATCGGCTAATGAAAAATATTTCGCTATCATTAAAAAGAAAAAAAAAAGAATCCTGAGCATAATGGACTTTCTAAAACAGGCTTTGACTAACTCTAAATTCTAAAAATAACAGAAAAAAGTAGGCGACCTGGCAACTGTTCCAATCTTCCAATTTGTGCAACTCTCAAGCTGGTTGCACCAGTTGAGCCTACATGTAACATCCAAGACACTAGAAAGAACTACCATAAATCACTAGAAGGAAGCATCTCCAATATGGAAGGCAATATTGGAATAGAAAGCACAGAGGTTTCGTAATACATGGAACACCCAAGACAAAATAAGTTACTCAACCCCAATGCAGGAAAATCTTCGGGACCACAATTCCTGCTTTAGTTTCTCAGAATATCTATCAAATAACATTGGACCAAAGACTAAATTGAATATTAAAACGAATTTTCCTTAACTTGGGAAAATATCCCAACAGAAACAACAAATGCTACCACATCTAGATCTGTCAAATTCAAAATTGACTAGTGGAAGCATTAAAAAATATTGGGGTAAATTTAGGGAAAGCAATATAGACAGTTTAGAATGAAAACGCCCAACTAAGCCATTCAACTTGTTACTTCACATCCTCTGTAACCACTACAAAACAACATTTTCAGAAAAATTGTGTTCTAGAAGCTGCTCATAAATGCTAAAGCACAAAAATACAGAGACATGCATGCCTGTGCTTATGATATCAAACACCTGATTCAAAACACACTAAAAATATTAGATGGAACATGGTCCCAAGTAATCCATCATCCCATAGTTTGCTTTATATTTAAAGGGTCTTACTAAGTACCTAGCACCATATCAAGAAAATCTACCTCTTGCACCTAGTTTCTGCTGGTGGATAGGAAATCAAACAAGATCATAAGATCCTATTGATTTGCAAATTCCTATCTCATAGGTTTGGCATTACGATAAGGATTTATAGGAAGAGGAAGGCCTTTGTTGCAGCCTTCATATTAGATATGTACTTAGATAAAGATCAACTTACATATCTTAAATTCATAATATAAATATAACAAGAAAAGCAAACCTGTGGCTCCAACTGGATGTCCAAGAGCAATTGCTCCACCATTCACATTGACCTTTTCTGCGTCTAATCCCAGTTTACGAAGACAGTACACATATTGTGATGCAAATGCCTGCTCATAATAAAAAATATTTACATTACTATGGATCAAATAGAGCTTAAATGATGCACAAATTGCACCAAAAAAGAAAGCCAGCTATTAGTGGATCCAAACACCAGTTGATAGAAAATTCACTGTGGGTTGCTTATAGTTTGATGTAATTGTTACTTGTTAGTACCCTGCAATGTAAATACTTTTTACCAAATGAAAAAGTTGAGGGGACATTAATGTTGGAAAATTTTCTTTGTTCTTATACATAAACTGGTCGTCAAATCGGTTAGGGATTTTTATGGGAGAAGCAACATCAATAAGAATTATTTTTTAGAAAAAAGAAGGTATATACATCACCAAAAGATTATCTTCTGATGTGTACTTGCTGCAATTTCTCACTTCCTAGGAAAAGGTGTATATTACACTTACACCTATGGATCTTATCAGAATTTATGAATATAGACTAATAGTTCCTGGAGTCAATATTACCTCATTTATCTCAAAAAGGTCAATATCATCAAGCTTTAATTTAGCGGCCTCAACAGCAGCAGGAATAGCAAAGGCAGGACCAATGCCCATGACCGCTGGTTTGATTCCAACAGCAGAAAAACTCCTAGAACAGGCAGGAAAAAATCACTATAAACACCAGAAGAGGTTGATCATAGTACAGGTGATGAGTACCTGAATGTCCCTATTATTGGCAAGCATCTCTGTAGTGCAATTGCCCTTCTCATGAGTAAGATGGCAGCAGCGCCATCACTAATTTGACTCGAGTTCCCTAGAATTAGATGTCGAATGAATTGCATAATAAATATAAGAACCATAACCCACTCAACTCGGAAAAAAGGATGACATCAAAACATTGTGATACACACTTCAATCATGAACAGTTAATGAAACTATCATTACAAAAGTGTCTGAAGCACCTGCAGTGGTAGATCCACCCTCTTTGAATGAAGGTTTAAGCATAGCTAAACTAGAAGGAGATGTATCAGGCCGAATTCCTTCATCAACTAAAACTGTGACTGATCTTTCAGTACCGCTTCTATGATCAATGACCTGCAATAAGTCATTATTCTCAATTTGTTCTAAAATATCAGACGTTTGTTAATCAGTGACCACCATGAAGACCATTGGATCCAAACCTTTGTGTGTACTGGGATAATCTCATCACTGAATTTTCCTGCTGCTGCAGCTTCTGCGGCATTTTTATGAGATAAAAACTGAAAGAAGAATGAAAGATATTCACATAAGAGAATTCGAAAGTAGCTCAACAAACTTAAACACACCAATGAGCATTATGGAAATAGGGAAAGGCTGACTTCAGAACTTTCTAACTGCGAATACATACATATAGCACAAAATATTTGCAATGGTCACTTCAAAAAACTTACAGCAGCTTTATCTTGATCAAGACGTGAAACTTCATACTGCTTGGCCACAGTCTCTGAAGTGATACCCATAGGAATCAAGCAATCTTTGGCATTTTGGTTTGTCCGGGTTTGAATCTGCCCCAGCAAAGTCATGTTAAGAGGAGCGGTAGAAGATCAAAACAAAGAAGCTTTTAAACAATCAGTTAAAAAATTATTTAGATTTCCAATAAATTATTGGCATTGGAAACACTTGATAGAGGTAATGATTTGAAGAGACATAATCATAAACACACTTGTCATAAAATGTGTTGGACATACCTGAGGGTTGAAAGTATGTTTGTGAGCCCCACGATCGAGAGACATAGATTCAACACCTGCTGCTATACCTGTAAATTTGCAAACAAAAACACATGAACCAAAGAAAACACTCAAAGAATATAAACACGATAAAATACTGAGACATAAAGATTCAAATTAACTGACCAATGTCATAGAAACCAGATTTTATTGCAGCAGCAACATCAGCTACTGCTTGAAGCCCAGATGAGCATTGCCGGTTAACTGTCTTGATTGGCACAGTCTCTGCAGTAGGATGAAGAATGAAGGTGTATAGATATTCTAAAAAGATACCATTCATCAAATTGTATTTAAGAATCCCACTGGAAAATATAACAAACCTGGAAAACCCGCATAGAAAGCGGCCATGCGGCACTCTGCTGCTCTGCTACTGCCCGGAGCAAGAACTGTTCCAACAACAATGTCACCAATCTCATGTGGACCAACTCCTGTGCTTTCCAACACAGCCTGGAACAGGCCTTGCACAATTATAAACACACAACCATATGGATTTCTTAACTGATAAATTCGGTTAAACCATGACATTTACTAGCCCAAAGTAGTTTTTTTTTTAATGATAGAAGATTAAATTAAAAACGAAAAAGGGAGGAATACCCTGCTACAGATATGATCGATCCAAGAGATCATAGAGCAAAAGAAGATTAGAAAAATACAAAAGTACAAAGGCCCTCAAGAAGGCAGGAAATCAAAAATCACTAATTCTTCCTTGTGGACTCCTGAACGAGCTAGTCTATCAGCGTCATTATTAGCCAACCTCTTAATATGCTGAAAGTATGTGGATGATCTCGCCACTCGAATGTGAATTTCATCAATCCAATGTGGGAACCCCCAAGAACGTGATTAGTCCCTTTCAGCTACCTAATGGCATTGAGCGAGTCTCCCTCAACAATCAATCTTTCTAAATCTCTATTCTCAATGATTCTGATACCCTGTAAGACCGCTCTCACCTCTCATCGAAGTTATAAGCTTACATCTAGCCGGGACCCGGGAGATCACACCCTGGGGAAGGAATCTCTACTTTCTCGCTGCCACTAGCACATGTATCTCTCTCCATCGGTACCAAAGATCATAGGTTGAGACGAACTTGAAACTTGGGAGGATCTTCACCAAGGAAATGGTTAAAGAGATCACCATCGTGTAAATAAATTGTGACCTTTTTACCAAGTCTTTAAAAACCCGGGCTGAAAATACATATATTTGTTGTTTATATGGAATAAAATAGAAGAAAAGAATAGGTTTGTTGGAGAGTGCAAATACAAAGTTTTTTATATTTTTTCATGTGGAAAAGAACAACTGTGAGACCATTTTTCTCCAGATCAAGTTAAAACTTAAAAGGGAGGACAAGTATAGGAAACAAAAAGGTCCAAATGAAAATTAAAAATCTTTCACTATTCAATAAATGAATGCAACTTGTGTGTGTGTGTGTGTGTGTGTGTGTGTGTGTGTGTGTGTGTGTGTGTATTGATTGATTGTAGGAGAATTGCTGAGGCTGCTCCCAACTCTAAACCAGTGAAAACTAATCATTACTCCATTTTGCTCCAACAACTCCACCTTCTCCCATGTTTCCAGAGCTTCCAATCACTCATTAACTCAGCCATTTTTTTTTTTTTTATAAAATCAGTTTACAATGTGCAACAATTTATTTGACGTTAATAGAACTATAGAATGTTTCATCCATCATCGTGATTTCGACTGAGATTTTTCAATACGACTGATAACCTTGTTTATGACATAGTCTTCTCTAAAATTTATTCAGCTTCTTAAAACCCACAAACACATACTTTACTTGCCAGG